>NW_012147841.1:5993310-5994845 GCF_000956105.1 Propithecus coquereli
TGCTAAGTGGGAAGATTCTTTATCATGTGAAAATCTCCTCAGATGAAATTCTGTTCTTTTAGAAAATTGCTAGAGCTCTAAGTAAATTGGATTAATGTGGGCATCTGATACCAGTGAGAGTTAGATAAATATGTCTGGAATCCACTGGGCTTAAAGAGTAAAAATTCTCTGGTTGAAAGTATTTTATTAAGAGAAGAAAACCATTCGACTATATAATCCCCAGGGAGAAAAACCCTAAGGAACAAATACCCATCCTACAAAAAAAATCAAATAAGACTTATATTCTGATAAAAGTGTCAATGATCTCACTGAATGTTCTTACACTGCTGAGATTCCTCCTACACCTGGAAATAAATGAAAGTTTAGCCATAACTGGCCTCTAAGGACATGCTCCTTGTTCAAAAATCCAGTTTCACCCACTGAACTAAAACCAAGTTGTATGTCAGCCTCAAAGGGATGGATGTTTTCCTTTGACTTGAGAATGTGATATGTAGAACATGAGCTGGGAACACAATTTAACCCAGTTCCCACCCCAAAGTCTAAAGCCAAACAAATCCCTCTTGCTTATCTGCCTAGTTCAATGAAGGTCTGTCAAGTTAAAAGAAAGCTGTGACATGATGGACCAAGTGGACTCCTCCCCACAGCACTGAAGCCAGTGCCAAGAAACTGAAATATGTGTAGGATGAAACCATATCCCACCTGGACTTCTAGTCCTCATTTATACTCAACCATACCTTCTTCAGCAATCTGAAGCTATTCTGGAAGGCATACTGTTCTATGAACAAGAGTGTAGGCAAGGTTGTTTACAAATGCTACTTGCAAATAAGCTCTTGAAACTTCCATAGGCTTCTACCCGATTAGGCAATCCCAACTCCCATTTTGTTAACAAAAGTCAATGTTTCTGGCAAATATGGTGGGTTTAGAGAGAAATGTCTTACATAGGCATCCTTCCCACCACTGAGCTGACCCTAGACCATCATTCTGAGTTCCTTATTTATACAATGGAAAATTACGCAGCAGTGAAAAGGAATGAATTGCTGAAATATACAACAAAGATGAACAACAACAACAAAAAAAATCAGGCTGAGCAAAAGAAGATAGACACAAAGGAATACATATTGTATAATTTTATTTTTATGAAATTCTATGAAGATCAACCTGAATTCCAGGTATAAAAGCAAATCAGTAGTTACCTTGGGCTAGTAGTGAAGTGTACAAATTGACTAAGATGGGGCATAAAGAAAGCTTTGGAGGTGATGGGAATGTTCTATATTTTGTTTGTGATGGCAATAACATGGAATATACATTTGCCAAAACTCATCAACATCTACAATTACAATGAGTGCATCTTATTGTATGGAAATTTTACCTCAATAAAGTTGATTTTAAAAATCCAAAGAAAACCCAAAGCAAAGTCTAATGTTCTTCTTCTAGATACCCACATTAAAGGGTCCCTCACCTCATTTGAGTCTTTGTCCAAATTTCATCTTCTTAATGAGGACTTCCCTAACTGCTCTATCTAAAATTTCAACCCT
>NW_012147841.1:5994895-5997202 GCF_000956105.1 Propithecus coquereli
AATAGAGGGTCTGAGTAGGACAGAAAGCCAATAAATGTGGCATTATAGAAGAAAGAAGAAATAGAAGAGATTTGAAAGAGTAATAACAGGCATGAGAAGATAAAAGCTAACCGAGATTCAGGTTTACTTAGGCCCAGTCCCAGTCAGAGGACCATTTACTTACCTATATTTCTGTCAAAACTTTGGCTCCATTTTTTTTACTCTTTATCACAATTACCCTAGAACACTTTTCGAAAACCCTCATTTCTCTTCTCCTAAGGAAAAATTACATGAGTTAAGTTGTGTCCAGCCATAGACAACTTATTTTCTTCTTCGCCTCATGGTATCATGTTTTTCTTTTGCTTGTATACAGAATTGCAATCCTATAACACAAAAGTAATCATGGCACTCTTGAATCATGGCCCCAATTGTGTAGAGGTTAAGAACCCAAGTTTTACTATTGGACAACCTGGAATTACTTTATGCTGTGAGGGGAAGTTACTTCACCTCTCTGAGTTTCAATTTCCTCATTTGAATAATGGAAATATGATTTAAAATACTCTTTCTAGAGTTATATTCAGGACAACGGAAATATGTCTGTAAAGTCACTTGACGCATGCCCAGTCTACAGTAAGTAATCAGTAATATTTTTTTGCAACTGGTCTATATTCCTTATAAAATCTCACATCAACTATAACTATAGATGACTGCCAAGTCATGCTGGCTACCATAAACAAATGCCTCTGGTGGAGCAGTCTTCTTGGAGTCAGGGTATTGCTGATTTCTAATTGGATAAATTACCTGATGGTCCCTCAATTGATTGAATAATCAGACACTGATGCACATTCACAAAAGTGAACTTAAGGTAACTACTCATAAATTAGACTCACACATATTTTGTGTATTACCTGATACATGGTGGTTTTGATCATGTCTAATTCAATAGATTCAAGTTATATCCTCCCAAATTTATGGTAACATTCTTGAAGAAGTAATGTAAATCTATTGCATAGATGGTAGGACTTATAAATTTATGGTCCACATTTTCATAGGTGGCTTCATGGACACTGAGACTGCCCTGGAATTGCATGCAAAATTTGATGTGTATGTACATCTTCTAGAAAGCATTTTCTTTTATCAGATTTCAAAAAAGATCTATGACTTACAAAATCGAACAGATCCTGGTTTACTTAAACCAAGCTTGTATGAATGATCAGCAATGATGATCTAGATCCCTCCTGTGTAGGTCCCGGTGCTCTGTGATTTATAAGGTCCTTGCACATGTACGACACTAATCCATCACCTCGTTTACCTTATGACATAGCACCGCTCTTCCCCTTGTCAATCAGTCTCACTAGATGTGCCCTGAATGAAACCACTTCCACACCATTATAGCTAGGATGAACTTTCATCCTAGTTTGCCTGGGACAATCTTACTTCATACCTGTCTCCTGGTGTGATTATTAATAGCACCCCTTTCACTCTCAAAAGTGTCCCACTTTGAATGATAAATTTTATGATTACCATAAGAACAATTCAAGAATGGCTGAAGATAAGACAGACTCTTGATAAGGCAAACTTCATCCTTTTGGGGAATAAAAAATCAAAATGAACTTCTAAGCAAATATAGTCCTTCATTCTAGCAGTCAGGAGAGATGAGCAGCAACAAATCTGACCAATGTTCAGAAAGTCCTTGCCACAATACAGGCCCCCACAGCAGATGTTTATGGAGGAGGCAGAACGGGACTCGGTGGATGGGCAGAAGCCATTCTCCACACTGCATCTTAGAGGAGAAAGACGTGGTTCTCTGACAGCATGATAAATGATCACTCGCCCCAGCAATGCCCTTTTGCTGGCCAAACCACCCGACCTCTGAACTGATACAACTACTTTTAGAATACAGATTCTCAGAATTCTTAGTAACTTGTCCAGATCCCAAAACTAACTTCATAATTCCCAGAAAGAAAACACGCTGTGAAAATTCCTGAAGTACCACCAATATTCCATCCTATATGCATACTTTAAATGGAAAAATGCCTACTAAATTTTCTATGCCTACCGTTGATACAGGAAGAATGTGTGAACATTTGAATGGCACATTCAAAATGTTACATTAGAAGTTATAATCAAAGGGAAACTGAACACAGTGCTGTTTTGAATATTACATTAAATGAGCCCACAAAAATGAATTAAATTGTACATTAATGATGTGGAGCTCTTAGTGATGTGCAACTCTTCAAAAAAAGGAGACCATTCCACATTTCCAATATACTTGTGCATGAAGACAATTTATAAATATAATAAAGTGGTAATAAATATGAATAAGAA
>NW_012147841.1:6000572-6001922 GCF_000956105.1 Propithecus coquereli
CACAAAGATTTCTCTCATGTATTAAAACATTTTATTGACAGAGCTGTAAAGATGGGCTTTATTACAAAAATTTGTGTGAAGTAATTTCTGTGGATTCCTGTAATTTTTACTGTATTTTCTTAGTATTTCCTGTAATTGTCTAAATTTATGCTAATGATAAACTAGTACACTTAGATAACAAAATTTCAGTTGTAAATAAATACCATATTCACGTCATATTTACATACCCTCCCAAATCAATCCAGGTACAGTTCAGGGTACTATTAACATAGAAGAGCTTAGCTAATTATAACACAAAAATTCAGATCTTCACATGGGTTTATAAGACATTCTTTTAGGGGTCTCTCAGAATATGCCTTATTATCTTCTACTTTATGTAATCAGACCGTTAACTTTCCTTATTTGCCATTAAAAAACGCTTCATTGTCTTTAATTGTATATGTATCTTTCTACCAATCACATCAGTGTTTTATTGTGACAGCCAGCCAGACGATTCTAAAGTTTCATCAGCTTATACTTGCCTTGTTTCCTCTAATTAAACCTATATAGTTAGGCTAAGGTTTAAAGGGACATGCAATGTCCTGGTTCTGTTCTAAAGAAACTATTTACTTAATAAATACACAAACATAATGTGCCAGACAATATTCAAAGTGAACACAAATATTAACTCTTTTAATCCTCAAACCAACCTTATGAGGATGGAATTATTATTACTCCCATTTTACAGATAAGGAAGCTGAGACACAAAGAACATAAATATCTGCATCTCACCCCCCAATAAGTAGTGGAGTTGAGATTTGAACACAGGCAGACGGGCTCCAGATTACAGATTCACCAAGCCCCAGTGCAAATGTTATAATTCAATAACATTTATAGTATTGATTACTAGGTATCAGAGTCTTTAAAAAAGGCCAAAGGACTTAAGACAGTTGTGTTGTCAGAATAATGCCAATCCTATTGTTACTCCATCTTTATAGCAATCTGTTGGAAACAGGTAAATAAGTTGGTTTATTCACCTGCCAAAAATACTCCACAAATCCCCACTTACAGGAGACCAGCAAAACAATATTGTTGATTCTCTCCAGCCTGAGATCACCAGAGACACACCTGTAGTCAAAGACATTATTGACTGATGTAACAAGAGAACACACACTGTGGAGAACCAGGGGGCACCTCAGTGGAGAGTTTTAGAATGGATTCAAAACAGGGTTTTGGCTTGCATTAGGTGATTTGGAGTGAGGCCCATAGAAGAAGGGCTTTCTTTATTCTGTCTGGGAAGTAGGAGTAAATCTATGATTGAGTATTTTAACAATTTTTACACAGAAGGTGGGAAGAATGAAGCAGGGCTAA
>NW_012147841.1:6004764-6016968 GCF_000956105.1 Propithecus coquereli
CAATTAGCAAAAAGACTTAAAAGTTATCCAATAAACAATAATTCTTATAAGTAGTAGAATTATGATAGGCTTATAACAAACATTAGAATCATGATAGGCTTGCAGTTTTGTTCAGCTTTGCTCAACTGCTCTGTGGTTTTAGCTTGCAAGGCTGACAGGTGTCAGTGTCTACTTTTGCTCCTTTGTGGTTTTAAGCAGAACTGGCATGGAAATTTCCCTAACAATGAGATAAATTCTCAGCCTCTATTTCCTCATCTATAAAAGAGGTTAATACCTATTCCACGAAGCTATTGGATGATTCCTCCATGTAAATATGCAAAGCCCTTTGCCCTTGCTAATCAAAGCGTGGTCCTAAGACAAGCAATATCACGTGGGGGTTGTTAAAAATACAGACTCTCAGACCACACCGGAAACATACTGGATCACAATCAGTACTTAACAAGATCCCCCAAGTGATATGAACATACATTCAAGTTTAGAAACTGTTTTCTGCACATCATCATTGATATTATTACTGCCAAAGCCAGATATAATTAGAGACAAATCTCTAAATTTAAAACGTTTTGTTTGGGAAGCAATTCGAGGCATTCACACAGACTGGGTGGTCGTTGGTATGTCTGAAAAACAAAGAGGAGGTTGGAAGCTTTATAAAAAGGAGAGATGTTACCTATCATTTTGCAAGGAAGTCCATTGGCACCAGTAAAGTTTCGGGAGCTGAAGAGCTCTGATTGGTGAGTGGCGGCAGTCAGTAAAACTAGTCTTAGAGTCCGGCAGGTTGTGTCAGTAGCTGTTAGATAAAACTGATTTCGGGTTACAGCAGACAGTTGCAGCAGTCAGGCTTGCAGAGAATTACATTCTCGGAGCAATGTTATGTGCACTGTGTGCTTTTTTCCCATGGCCTATTTTAGTTGGGTATGACAAGAATGAGGCAACTTTCACTTTACTAAAGAAGCCATTTGGGGATGCCTTTAGTATCAAGTCCTCCAATACAGATTCAAACACAAGAACAAAATAAATTTACACAGAACTTTCCAGTCACCCAGACTTTTCTAAAGCGGTGAGCATCTGTGAAGTGCTGAGTAATCTGCAAACATGTGCTACAACTTTGCAAGTTAATCATGGGGATTTAGTTACCTAGTTAGTCAATCAGGAGTAATTCCTGTTCTGAACCAGCTATGAGGCTCCTACTCATGTGACAATGACATCTCAGTGGAAAGAGCAGCTTACGTTAAACTATTGTACTTTCAGTTGTCTGAAAAAAAGCCTTTCCGTTGCATCTGAGACAAATACGCGAGATCCAGGAATCTTTTCTATGGTAAATTGGAGAATGAGACCAGCAAATGGGGATGGATTATACTAACTTTGACAAACAAGAATTCGTTCAGGAAAACAATAGATAGGAGATCTCGAAGCTCCACAGAAAAAAGAAGTTAGAATTTGTAACCCTTAGCTATATTTTATTTCTTTCTTTTCACCTTTTCTAAGAATTATTTTCTGGCAGTGAACCACAGCAGTTAAGCTGCATTTTGATAGGAAAATATCTCTTGAGAGTAGAACAGAAGTTGCCTAGACTATATAGAAGCTTTTTTTTTTTTTTTGATATTTGATATGAAAGACGAAATTCATTACATTTTTATGTGACCATCCATTGTTTCTCTGAATAAAAGAAGAAACACTCTTTCTCGCTCCATTTTCATGAACAATACATATAGTAATGCAATGTGTCAGAAGATAAACAATTTAATATTTTTTATTAAAATACTTATATAGAATGGTCATATGACCATTCTCACAAACTCTAATAAGACATGACAGGAAAAAAAGAAAGAAAAAAGTGTATAGCAACTTAGTAGTATATCAGTATATCACTTAATATTCTGTGAACATTCTCAAGACATACTTTAGGTATGAACATTTGCCCTGCCCCCAAAACAAGACGATAAACACTCTTGTTAATGCCTGATTACAACTCTGATGGGAATTTTTAATCTGCTTTGCTCGTAGACAAGCTTTACTGTGCTTGATCAGCCCATGAAAAGTGGAAAACCAAGTACACACAGATTGAGGAAAACAGAAACTCTAGCAGGGGCTTTTCAATGCAAATACAGACAACATTACTTATAATGATTTGAAGTTTGGGAACAAAATTGGAAAACAGAAGGTAAAAACTGAGGAATAAGATTTTGTTTAGGGCTTTGGATTTAGATCTCTAAGAATTTCTAAATTTTAACCCTTTCTCATCTGTAACTAATAGTAATATCTTTATGGGCTAGTAATGAAATATTTTACTCACAGGGTTAGCAGTAGGATATATTTGCCAATTGCTCAAAGCAATGTTCTGCTTTGTCATTAGATGTAATTTCTTCATTGCTATTCAAAATCTATGTACTTAGCTGATTTTTCTTTTTTACTGTGTCTTTTACCAGCTACTGAAAGAAGTGTGACACATTCTCCTTTTTGATGATGGATTTTTCAATTTCTCTTGTACTCCAAATTCAGTTTAGAATTGTTCTTTCTTCAAAGTAAATCAAAGATTTTTTTCATTATAGAGTGACTCCATAAAAGAATAAAGAAATCTTATCTTTTTGTAAAATCACCTTTAAAAATCATTTGTACATTAAGGTCTGTTTTGCTTGATATTAGTTCAGCTACATCCACTCTCTTTTGGTTAATATATAATCATATTTTTCCACTTCTTTTTCTTTCAAAAATGTAGTATCCTTTAGTTTTAGCCAAATCTCCTATAAATGTCACAAGAATTGGACCTTAAAAGCTCGTCTTATAATTATTGTATTTTAACTGGAGAGTATACTCCATATTTGTTTATTTTGATTACTAGTAAGTTTTGACTTATTTCTACCATATTTCCATATTTACACTTTCTCATTGTTTTAATTTTACTATTCCTTTCTTTTTTTTCATAGATTCCTTCTTTTGATTGATTGAAATATCTTGTTTTCTTATTTTGAACCCATTTATCCCCTCTATTAGTTTGTAAATTATGCTCATTCTTTTAATGCTAATTCTCTTAATTCTGTCATACATAATTAAATCTAGATGAAGTCTAATGTTACTCAAGATTCTTATTCTCCTCCTCAAAAACATAAGAATCTTGGATACTTCAATTCTGATAGCCTCTACTAACTTACGTGCTATTGCATCTTAGTTCTATCTTGTATTAATTCCATCATTATACATTACATGATATATATTAGACTGTATCCCATTACTCTTATCTCTTAATCTCTCAGAGTCCTACATTTCTATCTCTTCATCTGTGTGGTCCAAAAAACTTCAATTATAGATTTTTTTCACAACACATGTTTGTTTAGATCTTTATCACACAATTACTTGTACCTGGTTCACTAATTCTTCTCATCTTTTGGAGCTTACTTATAAGATGGATTTTCTTCTGCTTTAAGTATATTCTTTAGAATATCCTCTAGTAGAGATTTATTGGTGATAAATTGTTCTCAGTTATTGTTGTCTGGAGATGACTTTATTTTACCAATATTCTTGGAAGATATTTCCCCCAGATGTACCATGTAAACTTGACAGTTCCTTTGTTCAGCATTTTGAAGATATTTACTTGTCTTTTGGCTACTGCTATTAAGAATTCAATCATACATCAAATTGTCACTTTTTTGTAGGAATCATTTTTTCTCTCTTTGCTTTTAATGTCTTATTTTTGCCTTTAGCATTTTATAGTTTACTCTGACTCATCTAAATTAGGATTTCTTTTTATTTATCCTGCTTAATTATATGTTTTATTCTTGTATTTCTACACTCAAATGGTGGCATCTTTCCTAAATTCTGGAAAATTCTCAGCATTTAGCCCCTCATTGATTGCTTCTTCCCCAGTCTTTGTGATGTCTTCTTCTGGAATTCCAATTAGATATATGTTAGACAATCCCTTCTCACTTTTCCTTGTTTCTCTAAACCTCTCTTTTATATTTTCTGTCTCCTTGTCTATATGGTATGGTACAAAATATTCCATTATACAGTTATAGATTTTTCACCGAGTTCAAAGTGGTTATGATTGACATATTTCTGGAAGAAACAGATTACATGAATCCAGACAGCAAAACTGCGTGAGGATTAACATGTGATATGAATAATCAGGAGAGATATTTTCCCCTCCCAACGTGTCAATGTTATGTCCTCTTCTGTGTGGCAGGATTATAACTCATTTTCCATTTTATTAAAGTGTGGGTCTTTGAGTTCCCAGCTTTAGCAGAGATCTCTTATTAGATGGTTCACATTGAGGAGGTCCTAGACTTTATTCCTATCCATCAAGACCTATGTATCTTTGAAAATCAGGATTCAATTCTCTCCTCTTTCCTCCCTTTCACTTTTTAATTTAAAAATATATTGACTTATTTCCTTCATCGAAAAGGCATTCAGCAGTTCCAAATGAGGTAGTGTCCTTGGGAGTTAGGCTCCTAAAGGTGGGAACTAAGAGCCAGCAGAATGAAGACTTTGGCTACAGACAGGGAGACTGAACCAGTGGGAGCTAGTTTTCTCATCAGGGAAGGAGGTATGACTATGCAAAGGGGAAAGCTAGAATAAACCTGCTGTTGTTGGATTGGAATTGGAGATAACAGTGTGAACCCATGGCTTTTAACAGATATCTAGTTAAAGGAATAGATGTAAATGTATGTTTTGTGAATATGTGTGTGTGCACATATATACATCCATACATAAATTTCCTAATCTGTCCACCGAGAGAGCTTGGGAGGAGTGACACCCCAGTAGCACCATACACAACTCCCGCTTATATTTTAATTTCTGAATACCATTACCCACAAAACAGAACCAAGGATCCTTTGGAAAATGGGTGAATCCAGGGCTCGTGCACAGGAAGAACAAGATAATCCTTTAACATCTTGTACCAGATAATAAAGAAGTAGACAAATAATGAGGACATAGCAAAAGAACTCAGAAGCCAGCTTGAAGGAATTCCCATGGGCTGAATCTGGGAAAATTAAAGTGTCAAAGTAAATAGTGATAGTAATGAATTATTTCCCATCTAATAAAATAGGAGGTCAGAAGTCCACAGTAATATAATTATTAAATAAGTGTAAAGAAAAGAAACTTTTGATTTACTGTAGACACTTCCTAATAAATGTTGAAAGGATGATAGGTATTAGGAAACAACCCATCTGACAACCATGGTAGGAAATAATTGAAGCAAGAAAAACTTTAATAGATGCTAAAATTAATTGGTGAAAGTCAGTTAAGAAACAGGGTTTTGCATAGTCTCTAAATAGCTCCCCATAAAATAATTATTGAAAAGTGAGGGGTATGTGGGAGTAACTCTACAGCAGAGAAACCTGACAAGTATCATCTTAATAAAGTGATCAAATTTAACACAACCAATAATGAGATCAATAGATACCACGTGTCATCCAACGAGATTCAATGATATTCAAACAAAAATATATAATCTGAGATCGACGGTAAGGAAACATTAGACTAACTCAAATTGAGGGAAATTCTACAAAATGATTAGCCTAGAGTCTTAAAAACCATCAATGTCACCACAGTTAAGGACTGAGGTACTGTTCCAGATTGAAAGAAACAGAGAGACATGTAACTAGTGTAATGCATAATCCAGGTTTGTATTTTTTGCTATTAAAAAAGCATTGGGATGATTAGCCAAATTTAAATGAGGTCTCTGGGAAAAGGATAAATAGGAATTCTTTGTGCTATTTTTTCATCTTTTCTGTAGTTTCAAACTATGTCAAAATAAAATACTAAAAAATCAAACAACCTGAAGCTCAAGGTAACTTAGGGTATAGCAAATATTCTCAGGGCACATCCTCACCTCCCAGTATTCCTGCTTTTACTTTGCTTTTGGCCTATATGGATTTATTTTCTTGCTAGCTCAGTTATATGTTTAAAAAATATTTATTATATTTTGCCCAGCATTTTCAGTTAAGTGGGAGAAATAGAGTATCTAACCCACAATATCACAGGGCACTGTAACCTCTCATATATTTTAATAAATTTTTGTTTGATTTTTATTATTCTTAAGGAATATCGATAACATGTGTGTGATAGCTCCTTTGTCTTTCTAGCATATTCTATTCCTTTTTCTTTAACTCAATGTTCTTTTATATTCATTTTGTTCAGTTTCTTCAAGGCTTTTATTTTTTTTAATTTTTAAAATTTTTTTAGGCCTGTCTTTTATATCTTCAAATCCATTTTCAACAGTATCTAATTTTCAGTTTTCTTTTCGCTAATTCTTCTATGTTTTTAATTTCTAAAACGCCTTTGTTTCTTACATCTTTTCCTAAGTTCTGCCAATTTAATATTTTTCATCACCTTCTATTGTCGTAGCTCTATTTTGAGCATTTATTTCAGGGTAGTCACTGTTAAAATAACTTAATAAAGACTTTCTAACCTAATTTTTACCTGTTTCATGGTAAAAAAATAATCTGTACCAATTTTTAGTTCTTTGTCACATTCCTGTCCAGATACTTTTTACACTATTTTGAGAAGCCTCATCCTAGTTACTTTATAGTTATTACTAGACTTTGAAAAGGGCCGTTCTTTTGTGCCAGCGACATTATTGGAAGAATGGTGGAGAGCGTGCAGAGGGGATTGGGCAGTAGCAAGCATCAATTTCAGGTAGTTGTCTCTGTACACGTACCTCCTCCCCATCTCCCTGCCAAATGAATAAGTTTCTACGCCAGGAGAACATGCGTGTTTTCCTGCTACAATCACACCCCCTATCCCCTAAGTTAATACATAGTGATATAGTCCACTGCTTTTTAGCTGACAAAGATCTATAGCTACAAAGCTAATTGCAAACCACAGTTTACTGATATGGCAAAAGAAATAGAACAGGTAGCAAAGATGGCACATTGCTGCATTTGCCCTTTATCCCTGCCCCCAAATAGTCCGTAGTGTCACATGGGGACATGTAGGCTGCAGATTAGACACATGCAAACACATCTGGACCATACGAGCTTGCTTTGTTCAAGGAACAGCAGAAAGGCTAGAGGACTTGGAAGGTGTTGACCATAGGTGAGATGAAGGTGGAGGACTTCATCTCTGGCTTCCTTTCACCTATGAAGCAGTGGCCAGCTCACAGAGAGGAAGTAGGGAGTCCAATTTGAATGGTATTTTTATAATCTAAAGAAGAAATTAGAAGGAGACAGTAGCAGTGGAGAAGGAGTGAAGTGGATGGGGACATAATTTGGGAGGCACAACCAGTAAGACGTGCTGTTGGTTGAGGTATGGAAGGAGAGCAAACAGGAGGCCTGAAAGATGTCCTGTAATATTTCTCTAAACAAAGGGGAAAATAAGGTATTAGGAGTAAAAATGGGATGAGCTTTTTCAGGGGAAGGGTCAATATTAAATCAATCAATCGATGAAGACACATCAGTCTCTCCCCTCAAGGAGCACATAACTCAGTAGGGGAACAGAGAAGTGAAGAAGAAATCTTAATAAAATGGGATAAGTGCTATGATTAGGAGTATGTAGAGTGCTGTAGAAGTACATAGAAAGGGCTCCTAAACCATTGTTTGGAGGTCAGGGTGGACTGCCTGGAGGAAGTAACTGTCACTTGAATGAAGGTTGGGTGGTGAGAAAGAGCTAGTGCTTTCAGGAAGCTTCAGACTGGCTGAGACAGAAAGCAAGGTGGGATATAGCAAGAGAAGGGCTGGAAGGGTGAAGGCAGACAGATGGTAAAAAACTGTTTAAACCATAATCGGAATTTGGAACTTATCCTGAGAGGAACAGGATTTCAGGGCAAGTGACATATAAGCAGGGGACCCAGACATAAATACCTTTTTTCTACTCTCATTTCAATGGCACGAACTAGTCAAAGGCCTCACACAGCTGCATGGGCAGGGGAATGAGGCCACCTGCATGTCCAGGAAGGGAGAGGAGGAATAAGTGAGCACCAGCAATGTCTACCACGGGGGAGAACACTTACTATATAGATTACATATTAAATGCCAAGCACCAAATCATTCTTCTTCAGCGGAAAAAATACAGGGTCAGAGAAAAGAAAAAAAAATTATCTATTAAAATAAAGTTCCAGTCAATGTGTATATTTGTCTATTGCTATAATATATAAGTAAGGATATATATACTGTCATCAAAGCTGCAATAAGTTTGGGATGATCGAATCAGGACCAGGCAGAGCCCAGTGTGGCTGCCAATTGGAAGTGACTTCCTGACTATGTTAGCAAACCAATGACAGAAAAAACAGTGGTTTCAGATCTGATCTCCAAACAGAGAGGCATAAATGTAGATGCCTCAAATTTCTGTGACATGCTTAGGCTGCTTCTCTCTGTGACTGTGTGTGTGTGGCCAGAAGAGAACAGAGAAGCAATTGATTTTTAGCAATGTTGTGATACTTCTAAATAATTGCAAAAAACAGCTAGTTTTTGATATTGGGAAAGTCCAGTCTATAGCTGATAGGAATCTCTACTTAAGCTATTTGACATTGCTTAAACTAGCTACCTTTGCCTGCTACTTAAGTGAGGGAAAATGGCATGCGCTTTGGTTTGGATAAAACCCAAATTAACCTCAGGTTCTACCACCTACTAGCTCTGTGGTCTTGGGCAATAAACTCAAACTTTGTGAACCTCAGCTTCCTCATCTAGAATGTGGTCATAATAATATGTATTTTGCTATGTTGCTATGAGGATTAATTTTTTAAGACTTGTAAATCACATAATAACATGCTTGGCATGTGGTGAGGGCTCAGTTTAATGGGAGCTGCTACAACATCGTTTTTTTAGTTCTCTGTGCTCAGTTGTAGTTTTTGGATAAAATCCATTTTTTCAGTCACTTAAATTTAAAAAGAAAACCATGATTTTTAAGTGCACAAAATAATAATTATACACTGAGGAAGTTTTATAAAATTCATTTTAATAAACCAATTTTATTATTTAAAAAGAAACATGAATCCTATTAAGGTCAGATCTTTTTTGTTTTTCATAAAGTGCTGACAAGTAAAATCAAATGTTTGCCACATGCTTTACCATCTGCTAGCAACTACCGATGTCCCAGTGTATGGTACAATAACACCCACAGTCATGCCCGCAGGCTGAAGGGCTTAAAAAACCTAATGTGTGGAATCAGAGATCACAGTGTTTGGTGGCTCAAAAAGTCCCCAAACATACAGTTCTCTGGCTGGGCTCAGTCCACTGATGGGCCTCTCAGGCACCCCTAAATTTCAGCACTGTGAAGTTCTACAGGCATTAAATGCAGAGAATATGTTCTGCAGATTTCCCAGGAGGTCTGATCTGTTCCAGGCTTCATGTGGTAGAACAGGTCATAAAGAGAGAGGTATAGAATTAAGCAGCACCCGGACAATTGTGCTTAAATGGTAGTTACGTAAAACAAATGAGGGTAAATGTAATAGACATGTAATGTTGAAAAGTATTACATCAACATCAATGCAATTCACCAGGTTGCCAATATGAGGAAAGAAAGAGCAGAAAAGAACAACAAAGGGAGCTCATGTTCTGAAATCAGGCTTCAGAGAACAAGACCAGAGTAGATGAAGTAGCAATTTTTGAAGCAGTGAGGTTTAGCTAATGAATAGCTCACTGACTCTCGTACACCTAAGGTCCTTTCATTCTCTGCCTATTACTTCTGCATATGGGCCGGGAGAAGGGCAAAAAGACCAACTTCTAAAAACAAGCTGAAGGGGAAGAATTCACCTTTGTTCTCATATTTCCTTTTACTATGATTTGCACAATTTCATATTTAGCCTCTCTTGCGAGGCAAGCACAGAAACATGTATAAAAGAGGTAGTCGGAAAGGAAGTGTATAGGAGAAACAGACACACACCACTGTCTCAAGAGTTGAGCTGTATCCTACCTTGATCCCTGATGGAATGTGTGACTTCACTAAATTATGATGTAGAAATGTGGCTTCTTTTCCTAATGTGTACCATGGGAAGGTTGACCAGGGGACCTCTTAGTAAGTGACCATACATCCCTGAACAGTCCCAGCCTATACCTGTTGTCCTGAAGTTATTATAGCATCTTCTTTGAGCTCCAACATGCTAGTAAGTCCTCTACTCATTTATTCTTCTACAACTAGAGCATTCATACACAGCAATGCTCTCACCAGAAAAATAATAGCTGGAGCATAGTCACCGATCCTATTAAGCAAGCGAGAGTAACTCTTCCTTTCCCTTAGGTCCTGTGGCTGCAAAAGCTCTAGCTCCTTTCAGCAGGAGTTTTGCTGGAAGCCAAAATACCATCTGTCTTGTAGGATCAGATTGTGGAAAACCTACTTCACTGCAACTTCTTGATGAGGTAAACAAATGCTACTTATTTATTTTCCTGTCAGTAAAATACATCATTTTATACCCAGTGGCCTTTCACAGATTAATAAATTACAATGATGGAATTCCCATTTCTTAGGCTGTGCCATGCTTCCTATTTACAACTGGTTGAAACACTTTATAAAGTTCAGGATTTTTAGATGCTAAAAGTCTCAAAAATATATATATATTCACTGTACTACTTTTTGTGGAAGCAGGATTTTTAAGGATATGCCAAGCTCAAGAAATACTTTTCTCATAAATACGTTTAAATAATTTTAACATCTTCTTTCCCAAGTTAAATAATATCATGATTAGTTACACATGTTTTAATATGCCAACAAAATTCTATAATTTAAATTTTCTGTCTGGAATTTTTTTTTAAAAAAAGCTAAATCTCAAACTTGCAAATTAAATAAAAAATGCTTTATGTTAGCATAGACTAAGCCAAACAAATTTCTTTCTTGGCCCTCTGATCCATAGCTGATGTTTTTCCTTAGAAATTCTGACTTCCTCTCTTCCTGCTCTTCTTGCTCTTCCTTGGCAGCTATGATAGGTTTCTGGGACACTCCTTCCTCTGTCTGGGCCTCCTCTGGTTTGCCTCTATGTGTCCTGTGTTCTTTTGCTGGAGCTGCCAGTAATTTATAAATGTGATGGCTGCTTTCAGCAAAGCTGAGCTTTAAATGTTAACATAATGTGTTTGGGGACATCTACAGGCTGTCTTCTGAGGGAACTAAGATGAATTCTTGGATTAATCAAGGTCATCTCACTGTCATTCCTTGCTCTCTCATCTTTCCTCTACCAATTAATCTTCACACTTGTCGCCATTCCAAAAGAAGACTCAGGCACAAATCTTAAATTCATTTATCATCCACGTTAATCTACAGACTCCAGTCTGTAACAATTTATTATTATTAAAATAATTTTCCTGGAATGATTATAAACTCTCTCTACTGCATATGTGTTTCAAAAACATTTTAAGTGATTGATTGTGTACTTCAAACTATGGAATATTAACAGAGTTTGACAAGTTATATTTCATACTCAAAAATGAAAATGCTTGGAAAAGTCTAATAATTAACATAAGAGAACAAAAAGTTGAAACATATGCTTTCAGATAGGACTGAAAAATATATAGGAAATGAGAGTTTAAATAGTTGAAGTTTATAATAATCATATGTAACATTTACCAGACACTTTTTATGCACCAGGCCCAGATATAAGCCCCTTCGGGTGTATAAATTTATATAATCACCACAACAACTGTACAAGTTAACTATTTCACAGATGATAAAATTAAATCTAACAGAATAGGAATGAATTCCCAAGGTTCTCACGGCAAGCAAGTGGTGGAGATGGGGTTCAAACCGAGGACCAACTCCATAGACCTTGTTCTTAAATAATTAAGCTCTTCTGTATACATCAGTGATTTTCAAATCCATCAAATCAAATACACATCTTTTAAAATAGATACTGTGTAACTTCTTCTCCACTCTTCTGAAATAAAATTTATAGAAAATATAATCTGCCTATAATAATAACTTTAAAAAAACATAGAATGCCCTAGTTCCTATATATAAAGTGAAATAAAAAGAATGTCATAGTAAAATAATAAATAATTCAATGTGTAAATACACTAGAAGTAATAAGTAATAATGATCTAAACAGACAAAAATGCAGACTGATACAGGTGCTTTGCATTTTTTTACTCAAATACCACAGGCAGCATTTTCATCTGTGATAAGATTTACCATGATGGCTCACAATTCTTGGTAAAGTTCCAAATAAAATGAAGTAAAATCTTGCTCTATGTCATAATAGTTGCATTATAGCAAATTTAGTTGATATTAAAACTGCATAAAAAGACATGTTCATACATAAACAGATAATTTGGTTCTTCCCTCAGA
>NW_012147841.1:6017948-6037906 GCF_000956105.1 Propithecus coquereli
AAAAAAAAACAGATGTTTTCAAGATACTGTAATAAATATAATACTAAGGGTAAGATCAGAATGATATTGATAATGTGGAAGTTCATGGAAACGACACCTGATTCAGTCTCGAGGAGAAAGAAACCTAAAGGACTGACAGGTAAGGCAGGGAGTAGAGAAAAGGGCATTTCAGACAAGGGGAATAGAATTTATAAAGACTCGAAATCAAGAGAACTTGATATACTCAGGGAACAGCCACTAACTCGGGTCAACCAGAGGCGGGACTGAAGCGGCAAACAGAGGCTGGACAGATCACTTGGGTCATACTTGCCACGCTAAGGAGATTGGACTTCGCCCTCAGTGCCAGGGGACCTCGCTGTAAGGTTTTCATTATGAGATTTGTGTTTTAGAAGGACCATTCTGGCCCCTCGTGGAGAACAGATTAGAGAAGAGCAATGAATTTAGTGGAGGCAGGGACCAGTAACATGGATCTCGCCTTGGTACAGGCAAGAGATGAGGGTGGCTGGGGCTAAGGGAGGGCCAGGGAGGACGGGGAGAAGTGGCCAGTTCTGAACATTACAAAGGACGAAGGAATGGACAGGACTAGGCAATAGTCTGAAAGGAAGGGGTGAGCACGGGACACACGCAGGTCTCTTTGCCCATCACCTCAGTGGAAGATAGTGCCACTGACTGAGACAGAGACCACAGAAGGGGCAGGCTGGTATAATGAGAATGCTTAGGGGGGATTTTGAGGCAAAACATCCACTTGCAGCTCTGTTACCAATGTGCCAAATTGTCTCGGTGACCAGCTCTTCTGTTTAGAGCTATTGACTTTTATAATGATAAAACCAAAGGAGGCTTTGGTTATCAGCAATATAATTCATTTTTTTTCTTTTTTTTTTTTATTTCAGCATATTATGGGGGTACAGATGTTTAGGTTACGTATGTTGCCCTTGTCCCCCCCTCCCCCCCAATATAATTCATTTTATAAGTAAGGACACTGAGCACAGACTAGGAAAGAAAGCAACCTAATCCCAAATGTGCAGCTAATTAATTAATAGAGACAGAAATATAGTGAAGAAAAAGACACAGAATCAAATCCTCATCTGCTACTTGTCTACTGTGTGATCTTCACACACCTCCTCCCCTATCTACGCCCACTTCTTAGTGTTGTTTTGAAACAAATTAAATCCCAGGTGCAAAATGCAGCATATTTTGCTTGGCACAAAGCAAGTACTCAAAAATATCCTCCTTGTTTCTCATTCCAGCAAACCTGATCATTAAATGAGTCTTCTCTAAGTAAAAGGACAAAAGTACAATTTTCCTTAGTTTTTACTAGTTCTCTACTTGAGCACTGTAATCAGGTACAAGAAAATTTGAATATGGTTTTTGATGCCCGTTGACTAGATAAGTTACCTAAACATTTAAAACTTGATGTCCTTGTCTGTAAATATGAAGAGAGTATCTACTTCATAGGTTTTTCCAAATATTGTATGAGATAAAATATCTAAAATAGTATCTGACACATAGTAGATGCTCAACAAATTCCTTCAAGGCATATATGGTAGAAATTTCAATCCAGCAATTTAGAATGGAGATCAGGATGAGAGACCTAAATTGGGTCCTCTAAGTAGAGAAGGCAGTGGATACAAGATTGAGATTGGCAAAGGATGCTAAGAGAGGGAAATCTATTAAGTCTTAAGGAGAACCCATATTTAGAGAAGATGAGGGAGATGGAAGGGTTAGTCCAAGAAGGAAGATAGAACCAAGGATTACAGCGTAACAGTTTAGAGGGGAAGTAGAGATTAAGTAGTAGATGGAGCACAGAAGTAGATAAAAAAATGTGCCAAGATGACTATGAAGTATGGAAACTGGATGTGAAGGACAGGGAACATGTAAGAGAGCATTTCAGTTGCAACTGTGGACTAGTACAAAGTGAAAAAGTCAGTTAATATGTACTGCACTTCAAATATTAATTTCAAGGGGTCTGTCTGGGTTTCTTTGATTTTTTAAAATTGGGTTTTGGAAAAAAGACATCTGCACCCGAATGCTTATAGCGGCACAATTCACAATTGCAAAGATGTGGAAACAGTCCAAGTGTCCATCAATACATGAACGGATTAGTAACATGTGGTATATGTATACCATGGAGTACTATTCAGCCATAAGAAACATTGGTGATATAGCACCTCTTGTGTTTTCCTGGATAGAGCTGGAACCCATTCTACTAAGTGAAGTATCCCAAGAATGGAAAACTAAGCACCACATGTACTCACCAGCAAATTGGTTTCACTGATCAACACCTAAATGCACATATAGGAATAACATTTATCAGGTGTTGGGTAGACAGGAAGGGGGAGGAGGGGAGGGGTATATACATACATACTGAGTGTGATGCACATCATCTGAGGGATGGACGCTCTTGAAGCTCTGACTGGGGGGGAGGGGCAAGGGCAACATAACCTAAACATTTGTACCCCTCATAATATGCAGAAATTAAAAAAAAGAAGAAGAAAAAAATTGGTTTTTTGGGGGTGCTACTTTGTATTATGGTCAGAGGATGTGGTCTGCATAATTTTTGCTTTGGAAAAGTTTTGAATGAATGCAGTGGTCTTCAAACTGGTGGATCATAAAACACTATTAGTGAAGGGTTTGAACCTATACTCCCAATAAATGTATATTTATAAATGTATGTACTAACATAAATGTAATTAATTCTATATATGTATACATTTTAAAAGGTGAAATAAAAAATAAATACGATTAGAAGTTCTAAAATGTCTGTCTTTACTCCAGTATTGTTTGGGTACACATCTTGTTATCCCACTTGAGACCAACGGGCTAATTGTAGCAAAATATTGAAAATGTTTTATGAATACTTCAACATATATATTCTCCCTGGGTGATGCCGGGTAAAAAATTGTGATAAGTATTTCAATTATCTATATTCTTCCCTTTTTACCTGCTTTGTCAAAGACTGCTGGATGCATTTGCTACATTATGCGAGGGGTGCAGGGACATCTATAATTTCTCCACATGTCCATGCTTTCACTTTATGTATGTTGATGTAAGCTTATCCTTTGTATTAAAAGACATGATAATGTCACCATCCGCTTGGATCATTTCCTCCATCAAAATAAATATATACTCTGTCCATTTAATTATTGCTGCCATAAGTCTTCCTTGGCAGAATGTTAATGTTGCCACCATTGCTTTTAATTTCTTTGTGCCTGATACACCCTTGCCATTCCTTTTACTCTCAATACTTTTTGTTATTTAATCTTTAGTTTTGTCTCTTGGAAACAGGATATATTTGAACCTGAATTTTCTCTTTCTTTTTTTAATATTAAAAAGATCATCTATTAATATTTATTAAGTTATCGACAAGTTTGTTCTTAATTATGTATATGTGTTTTTACACAGCTCTTGTTTATAATTTTCCTATCACTTAACTTGTTTCCAACTTTTGCTTTATGGGCTATTGCTGTATTTTCTCTGCTTTTATCAATTAAAAGTTACCTAAAATGTCTTCAAATTGAGCTTGAAATTACTTTCTTCAATCATCAATAACAAGAATGCAATATCTTTCCCATATAAATAAGAAATCTGCCATGTTTTTGCTTCCCTTAATTCTCTTCCAGCTACTCAGTTTTTATTTATAAAATATGACTTTTTAAGGCCTGGATTATTTTTATTTTGTATATTTTCTTTGGGCTTTTTTTTTTTCTGACAGAATCTCGCTGTGTTGCTGGGGCTAATGGCATCAGCCTAGCTCACAGCAACCTCAAACTCCTGGGTTCAAACAATCCTCCTGCCTCAGCCTCCCAGTAGCTGGGACTACAGGTGTGCCATCACACCTGGCTAATTTTTTCATTTTTTTCTATTTTTAGTAGAGACAGGGTCTTACTCTTGCTGAGGGCTCAGGCTGGTCTTGAACTCCCAACCTCAAGCGGTCCTCCCACCTTGGCCTCCTAGAGTGTTAGGATTACAGGCATGACCCACCACACCTGGCCTCTTTGGGCATATTTTTGTATTTGAACTAATTTTTTATTTATGTTTATAGCAAGAATTTAGGCTTGTATCTATATGTTACTGGTTTCGATATTTAATATTCATTCTTTTATGGCCTAATTTGTCCTTTCTTGAGTTATGTTATTATATTTTGTTTCAATATATGTTTAGTTTTTTTAAAGGTAGATGGGTGGTATAATTTTGAATCTTTGCTTTTATGAGACTTTCCTTTTTTATATTTCATATATTCACATTTTCAGATTTCATGTATTCCTTGGATAAAGAGAAATAGGGTCACAATTTTTTCTCAGGAGTGGATATAAGTGTTGTGTCTTTAGAGTCCAACACTAATGTTGTAAAGAAATGTGAAACCAGTTTCATTTCAATTCATTTGTAACTACCCTGAATTGTTTCTGTTTTGTTTTTCTGCCTGGACATTTAAATAGAGCTCCATCTCTGAAATTTAACAATTCATATGTCTAGTGGTGGTTTTCGTTTTACCATTTTACTTGCTATTTGGTGGTGAGCCTATTTTATCTATAACTGGTCTTTCATGGGTCAGTAAAGCTTTATGTTCTTACTTATTTTATTTTTATTCATCTTTATTTTTTCTGATTAGGAGCATTTTTTTTTCTCATCCTGATAGTTATTTGAGTATCTATTATATCCTTTACTGCTTCCATTGAAACTATGAATCATGCTACATCATTTTTAGATTTTGTAAAAGGTTTTCCTTATTTTCACCTGCATAAAAGCCACCCAGTTTTTTGGTATTTCTTGTCACATATCTGTATAGTAGCCATCTTTTTTATAGAATTTTTTTTCTGTGTTTTACTGAAATTCCAGAGCAAATAGTTTGTAAACTTTGCTTTTGTTTTGTGACTTAAATACTTTTAAAAGTCTGGTTTTCTGCTACAATTGGAGAAAAATGGTCTCATTCTTTAAACTGGACAATCTTTTCATAGGTCCAATATTCCTTTTATCTGATTTCTTATCATTAAACGAGGAATGCTCTATTTGGTTGTTTTCCACAAAAACAGCATGAAAACATTCCCCTTGAGATCCAGCACTTGGTGTTCTAGATGATGTCTTCAGCCTCTAAGCAATCGCAAAGATGTGGAAACAACCCAAGTGACCATCAATACATGAGTGGATTAATAAAATGTGGTAATTATATACCATGGAGTTCTACTCAGCCACAAAAAACAATGGAGATCTAGCACCTGTTGTATTATCCTGAATAGAGCTGGAGCCCATTCTACTAAGTGAAGTATCACAAGAATGGAAAAACAAGCACCACATGTACTCACCATCAAATTGGTATTAACCGATCCACACTTACGTGCACATATAGTTGTAACGTTCATTGGGTGTCGGCAGGTGGGAGGGGAGAGGAGGGTATATTCACATCTAATGGGTGTGATATACACTGTCTGGGGGATGGACATGCTTGAAGCTCTGACTTGGGTGGGACAAAGACAATATATGTAACCTAAATATTTATACCCCTATAATATGCTGAAAGAAAAACACAAATTCCTGACATCTAATATTCATTCTGTTAGTGTTAACATGCTGAGTTAACTGTGATTGCTGGAGCATATTAGATCATTCTAAAGTCAAGGAGCCTATAAAATGCTCCTCTCACCCTAACTCCAGGTCTTCACCAATAGCAGACATCTTGATATACCACAGGAATCTATGGTTCTGAGCATAGATTCTAGAGCCCAACTGCCTAGATCCAAATCCTGGCTCTACCACTTAGGAGTTTTGTTACCTAGATACCTGCTTTGGAGAAGGTCCTCTTGGGCTGTGGCGGAAGAAGAATTTTACATGCTTCAATTTCCTCATCTCTAAAATAGGGATAATGATAGTGTTTCCCTCAAAGGGCTGTGAAGATAAAATAAATTATTCTACGTAAAGCACTTGAAACAAGGCCTGGCACATAGTTATGTTATATAACATGTTTCCTGCTTTTAGGAAACCTGAGCTTTCAAAGAGTTTGTATAGAGATTTTCGGGCTCAGCATTTGTACAGATCTAAGCACTATCAAATAGGAACTGAGACAACTACAGCAATAGAAACATAGTTAAAGACACTTGCCTAGAGAACAATCTCCGTAAGTATTGATATTCCACCCCATACTGAGGAACTAGAACTGATTCCCCTTTGTCTGTGCTACCCCTGACATCATGTTCTAACAATTTCACAAATTCCAGGATGTCTGTTCATTCCCATTAAAGTCCTCACGTGTACCTTGTGTCTATAATGATATAAATAGTCTCACTATCTGGCTGGCAGTGAACAACAATGAAGAGAAAAGACAGCTGTGTTTTTGGAGTTTGAGACATTTAGAAGGATGAAGACGTGACCCGGAGGCAAATGAGATAGGAGATGGAGAGGTGTAGGCTGTAGGCTAGGCAACAGAAAAGACTTGAAATGAATTGATTATCACAGAGAAAAATACCCATGACATTTCAAAAAGACACAATAAAGAGAAAAACAGGGCTGTAAAATGGTAAAAAGGCTAAGGAGACAACAACCATCCCATGAAGAACACTGAAGGACACACAGTGCACCTACTGCGTGCCAGACGCCATGGAGGCTCAAAGCATCACCAGGTGGAATCAATGGCGGATGTAGAAAAAGTGGCTCTGCCCCTGTGTATACAAAAAGATTGTGAAAGAGAATAAAATTAAGAGAGTGGTACAGATTTGTGGCGATACAGAAGGACAAAGAAGGAAGAGGTGAAAAAAAGATTATGCTCGGATGCGTTTGTCCTCAGACACAGCCCACCCCACCGTGCTTGTGTGATAGCACACAAGGTAAAAACGCCAGAGGCGATGCATCGATCCAGCGCATGCAAAGAGCCTTTCGTTTCTTTACCTGATCTTCTTCCTCACTGTGTATTATCAAAGTCTTTTTTTGTTTCTAGCCTAAGCATCATAGATTTTTAAGAAAACTAAACAAACTACTTGAATAAAATACTATATGACCCACGGATACTAAAGAAATTTTTTATGTTCTTCCACTCTAACCAGATCAAGTACAGGTCAGAAATTTCTGATAATTCTATTTTAAATTGCATCAATAATTGACATAATTTTAAATGCAAACTCCTTTTCATCTTAATCATCTGAATAACTGTCTCAATTTGTGTCCAATGTTTCCGCCTTGCTGTTACCTGAAGTAGCCGTGGTTTAGGTAGAATCTGTTGCAATTCTCACTGTGTCCATAAGATGGCAGGCGGGGACTTAGACTGAGCTTCAGGGTTATCGTGAAGCCCTTTCACAGCTCTTTTTTTCTGATTCAGGTCTCCTATTATTGAATCTATCAGAAAATCTTTTTGGAATGTATAGTATGTGCCAAGGATTATACTAGGTTTTGTTGGTCAATACCAGCCGTTTTTATAAAAGTACCTTAATATACCATACGGTTTAGAAAAAACACTGGGTGTTTTTTTTTTTTTTTTTCTGGTTTATGGGAGAAAAGGCAAGAACTTTTGCATAGTATGCTAATATGATTGCACTGTGTACAGGAGGCTGCAGCTAGAACATATGGAACAAAAGTAACACATAAAGCAGTAGTCAAGATATTAGAAAGATTGGACATATTCGATGATTTTAAAAAATCCTACCAGCATTAGCACAAAAATCTGAAGACTGACTCAATAATCATAACCTTTTTGTTTCCAAAAATATTTCCTTTGGAATTTAATTTGTTTATAATAATAAAACTATAAAATTCATTTTTTTGAAACCCAATAAGAATTTTGCTAATAGAGTACAGTTTGAATTATTAATGCTAATAAATAAATCTTTGCTATATCACAAAACTCAATAAATAAGAGCTATATTTTTAAATAAAGGGAATTTGAAAGGTCAAGAGATGCCAGGGAAAATGTTCCCTTTGCAGAATCTTAAAATTTAAATCTGATAATTTTCCTTTCTACCATACTTACACTAGGCAATCTAGATTTAAACAGAATTGAAATCATTGAAAAATAATTTATAGTTTATTTTTCACATTCATGTTTGTTTTCTTAGCATTCATACTACTTAACATCATAAATTATTAAAACTAAAATCATAAAAGGTAAATTTTAAAAATAGTATTCAAGATTACAGTAGGCTAAAATAACACGATGACAAAATGCTGGATGGTATTATAGAGTCTATCCTGGAATGGAAAAAACATTAGTGGAAAAATAGGTAAAATCTTAATGAAGTTTGTAGTTTAGTTAATAGTGCAGTACCAGTGTTAACTTTTTTTATTTTGAGAAATGAACCGTAGTTAGACGACATGTTAATATTGAGGAGAGGGATGCTAAGTGAAGGTTATATAGAACTTCCTATATTTACAATTTTTCTGTAAATCTAAAATTATCCCAAATTAAAAAATTAAAATAATATTAGTACCCAATCTATTCAACAAGCATTATTGGGCACCTCCCATATACCACGTAATGTTCTAAATGCTGGAGACACAAACCCTACCTGAGCTAGTCACAGTCAATTAGAAAAAATTTTATTGTTATATCACAAAATACGTCTTTACCCAAAATTTTGAAAATGTACCAACCACCTTTGCTTTTCTTTGGAAGAAACAAAAAATCATAACAAAGAAATGAACATGGATGAAAGAGAAGTGGCGTAAGAAGCGTAGAAAGGAAGTCAAACAGAGAAACAAAAGGACTAATGGCAGAAGCAAAGAATGATTGTGTGGATGAAGCACACAGTCTCAGGTGGCAGTGGAAATTCTCTCCACAACTGTTTACTTTAACAATGTTCCTGATTTAAAATATGCAATTTTTAAATAGTTGTAATACAAACATGGCGGACATGGCACAATTCTCATGGATAATCTCATACTGTCTTTGTTTTACATCCTACCGTTGAGCTCATGTGAATGGGGCACGCTTTACTCTATCCCTCCTTATGTTTTATAAATAGTGGGGGGGAGAGATAAGAGAAAAGAAAAAGGCACAGTAACAAAAAAAAAGCTATGAAAAAGGATAAGAAAATAGGAAAAAGAAAAATGTGAGGAAGGGAAATGGAAAAAGGAAAAGCATCATCCCTCCAATTTCCTTTGACTCTTTAATCTTCAAATAATCCTACCTCTTATCTCATAACCCCCTAAGAAATCTTTTTGAAGACTTTTATTTGGGGAGAAAGGCCAGAGACTGAAATCTTTATATGGAGAATGAGATGTTCTTGTTTAAAGAAACATTTCTAATGTGCCTTCTTCTTCTTTAGTTTCATTGTGTATAGATGGAGATTCTGATTTAGAATTACCCATATCAATTTTGATATATTAAATATTTCCTTTACTCTTTGTTTGAAAAGTCATCTAACTAAAATAAAATTTGTTCTTTCAATAGGAAAAAAAAAAAAGGAAAGGCATCCTACCTCATCCAAAACCTCAGTTTTCAAATAAACAAGTTAAGACTCTGGTATAAGCTGAGCCAACCCCACTCATGATCCAGCTGTCACCATTAATTACCAATAGATGGCCCAGGTAGTGAACTTTACACAGAGAGGATGTAATAATAGCTCTCTGAGAAGGTGGGCTAGAAAGTTACATTTTCATCTTCATTTTACTAGTCATGAATAATCTGTCCTCCACTTGTCACTTTTCAAAAATTGAGCAAACTAAATAGATCATTTTCTTGAATACATCACAGCCTATCTGTAATGAAGTATATTTCAGTACCAGGGGACATGGGATATAATATAGATGAAATTTATGATTTTTAAAATTGAGTTGATGGGCCATCTAGAATTTCATGATAAATAACACAACTGTTTTGCTAGAAATCATTTCTCATTTCAATAACTCAAAGTCCATGAAGTGGAAAATGTTCAGAGAAAGGAAACCAAAATGACCAGAGGAGAGAGAATGCTAAAAGTTTTGTAACATGTGAGTTTTTTAAAGGTGAGCCTGACATAGGAACAGGAAAGTAAACAAAACAGTCAATAATGTAGGTTAAGAGACTCATTCATCAAAGTCTATAATGCTAAAATGCTATTTGAAACATGAGTGGAGTTAGGACATATGAAAGTATAGGTTCTTTTGACTGGTTAAATTATGGGAATTAGGAGGTGACAATAATCAGAAATTTGTAGCGATTAATTCAACACTGGCTTGAGGAAAAGAATTTTGACTAAAATATCCTAAGTGACCACTGTGTGGTCGTGTGCCCAGCATCCCTCCACAATCTGGGTGGTTGTTGCAAGAGCTGTCAGGTTACAGCATGACCTGCTCACTGGCCAGTGGATTTCCTTCCTTTTGAAAATAGGGACCAAAGTCAAGAGAATTGAGAAGATCTCTCTTTGTGTGCCTACACTGTGATCTATAACACCAAGCCTGGGAGTGTGGCGATGTCCTGCCATGTAGGAGGAAGAGCAAAAGAGCTGCTCTAGAATAAGAGGAAAATGTAAACCTAACAGAGTAAGGAGTAGAAGGAAAAGCAAGCAAGAGCCTTGACAGGGGTGCAGATCCCGAATCCCTGCAAGGACCTTCCTGAGGCCCCGGAGCCTTCCTGTTCTTCGGTTCCAAGATATACCCTGTATCCTTATAATGAAATTTCTTGCTGAAATTTATTGGAGTTGGTTTCTGTTCCTTTTAACCAAAATAATCCCAACTAAAACAAAAGCTATAAATCTTCTATCTCTCTCTCCCTCTCTCAGCTTTTTCTTTATCCCCTGCTATAGACTGAATGTTTATGTCTACATAAATTCATAAGTTGAAACCTAACCCCCAATATAATGTTATTAGGAGGTGAGGCCCTTATAAATGGGATTAGCGCTCTTATGAAAGAGACTCCCTCATCCCTTCCATCATGTGAGGACACAGTGAGAGGACAGCAGTCTATAAACTGGAGAGCAGCACTCACCAAATACTGAATCTACTGGCACCTTGATCTTGGACTCTCCAGCCTGCAGAACAGTAATCAATAAATTTCTGTTGTTTAAAAGCCACCCGGTCTATGGTATTTTGTTGTAGCAGCCTAAATAGAGCAAGGCATCTCCACTCTTTTATCTCTAATTTCTCTGCATGTAACCAATGTGTACAGCAGAGAGAAAACAATTAAAACAATAACATCCCTGATTAGTAAGAATTGTAACCACAGCTACAGCTATTTGGGTTTCAGGTGTGTGCAGTGGGATAGTGTCATCTGATATTGGAAACAAAAAATAACAAAGAACAATTATTATTGGTGATAAGTCCGAGTCTAAAACAGCACTCAGCCTGAAGGGTTTTTTCCTCTTGCCAAGTACAACAGGGGTCTCTACAACCTCTTCCAAGGATGCCGTGCTATGCTATCCGGAGAGATGGCAGCATGTGGTGCGTGCATTTAAAAAAGAGCCAAATCTCAGGGTTCAGCATTTGCACACACCTTATCACGACACATAGAAATATCCAGTCAGAGCAATAGAGTCATTGAAGACCCTAAAACTGAACTATGGCAGTTAGTGTGTCACCTCTGGTTCCAGAAAGAACAAAGAGCAGCATGATCAGTGTGGGGCAATGACTAGTCCATGGATCACTGGTGATGCAGAAGTGGACTTATTAGTGCCCAATCTACTCAGCAGGCATCACTGAGCACCTAGCAGGTGAGAATCAGGAGCAAAATTTTGCTTAGATCTCCATCACCAGTTCCCTGGGTCATTAAGAACAGAATTACCTTGTGCTGACACCTCTCATTTCCAGGAGGAAGGAGGCAGCCTAGCAAATGGGGCTGTTTGCACTAGATAATCTCGATTTTTCCTTCCAGCTTAACATGCTTCTGTGCTTTTGATATTCCTAAATGTGAAAGCACTTTGTGGTAGACACCATTAAAAAGCTATTAGCAGTGACAGTGGAGGAAGTGGGAGAGTGGTGACAAGGCGGAGGAAATCAGTGAGTATAAAAAGCCATTTATTTCATCAAAAAAGGATTTTTCTTGTTAACATGTTTGAAGTATTTGGAATATGTCAAACTCAAAATATCTCTGTGGAATGAATATCATGATTTATAAAGCTGGATGGTAACCAAATTGACTCTTTTATTCTCATCGTGCATTCACATGCATTAAGAAATGAATCAAAAATACGTATTTCCATATGTGCGAATGTGTGTGTATATATGTACTTTTTCATACTTTTTTTACTTTGATACAGTAATT
Source organism: Propithecus coquereli (assembly GCF_000956105.1). NCBI lineage: Eukaryota > Metazoa > Chordata > Mammalia > Primates > Indriidae > Propithecus > Propithecus coquereli. The sequence continues at coordinate 6,030,106 of NW_012147841.1, forward strand.
CAGACCAGCAGCCTTCCCTCCCAGTAAAATCTCAATCTTAACTTAGATTGGAATGAATTAAAGTTATGCGGGAATAATAAATTTAACTTTTCTTGACAAGTCCCTGTGCACCAGGCCCTTTTCCAAGTGCTTTATGTGTTCATCGAATCTCTCTGTGTCAAGTACTACACTTATCAACACCCTTTTATAGATAAATAAATTGAAGCACAGAAAAATCTTCTAACTAGCCCAACAACCCACATCTAGAAAGTTGCAGTGCTGGGATATGAATCTAGACATTCTGAGTTCAGAGCTGCGCTCACAACCCAGCTCCCAAGAAGCCATTAGCGGTAAGATTTTATATTTAGGGGCTTCTTGTAGGCTCTATAAGACTGTCACAGACAACAAAGCTGAAAACAGCCCTCAGTGACCCATCAGGTGGGAGAGGCCAGTTCAAAATTGGAATGGGCCTTGGGAGAAGGCGCAATGGAGTTTCGTCTACTTTGCAGATAAATGCCATATGATAAAAAATCAAGTACAGGGTAAAGCCAATTCCACTCTATTCACTTCATGTTGTAAAAGGAAATGGCAGGAACCACAAAAGGAAACATCTGGATTGTTCTCTACTTTGCCCACACAAAATTTAAAGCTATTATTATGCCATCAAGACCTACCAGGGTGAGCCCTCCTGGATCATTTAATGATTGTCCCTCTCCCTCACTCCTCCACTCCCTCTAGGGAGAGTTAATACAAGTTCCCTAATGGAACTTAATATCTTTTTAATGCTGCTTGATGAATTTTTAAAAGCATTTAATAATAATTTTTGGGTAATCTTATTCACATTGCCTTTTAAAGTTAGGAATTCTATGGAAGTTACTGATAGAAGGTCAAAAAGAAAGGACATTGGAAATGAAGAAGAGGGAGGGTGGTAGGGTGGTGAGGGATAAGAAGTACCTGTTGGGTACAATGTCCACTACTGCAGTGACTGACACACTAAAAGACTTGACTTCAGCAGTATATGATTCATCCATGGAACAAAAACACTTGTACCCCCCTTAATATTTCAAAATAAAAAAGAAGACTTTATGTGGAATTCTATTACATAAAAATATTAAAAGCATGGAAACGTCAACGAAGGGGCCATGGAGTCCTGGATTCCCACCAAAACCACCACACACAAACACACGCACTATCCACGTTTTTGTCTCTCTCCTTGCCCTAAGGGAGTCCAAAGAGGCCTCTATGAAACCCACAGGCCCTCAGACCACAGTCTGAAAAAGACTGGCTGTTAATTGAGTGGGAAGCAAATGGGAAGTGTTCCTGAACCCTGGAGGTGATATATTAATACTTTCTGAGGACCAGAAAGAAGCCATGTTTTGGTGACTCTAGCCAAGTTATCCAGCGTAGTCTATTTCCCAGAAAGACCTCGTGGGAATGGTAGTGGTGAGGAAGAGATAACTCATGCCATTTCCTAGAATTCAGAAATACCCAACCATGTATGATGGGCCAGACACAAGTCCAGTTGATTCAGGATTTGAGGACTGTCTTAGTTTGAAGTCATTTCTAAGGGCAGAGGGAGTCAAGCTGAGAAGACTCTTTGAGGGTTATTCATACATGCAGGGCAGCAGGAGAGTGGACAGATGAATGACTATGGCCCAAGGCACAATGTCAGTTTGATATTTTTTTTTTTTAGTGACAAAAATGGTTCCAATTATAAGGACAAAGAGGAGATGCTGAAGTAAATTTGAAGACAACTACCTAAAAGTGAAAAGGTTGAGGAATGATGCTAGATTGCTGTGAGTGTCCTCGTCAATAGAGACGAGAAAAAAAAAAAAAGCCAGGGGGTATATTGAAGAGAATAAAGCACATTTGATGGTGCTGAATCAACTGCTGCAATCATTGACCAACATCTCAGAAAGTCCAAATTCTTAGCAAGCAATGGCAGGATGAGCCTCGTGTGGATAGACAGCATGGACGCAGATGGTGGTGCTGGTGTTTATCCAAGTTAAAGAGCCTCACGATATCTGTGTTAAATTTCATTGTGTTACAGACTTTTTTCCTGGCTGATAAGATGTTTTTGAGATTATATCTGTTACCCCAAAATTTCACCGTTTTTTCCATCTTAGTATCATTCATGAAATCAACTTAGCAGGTCTCAACCAGCACTTCTTTAATGAAGTAAAATAGGATAAAATATTGAAGGCATTTCATACAAGGGTTAGTATTGTCTGGTGAGTTGTTTTTTAGTTAAATATTCATAAATGTTCATTTGTGTACATACATTTATTATGTGTATAAGAATATGTGTATGTTCTAAGTTACAATACAAAATATGTTTTTCTTACCATTGGGTCATATTCAAGGTAATTTTGAAAGTCATTGGATCAGTAACCTTCTGGTCATGATGATGGTATGTGGGGAGAAAAAGGCATTCTCATAAACTTCAGTAGAGAATGTAAAATGATACAACCATTTTAAAGGGCAATTTGACAATAGATACCAAAAGTCTCAAAATTGTTCAGATTTTTTGATCTTGTAATTCTGCCACTCAAAATTTAGCCTAAAGAAGTATTTGATCAAGTACTTCGGTACATATGTTTCTCACAGCGACAGGAATAATAACGAAAACCTGAAAACAACCAAAGAGTGAAATGAAAAAGTAATGCTTCAAACAAATTTTGTGGCAAGTATACAATGTACAACTCAAAATTGCTAGTTTTTGCTTATCTGTATGGAGAGATGTTTATGATAAGGTTACAGAACAATACAAATAGCACCATCGAATTTTTATAGTTTTAAAATATGTCTCCATAGAAAAAATTCTAAAAAGATATATATGCAAAAATTGTAAATTCACTAACTGTGTAGGAGGTGGGGAGACATTATAGATGATTTCTATTTTTTCCCTTTTCTATAATTTCAAACATTCTCTTTTTTCCAAAATGAACATGGATGTCTACTTTAAAAACATTGGCAATTATTCCAATCCCGTCCAATCTGAGACATTACGACTTTCATATCTTACACCTGGAAATGAACCTTTGGTGCTCAGTCCATTTCTTACAGGAATATTTTCTTTCACTTATATAAGTACAACATAAAGCTTGAAGTGGGAAATCACAATTGCATATGAGACAGACAATATTCACCTAGAATAGGGAATGCTTTTCACAGAGATAAGATTATGTAAAGGGAAATCAATATGCTATCAGGCCTTTTTCAAAATGGAGTTGATCTTTTTAAAGTAATGGAGAATGATTTCATAGGAAGGCATTGATGGTGTTTTAGCGATCAATACATTGTATTGCCTACTTGGTTTAACTTTAATACTGTCTGTCAAAACTAATTCTGAAGGGCAGTGTGAGATCCATGTCACAAAGAGTGATGATTTATGACATGAAAACTGAAAGTGATGCAGGAGAGTTCTTCATTGTACTCTTTTCTCACATAACATCACATATTCTGTTCCAGCTACTCTAACAAGCACTTCAGTTTTTATGACAAGCTGAAGCACATTGCATTTATACATCTATAAATGTCATCTGGAGTCCTCAGATTAATATTCTACTCGATGCTTCATTTTGTAGGGGAAAAGACCTTTAAAGATCCTCTCTTTGCAGTGTTCCAAGAATTATTTGAAAAGCACCATGCTTTAGTGAAACAAGACCTTATATTGCTCTAAGGAAAATAACATAGACTCCGTTTAGTATTTTAAAAGATAATACCACATATACAATTTGCTTTGCTTAAGCCTTAGTCTAGAGGTTGGTAAACTTTCTGCAAAGGGTCAGATAGTAAATATTTTAGGCTTTTTGAGCCATATGGTCTTGTTGCAATAGCAGCCACAGATAATTTATAAACAAATGGGAGTGGCTGTGTTCCAATAAAATTTATTTTCAAAAGCAGATACCAGGACCAATTTTGCCCACAAACCATAGTTTGCCAACCTCTAACTTAGACAATATACAGTAAACTTTACCAAAATAAATTTATCTACATGCATAAATTTACTAAAAAATAACTAAATGAGCAGAGGGTATTTGGTCATTTAAGAATTAAATATTCCATTAGACTTTCTGTAAACTAAATCATTATTACATACTAGATTTAGGGTTTTTTTCCTTTAAAAGCTTTCCTTACAAAACCCAACAATACAGAGATGGAGATCTTTACATACTTACACACTTCTAATTTTAAATTTAATAAATATTGAAATTATAACTGTTGGAATCTGTATGCATTTTAAATAGATTCTTGACTGTGCAAACATATAGAGAAGAGGATGGAATAGAATGAAATAGACTAGCTTTACAGCCCCTTTTTCTGCTGATGGTGGAAAACTGGTCAATTCTGGATCAGTTCTCAGTCCAGCCCAAATACTCAGACGTCATCCTTTCACTGTCTTGATGGAGTCATTCCTACCAATGTACTTAGTTGTTGTAATATCCGCCATCTTTCAAAAGATCCCCCCAACCCAACTTCCTCCAGCTACAACTCTTTTCTCCACTCCCATTTACTGCAAAATTTCTCAAGATTTGGTCTGTATTTACATTCTCCATTTCCTAACTTCTCATTCTTAGGAAGGCATTGGCTATGTTTTAATTCATGCTAAACAAGTGTTCATCCCAATCACCCCATGGAAACCCCACTTGAAATCACCAGCAGACAAATTTGAGGGTCAATTCTCAGATCTCATCTACTAAGACCTCTCAGCAGCATTTATCACAGCTGATGATTTTCTCCTTGAAACATTCTTTCCAGCTTTTCTCCAGAATATTATTACACTCTTTTGACTATGTCTCCTACTTCACTGGTCCATCTTTCTCAGTCTCCGTGGCTGGCTCCTCCTCCTCAATCATTTTGTCTTGTCTTTCCTCACATTCCCTAATGAGCTTACTCAATGTTCTCACTTTAAATTCTTTAAATATTATTTATAAGCTGAAGATTCCTATCAATAAATCTATAGCTCTATTCTTGATACCTCCTCTGAGTTCCAGAAAGCCAGCTCTACATCTCTACTCAATTATGAAATAGGCACCTCAAATTTAATTGCCCCAAATTAAAGTCAAAATCATCCCTCAGTCTAAAGAAGAAAATAAATAGACTTAGCACATATATCTTGATTTCAAAACACCATTCCTTACAGTAAGGAACCAGGCTTTCTTGGAAACTAGGGAACAGGGAAAGTATTAATACAAAATAACTCTTGTACATCTTCTTATGCCAGAAAATAAGGAATTTTTCAAAGAATAATGGGAACATATAAAAAGGATGCAAGAATTATCATGAAGAGGCTCTCACTGGCTAAGTTTCTTGGGAAATTAGATCACTCAAATAATTAATGATAGTAATAGATGATAATCCATTGAATAAAACAAAAATCTAGGAGTCAATACTAATATAAATGAATAATAAATCAATAGACATATGCAGGAGAAGGTAAAGCTTTATCTTACAGTTGAACGGCATCTAATAAATGTAACAGCAATGAAAGAGGGGAAAAAATTACCCTTTGCAACCATCTTTGTAAAAATTGACTTAGATAAGAATCATCAATGGAGTATTATGAGGAACAGGGTATTAACATAATCTCTACATATCTCCCCATGAATTATTATTAATTACAAAGGGAAATAGTGTAACTTTACAGTGGAGCAAGCTGGTGGACACCAACTTAACACGGAAGTCAAAGTTAATATCACCAATTACATGACAACACTCCATTATAGCTTCCTGATATGCACTGAGAAATACATAATTTCTGTAGTATTCCTGCTGAAAATACATAAGTCAATCTAATCATGAGAAAGCCACAGATAAGCCCAAATTGAATGAAATTCTATAAAATGATTTTCTTGTTCTCTTAAAATATATAAAACTCAAGAAAGACAAAAAAAAAAGGCTGAGAAAGTGTTCTAGGTGAAAGGAAGCTAAAGATATGGGGAAGCTAAAAGCAATGCATAATACTGGATTGAATACTAGGCTGGGGAAGAGGAACAATTGGAATTTTGAATATAGAATGTAGATTATTAATACGTAAGATATACTATTTAATATTAAATATCCTGATTTGGATCATTTTACTGTATTTATGTAAGTAAAAGTATTTGTTCTTAGTAAAAGTATTTGTTCTCAAGAATACTTAGGGGGTAGGTAAAGGGGTGCTTTGCAACTTATTTTTAAATGAATCAGAAAAGAGAATGATAAAGCAAATTGGTTTGGGGAGTTCTTTGTACTATTTTCACAACTTTCTTATAACATAGAAATTGTATAGAAATTAAAAGTTAAAATGTTTATGTTGGTTTTAGAAGAATCAGGAGCAGCAAAGAAGTCATAAATAACGCCAGAAGCCAATATCAAGTTCAGCAAAAGCAAGAGGTCAAGAGAGAGAAGCACTTAAGGTTGTGCTGAGAGGAGGGAGCTTCAGAGTTTTTAATTTCATAAAGGAAGCTATTTCAGGAGACATAGTCTAAATTACTATATAATAAATTACTTGGCCTTATAATTGTGATGGTTAATTTTACAGGTCACCTTGGCTGGGCTGAGGGATGCCTAGATAGCTGGTAAAACATGATGTCTGGGAGAATCTGGACGATATTAGCATTTGAATCAGCAGACTGAGTAAAGAAGATCACCCTGGGCAACATGAGTGGGCACCATCCAATCCAGTGAGGGCCGGAAGAGAACAAAAAGTCAGAGGAAGGGCAAATGTGCTCTCTCTGCTTGAGCTGGGACAGCCATCTTCTCCTGCCTCAGACACTCTTGGTCTTTGGGCCTTCCGACTCAGACTGGGACTTACACTACTGGCTCTTCTGGTTCTTAGACCTTCAGGCTTGAACTGGAACTACACCACCAGCTTTCCTGGGTGTAGTTGCAGATGACAGATCATGGGACTTTGTGGCCTCCGTAATCACTAGTCCATTCCTCATAATAAATCTCTTTCTACACACAACTGGTTCTCAGTATCTGTGGGTTTCACATCTGTGGATTCAACCAACCATGGATCAAAATATTAAAGAAATTAAAAAATAACAATACAATAATAATAAGTAATACAAATTAAAAGAACAAAACAATATAACAATGATTTACATAGCTTTGATATTGTAGTAGGTATTACAAGTAATCTAGAGGTGATTTAAACTTACGGAGGATGTGTGTAAGCTATATGCAAATACTACACCATTTTATATAAAGGCCTTGAGCTTCCACAAATTTTGGTATCCACTAGGGGTGGGGGGTGTCCTGGAACCAATCCCATACAGATACTGAGGGACGACTGTATGCTTATTCTATTGATTTTGTTTCTCTGGAGAATCCTGTCTAATGCATTAATGACGGATTTGAAAGAGGAAGCTCAAGATCCTGGCATTGTGAAAGTCAAGGCAGAGGCCAGTCATTAACACAGTGAAGTCGACAGCAATGACTCAGTTGCAGAGAAAGACACTTCTCTAGGTGTTGACATGTTTGAGTAAGATGGAATTAGTGAATAATAGCAATGAGGATGGAGAGAAGGTGATGTAAGTGGATAATATTGGGCACCAATAAGAATGAGTTGGGGAGTAGTAAGACAAAAGCAGAAAATGAAAGCTTAATGTGTACTGACCTTTCCATGGTCCTTGAGAAGGAGAAGATAGAATAGAAAGTTCCCCGTTTAGAGGGCAGCAAGAGACATAGTACCATAAAAGGGAAACACATTTCTCTTGAAGAAAAGAAGTAAAAATATTCCAGGGAAATAAAACTGCAGGCTTGTCTCTTCAACAAATGATGTTCAGAAAACTGGATATCCACAAGTAAAAGAATGAAGTTGGACCTTTATCTT
>NW_012147841.1:6038490-6068431 GCF_000956105.1 Propithecus coquereli
AGCCAAAAGGCAGAAACGACCCAAATTTCCATAATGGATTAATGGATAAACAATATGTGGTATTGCATACAATGGAATATTATTCAGTGATAAAAAGGAATGAACCAGTAATACATGCTACAACACGGATGAACTTGGAAATCATTATGCCCAGTGAAAGAAGCCAGACACATAAGGACACATATGATTCCATTCATATGAAATATCCAGGCAAATTCATAGAAACAGAAAGCAGATTTCTGTCTGCCAGGGGCTTGTATTGGGGGGAAGGGGGGATATGAGGTGATGCTTAATGGGTATGGGTTTCCGTTTGCAGTGATGAAAAAGTTCTGGAACTATAATAGATAGTGGTAATGGCTGCACAACATTGCGAATGTACGTACTGCTCTGAATTTCACACTTTAAAATGGTTAAAATGGTACATTTTGTGTTGTATGTATTTTTACCACAATTGTTAAAATGCAGGTTTGTTTCAGAACACATAGTAGAAGGCACTAGAGAAATGTAACACTTTATCATGTGTCTGAGGGACGGAGAATAATCTGATGGGAGAAGGAGTCGTGTAAAAACACCAGAAAGGAATTTTGGGACCAAATTTTGAAGAGTGCTAAATATCATACAAGTTTGTACATTACCATAAAGGCAAAGAACCACTGAAGAGTTTTAAGTAACAGGGTACATTGGTCTGACAGTTCTAAAGTTTCTGCAATGCAATGGAGGCCTGGTATAGTATCTAAGCAGCTATCAAAAATTCACTTTTATTGACAGCTTCATTAATAAACTTAATAAAATTATCCCCTTCCCTTCTCCAGGAAGCCAGGGCTAAAAAGTTCACTCCTAGTGTATAATTTTTTTCTAACTCCTTCTCATAGTGTAAGCCAAAAGAAATAGGCAGACTGGTGACCATCCCAAACAAGGTTTTAATACCTTTCATAGAATACGTTTTACGAAAAAGTCTGAAGACTAGTGCCTCCATAAACAATTAGTGGATTAAAGGCCTAGACCATTTTAAAAGGAAAAAATGTTAACAAAAAAAATGTTTTCCCTGCTCCCAGGCAGCCCTGAAGCTTTCTCCCAGCCGCGGAATGACCCTTAGTGCGTAAGCACAAAAGCCGGGGCTGCTAACATTTCATGGCAGAAACTCTACTCTGCCGCCTGCAAGTCTGGCATGTAAGGCATATAGATCTATCTTTAATAAAAACCACAGACAGTTGGTACTTTGGGCATTCCAAAAATGCAAGAAGGTATTCTCTATGATCCAATGCTGGCCAAAAGCTTGCCTGAGCACCTGGTGCTAAGGGACTTGGTAAGATCTGTTGTTAAGTCTCTACTCTTTTGGATAGTCTAAGCACTACCCTATTTAAGTTAGATGAGTTCATAAATTTCATACAGAATCCTCATTACCATGGTTCCCCACTGGTTTTTTAATTAATGTCATAGCTTCACACTCAATTATCCAACTAAATAATATTGATTTTATTTTTAAAATCAATCACGTTAGCCAATGTTCATTCGAGACCCTCTTGAGCTGTCCAGAATCATTCTACCCTTCTAGACTCATCTCCCACTGTTCTTCAAGATAGCCCTAACTTTTACTCACTTATATATCATTAATTGTGTATCTACTGATGTGCCAGGTGCTGAGGATACGAATATGAATAAGATATGGTTCCGATCTTCAAGGTATTATAATAGCCCAACAGAAAGACAGATGTCAGACATTTGCAGGAACAGGATCTCTTTCAAATGTATCTCTCCAGCGCTGGTTTAGTGTCTGCCAAAATTCTTTGCCAAGTATGTAAGCTTTATAAAATTAGAGACACCTCCTCCATTCTAGGTAGGATCTTACTTTGTATTGCTGAATCACAATGAGATAGAAATTTAGGAAAATTAGAGAGACCAGTGAAAAGGGCTCGCCCATCCCTTTATAACTGACAAAATGCAGTGCCAAACAGTACCCAAATAATACCAGCTCTGCCCCTGCCCTGAGCATGAAGGTATGTCTCTTCCCCATTGGAGCAATACAGAACTCCTAGGGCTTGCACAAAATCCACACTAAACCTCATGGCCATGACCAAGTTGACAGCATCAAAAGATGTGAACACCCTATACCCTCTTTTATTACCTCCTTAGCCTCAAACTGTGCTACGTGATTATAACTATTTTACTCTTTTGAGTCATAAAAGGGCAGGTTTCTCTATAACATGGAAAATAGCATGCAAAATTTTTGGACAAATAGAGTTTTATCTCAGACATTTTATAAGATCAACACATTCTTTCACCTTTTGTAACATGTAGAATTTATCTTATGGTGACTTATTTAAGAATAATAAACAATCGGGACAGTTTTTTGATCCTATTTGTTTCCCATGAAAAGATAAAAATAATAATAATTCTATGCCAAGTCTCAGTGATTTTGACTGATCTCCAGTAACAAATACCAAGCATGGCACTAGGCGCATAGCGAGTTTGCACACGTATTTGCTGTGTGCATGGACACATACAATAAATGAAAAAGTTCTACCAGAAACACCTGAAGCATCTGGCCTGGAAATAGTCAGGCATAGTTTTGGTCCTCTTCTGCTATTAATGAGCTCAAATCACTTGAAAACATTCAATTAGTCTTTGTGGTTTTGGTTTCCTCAACTGAAAATTAGAAACTGAACTTAGTTAATTTTCAAGCTTCTCTCTAACTCTTAAGCCATATCTCCCATCCTATCTTCAGCCTTTCCTCTAAATTACAAATTCCATCTGTTTAGTCTGACCACCAGGACATAAGCTCCATGAGGTCTTATTAATATAAGTCCTCATTTCTAGCATATAATAGACACTAAATACATTTAATTTCATTTTTTTTCTCAACAGATTTGCTAACAAAACACAGGTGTTGTGAAAACCATCCCTAAAAGCCAAAATGGGATAAGGAAAGACTCATAACATCATCATCACTGGACACATAGATTCGGGTGATCCCAGCCTACCGGCCATCTGATCTATAAATGTGGTGGGATCGACAATAGAACCACTGAAAAAAATTGAGAAGGCAGCTTCTAGATGGGAAATACTTTCTGCAAGTATGCCTGGGTCTTGGATAAACTGAAAGCTGAGCATGGTACCACCACTGATATCTCCCTGTGGAAATTTGACCCAGCAAATATTATGTGAGTATTATTGATGCCCCGGGACAGATAGACTTTATCAAAAACATGATTACAGGTACATCTCAGGCTGACTGTTCTGTCCTAATCGTTGCTGATGGTGTTGGTGAATTAAATCTTGTTTCTCCAAGAATGGGCAGACCCATGAGCATGCCCTTCTGGCTTACACACTAGATGTGAAACAACTAACTGTTGGTGTTAACAAAATGGATTCCACTGAGCCACCCTACAGCTAGAATAGATATGAGGAAATGGTTAAGGAAGTCAGAATTTATGTCAAGAAAATTGGCTACAACCCTGACACAGTAGCATTTGTGCCTGTTTCTGGTTGGAATGGTGACAACACACTGGAGCCAAGTGTTATCATGCCTTGATTCAAGAGCTGCACAGTCACCTGTAAAGGTGACAGTGCCAGCAGAAACCACACTGCTTGATGCTCTGGATTGCATCCTGCCACCAACTCGTCCAACTGACAAGCCCTTGAATCTCCACTCAAGGATGTCTACAAAAATTGGTATTTGTACTGCCCCAGGGGACCCAGTGGATACTGGTGTTCTCAAACCTGGCACAGTGGTCACCTTTGCTGCAGTCAACATTACAACTGAAGTCTGTTGAAATGTATCATGAAGCTTTGAGCAAAGTTCTTCTGAGGAAAATACGGGCTTCAATGTCAAAAACGTCTGTCAAAGATGTTCATCAGGGCAATGTTGCTGGTGACAGCAAAAATGACCTACCAATGGAAGCAGCTGGCTTTACTGCTCAGGTGACAATTTTGAACCATCCAGGCCAAATCCATGCTGGCTATGCCCTGCACTGGATTGTCACACTCCTTACGTTGCTTGCAAGTTTGCTGAGCTGAAGGAAAAGATGGATCCCTGTTCTGGAAAGAAGCTGGAAGATGGCTTTAAATTCTTGAAATCTGGTGATGCTGCCATCATTGATATTGTTCCTGGCAAACCCATGTGTACCAAGAGCTCCGAAACTATCCTCCTCTGGGTTGTTTTGCTCTTTGTGACATGAGACAGACAGTTGGTGTGGGTGTCATCAAAGCAGTGGACAAGAAGGCTGCAGGAGCTGGCAAGGTCACTAAGTCATCCCAGAAAGTTCAGAAGGCTGAATGAGTATGATCCCTAACACCTGCCACTCCAGACGTAATCAGTGGTGGAAGAACGGTCTCTAAGCTGTTTCAATTGGCCATTTAAGTTTACTAGTAAAAGACTGGTTAATGATAACACTGCACTGTAAAACCTTCAGAAGGAAAGGAGAATGTTTTATGGACCATGTTTTTCATGTGGCAATTTTAAGTTATTTTAAAATCAGCACTTTTTAATGGAAACAACTTGACTGAAAATCTCATACAGAATTTTGAGACCCATTAAAACAAAGATTAATGAGAAAAAAAATAAATTTAATTTCATCTTATCATAGAAAGATAGTAATTTGGGTACTAAATGTGGGCTTCCATGGAAAACTGATAGATGTGTTTCCCCAGTTCATTCAGATTCTCATTTAATCTCTAAATAGAATTTGTTTTTTTTTTAATGCCTATTAGGTCAACCCTATTTACATATAGGAATTCTACATCATTAGTCAATAAATTTTCATAATCCTCCCGCTCACGTTGTAACCTAAAGTCAATCTGATATTTTGCATCTGAAGAGTCACTAAGGCATATGGATTCTTATCTATCCAATATTTCTACCTTATGTGTCAAATATCCTATACCGATGGAACGGAAACAAACACAAAGTGACATCTGTGAACTTCATACACAGTCCTTAGATTAAGACAAAAAGTATTGTCCATGGATGAGTTTTCATTTTTGCCTGCATCGGTTGTAGACATCATTATTCCAAGACTATCGTATTCTTGATACTCAAGCAGACTCATATAGGAATACATCTCCTCTCCCTGCACTCCCATCTGGCTGTAAGGCAGCCTGATATCCTCCGAGCAGCTAGTAGAGTCAGGTCATTGTATGTTCTGTGTACCCACCTTTCTCTATGGCCAGTCTAAGGTCTAGATTTGGACAGAGGTAGTAGGATGTCTCTAATATTGCCATGGTTACCCACCAGGGAGCTCTGGGCTTTGGGCTAATAAAACCAATAATTAAATTTTATTTTCCTGGATCTATTTTGTACCTATTAACATTCAAAGCAGAAGAGAGGCAATTACTTGGTACCCCAGAATGCCAACAGGTTTAGAAGGCCATTTCTACACTGGCTTCATTTCACTTTCCAAGACACTTTCTTTATTCCTCCACGGGGAAAGGAAAATAGCGTCAGAGTGAACACTTGAATTCTTTAGCTCTAATTCTTCCTCGCCCTAAACATACACACAAAATCTATAGTTAAGAAGGCAGATCAGAGTCTGGAATACTGGATAAATCTAATGGATCATCTGTTCTCCACTTTTCTCCCAAATGGCAAAAATGAGATTCTACTAAAGGAAAAAAAAAAAGGAATATGGGAGGAAAAATAGGTAAACAGCCATATAAACTAGAAAATAAATTCAATCTTAGCAAAAATAAAAATTCTAGTAACAGTAACGGGGATCCTTAGCAAAGAAATGAACCCATCACTAGAAACGCAATGCAAAAGCTAATTGATCATGTCACAGAGCCTTAGAAGGGATGTACAATTTGAGTGAGAAATTAAAGATTCTCTGCGATCTAAATACCTCGCACAATCAGAAGACACCAAGGTGCTGTACTGCCAAAGCACAAGGATTGATTAGAAGGGCTCTCTTTCTCCTCATGGCATAAAAGGCCACCAGGTGTCAGTGAAAGCCAGAAAATAAAAACAAGTCTTTGGGATTTTTTTTTGGAAAATAGCCTGCCTAAATTTACATGAGGAGATAACATTCTGGACATGTTTGAGATTTTAAAAAATAATAAAGGAAATATCAAATATAGAAATTCACAAATATCAGAAAATGAACTCTCAATTTTTTTCATGATATCAGAGAACGTCTATTTTAGTTAACCAATGCCTCATTTGGGAGGAAGAAACAAAGGTTTTGATTGGTTAGAGGTGCAGCAGATTGTAAGATTATTTTAATAAACTTGACTGTCAGGTGCATCTCACCCAGGATCAACAGAAGCATCACGTGACCGGGCAGCTATTTGAGGATCACAGCTATTGATTAACTCCAAGGAGTTTTAGCTGGCTTATTCACACACCCTGCATTAACGACCTTGCTTCAAATTCTTAATGGCAAATTACGAGAAAGCGCTATTTGGGGGAATTGCTGCTGCCACAAAGAATCAAGTGAAAACAATCAACTTCCCCTTCCCCGCATGGACCTTAACTTTAGAATAGATTGGCACCTCCTATGGAGCAATTTCCTATCTTTCTACTTTAGAAGTCAATAGGTTCTTGCAGGCACCTCACTTGTACTTTCAAATTAACCATATTCTTAACAATTAGCTACCTCTCTTTGCTTCAAACACAAAATTATCCCTGAGGAAATAAAAACCAGCATTTGTATATCACTTCATACTTACAAGACAATACACTCACTCATGTTATTTGATATTAACAGCAAACCTATTACATAGGTAAAATAATACCATCCCCATTTCATAAATGAGGAGACTGAAGTTAAACCATCCAAGTCAGGTTAACTTCTTAGCCTCAACTTTCCATCTGTAAATTTTTCTGACTCAACACCAAGAGCAAATGCAAATAAACAAAATTCATGTACTATGAAAAATGTTTTCAGTTTCCAGAGAAAACCATATACAAAAGTAGAATAAAGAAACAAATGTGAATCTGGTTATCCCACAGGGAATAAAAGTAAAACATCCAGTACTGTCAACTAAAGCATTTTGTCAAATTTTAGCTAAGGAGATCAAATTTGTTATGAGACTACAGCATTCTAAACAAAATAGAAAATGGATATATATTTTTTCTCCATGTCTTCAGCAGGAGTAGAGTGGGTTATGAGCCAAATTCACTTAGTGTTTATTTATAAGGCTTAATTTCATATTTTTTAATTTTATTGCAAGGAAACTAACAGAGGTAGAAAAGTAAAAGTTATGAGAATCTGAAAAGGGACTCCAATAATATAAATCATTTACTCACCTGAGTTCTGAACTGAGATAAACAGAGAATTCAGGCAGATGGGGCTGGAAGTGTCGGCTTTATCATTCCGGAGCTGTTGGAGAATGGGCATAGGTGGGAGGCAGCAGTGGTTCCGAAGTGGTGTTCCCTAAACAGATTCACCCAGAAGCAGAACCCAAGACAAGGATTGGACTGCAGGTAGTTTATTTGGAAATTAATCCAAGCAGGGGAGCAGGGGAGTGGGACAGGAAAGAGAAGACCAACCAAGAGAATGTTCTAATGCCAGTTACTGCTGCAGGCAGCCTGAACTGAGTCCAGCTGGAGAAGTCTAGGAGAAAGTGTAGAACACACCCGTGAGAGTTATCTCAGCCTAGGGTTTAGGAAGCTGGGCCATTACTCATGGACTCCCAGGCCAATGTGGTTCAAAGGCTGCTTCTAGGGACATCCACTCTTGGATACTTCCAGCTTGTCTTATGCTTGGGCCAAGAATGTTTCTGTGGCCAGGAAAACACACTCCAACCTAAAACGCAGGTGGTCTTTGTATAAGCAGCCTTTTGCATGTAGAGGTAGATGCTGGGGCTGTGAGGAAAAGGATGGGGACCTGAAAGAATTTGCTATACCCATAGAGTCACAGGCAGCACTGGCCAACCTCAGCATGCCCCCAATCCTCCCCGACACACACACACACACACACACACACACACACAGAGACACGCACACACAGCAAGCACCTAGCTCTAAGTTTACCACATGGCCAACAGCAGACAGACCAGACATTAGGCTTCCCTGAGCAAAGAAGGAGAAAGTGACTGAGCCCTGCATGCTCAGTTCCCCACCCAAACTCAGATCAGTTAAGCCACACCTCTGCTGGGAGGAGTAGGTGCAGGGGACAAAGAGACCAGGAGTGTACTCTGATGGAGCTAGGTAAAAAGGGACTCCCCTGTAAGGGTAGTTCTGGGTGAGAATTTTGAGCAGATGAGAAGTTTCTAGAAAATTCACCTAGAAGGTCTTTACCCACCTTTTTACCTCTGGTTGGTTGTTTACCAAAAAGAAACCCTGAGCAAAGCACTTTTTCTGGTTTAACTTAGGTTTCACTGAGTCATTAGCACATTTCTGCAGAAAGAACAGAAGGTATATTTTAGGCAGGAGAGATCCAAAATACATGCATTTAACAGAGAGTCAACTGGCATAAAAATTACTTTGTCATTAACATTTTCCTCTAAGGGAGAATTCAAAAATCATAACCCAGCTATTGAGTAGTAAATCAACCTATCTTAAAATATTTTTATAACTTCCAGACATCAAGTAAATTGGCTCAAAAAAGGTGAGAAATGAATGGACAAAAATAAATAAATGCTATGAATAGCAAAATAGCCTAGTTTATAACCTGTCAGGGGAAAAAAAAGTTTTCATAGGGTTATAGCATACTTGTACTAGGATCATTTAAATAGCATTGAAATTTAAATGTGTCAGGCCAACATAAACCATCCAACTTATTTATTTTACTAGAAAAGGGAAACTTTTCTGTTATAAAATATATCTGGCCCAGTGTGTGTGTGTGTGTGTGTGTGTGTGTGTGTGTATTTATGTGTGTATACCAATGACTTACTAGGTGGAGCTTAAATAGCCTTTGGCAATTTTCAACTCTGTAGAAAAGTGAGACAATCAATAGAGACCTATAAAGTTCCCATAACGAAAAAAAATCTGTTCTATGAGAGAAAATGGATGACCTTAGAGGGCCAAAGGCAACTTATTCACTCATTCATCATTGACTGAGTGCCTACTTGGCAAGGGGAAGACCGGGAAAAGGACAGAAAAGAAGTTGTATTAGTTATCTATTGCTGTGTAACAAGTTAACCTATCATGTAGCACCTTGAAACAACAATGTGTTATCTCACACAGTTTCTGAAGGCCAGAAATCTAAGAGTGGCTTAGCTGAGTGGGTCTGACTCAGACATCTCATGAGGCTGAAGATATCTGAAGTCTTACCTGGCTGGAGAATCCATTCCCAAGATCACTCATGGAGCTGTTGGCCACAGTCCTCAGTCACCACACTAGGACGACTCCCAACGTGAAAGCTGGCCTCCCTAGACACATATGATCTAAGAGAGAGAGAGAGAGAGAGAGAGAGAGAGAGCAGCCAAGAAGGAAGCCAGTGTTGTTCACACTCGCAGAGCTGATACATCACCACTTCTGCCACATTCTGATGTTCCCGCAGGCCAACCTGGGAACAGTGTGGAGGGAGTGTGTATAGACCCTAGTGTTTGTGTTAGTAGGTGGCATCACAGGACTATCCAGGAGATTGGAATAAAATAAGTATATGATAGGCTTTTGCCCTGGGGAACGAGAGATGATACCCTCAGTGAAAACTTTCTAAAGGGTGGGATCTTGATATGAGAGCCAAAAGAGGGTAAGAAAACATCAAAAAAGTTGGCGAAGATAGACTATTACAAATAGGTAAGACAACACAGAGTAAGGGGGAACCTCGCTGGGAACGCAGTCAGATCTCTTATGAGCCGATAGTGCAAGGAGTGAACATCTTCTGGGCAAAATTCTGGTTCTCATTTTGGATATTATATATCGGATCCTACTTAGAGAAGAAAATAAAAGATACTAGTCTAGGTTTTTTTTTTCCTCTCTTAGATTAATTGTTCATATGTCTGTCATGCATCTCAAGATGGTTAGCTCTGGATCCCAGCTAATGAAGCCCCCACAGGTAATCCCAGGGAACACAGAGACAAAAAGGAGGAAAGCCACCAGATTCCCACCTGCCAATGGTTCCAAGCAGACAGAATTCCATTTTATATCTTGAGGTCATTATTAACAACATCCGCAGCACATACCAGGCATAGAACAGTGATGCATAAACTGTCACTATGGGGAATTCTAGGATTCAAAGTCAAATAATACCACATGCCTGACATGTTACTAAAGGCAAACTTTGTTTCTTATGGCCACTGACCTAAATTACAGGTTCTACTATAACCAAAGTATCTGGGGTTTTTCCCACACTAAGAGCAAGGCTTTTAAAAAAATAAAATAAGTATACGACTTTGTGGTGATTGTAAAACACGCCTGCAAATTCTTTGGCATGTCTCCCATCAGAGATAGAATCTAACCCTGATTCCTTTAGTTATGGGCCAGGCTTACTTACTCCCTCCCAACAAATGGAATGTGGCAGAAGTGACTTCCATGGCCAGGTCGTATAAAGCAATGATTGCCACTTGGCTCCCTCCCTTGAGACACATGTCTTTGTAGCCCTGAGTCACTGTGTAAGAAGTCTGGCAAACTGAAGGCACCGGGCTGAAGAGAGCACTTGGAGAGGCACAGAGACCCAGAGAAAGATGCCCGAGGAGACCCAGTGTGGCTGTCCCCAGCCCACAGCAGACATGTGAGTGTGGAGCCCTTCAAGAAGACCGAGCCCCAGCCACTGTGGAATTACAATCCCACGAGAACCTGCGGGAGAGCCCCCTTGCTGGGCTCAGCACTATCAGAGATAACAACAACAAACACTCCTTCTTGCTTTAACCCACTATCTGACGGTGCCTTGTTAACAGTCATAGATAACCTGAAACAGACAGACCTCTTAAAAGCAAAAATTCCTTCAACCGCAACTAACTAGAAATCAGGATTAAAAGGGATTGTTTATTTGTATCTAAAAGGACTTCATTCAGTGTGTTTTAGTCAGGTTTGGTGGCCCCGAAAAGCCAATAATTTCATTCTTCCTACTTCCTTCTCTTCCCTGTACACGCAGGCCTCTCACAGCACTTTCTCACGCAGAAACTCAGCTGTCGAACCTTTCCTATTACAAAACAAGTCCTTTCCTAATCCCACTGTTTAGAAATTCTAATGGCCATCACTTTCAGAAATGGCAATTTTGAGGGAGAAAACTACTAAATAACTATGAAGAAATGGTATTTTACTGGGAGATGGTAACATCAAAAGGGTAATTTTCAATAGAGCATTAATATAAATCTTGTTTGTCTCTTATGTTGTTGCTGTTGTTGTAAGCAAAGTATAAAATATTCGTGGATGGCTCCTTTTAATCACTGCAGTAGGAGATGTTTTGCTTATTGAATGACACCAAATGCAGGAAATGGTCAAGCTGCATTTGCTCCTCAATCCAGTTTATTTTTACTTATTTATATTTGAGACAGTGCTTCACTCAGTTGCCTGGGCTAGAGTACAGTGGCACATCCTAGCTCACTGCAACCTCAAACTCCCGGGCTCAAGTGATCCTCCTACCTCAGCCTCCCAAGCAGCTGGGACTACAGATGTGTGCCACCATGCCTGTCTAATTTTTTCTATTTTTGGTAGGGATGGAGTCTCACCATGTTGCTCAAGCTGGTCTTGAACTCCTGGCCTCAAACAATCTTCCCACCTCAGCTTCCCAAAGTGCTGGGATTATAGGTGCGAGCCACCATGCCTGGCTCAGATCTAATTTAGAGAATGCTAAAAGCACAGGTGTGGAAGCAGCCTCAGGAATAACAAATGCAGCACCTGCCAATGAGACCAACCCCTTGGGACATTGTTATCAGGAGGACCAGGAGAGAAAGCAGGAGGTGGGTGGTGGCCCGTAAGCAGAATAAGAGGGACTGGGGGAATAGGTGGGGTGGGATAAAGTGAAACACCTGAGCTTCTAATTTAAAATAACATTGATTATTTCTCCTAAGCCCATGGCACCTCCCCTGTAGAGAAAGTAGTGTTGCCACATATGGCAAATATGAACTAAGTCTGCAATCCCCACCCCCTGGCACTGGGTCCATGGTCTGTTAGGAACCAGGCTGCACAGCAGGAGGTGAGCAGCAAGTAAGCCAAGCTTCATCTGCATTTACAGCCACGCCCCATTGCTCGCATCACCGCATAAGCTCTGCCCCCTGTCAGATCAGCGGCAGCATTAGATTCTCACAGGAGCGCAAGCCCTACTGTAAACTGCGCATGCGAGGGATCCAGGTTGTGAGCTCCTTATGAGAATCTAATGCCTGACGGTCTGAGATGGAGCTGAGGCGGTGATGCGAGTGCTGGGGAGTGGCTGCAAACACAGATTATCATTAGCAGAGAGGTTTGCCTGCACAGTAAATGTAATGCTCTTGAATAATCCCAAAAACCACCCCCCTACACCTGGTCCGTGGAAAAATTGTCTTCTATGAAACTGATCCTTGGTGACAATAAGTTTGGGGACCGCTGAACTAAATGACCCAAGTCCTCCTTTCTACAGGTACAGAAAGTAAAAAAGAGCTTTGCCTGGATATCTGATTTGCTCTGTAGGACTCAGAAGCCTTTGTGGCAGATTTTGACATTCACATACTGGCCTTTAAACCTGGGCCAGCTCTATCATCTGTTACAAACGCGATATATAAATATGGTCATGCAGTTCCTTTTTAGGTTCATAGTTACTCTACAGGTCAACTTCTAGTTGCTCCTGTCATCCCAGAAAGCTTGTTTGACTTGGACACTACCTTTACTTCCTAAAGAAGCATTACAAGTAGGCTTTCTCATGTTATATTAAAGTAATTAAACAGCAGAAGGGTATTGAAAAAAATGTATGAGTCCTCGACAAATGTGATTCATATGACTGTGGCCTTCGTCTTCATGCTTGGAGGTGATAATCTCTACAGCAGTGGCTCTCAAGTCTGGCAGCACATTAGAATTACATGGAGAGCTTTCTAAAAATACTGATGCCAAGCCTGTCCCAGACCAATTACATTAAAATCTCTAGGGGTAAGGGCCAGACATTGGTATTTTTTAAAGCTTCCTCATGATTCTAATGTGAAGCTAGGTGAATTTCTGTGTTGTAATATTTTCATGGACAATAAATTCTCCTGATCTTCAGAGTGCATAACTGTTTTCAATGCCTTCTGATATGTTAGGGATGTTCACCCCTACCATTCATCTTTAATTATTGCTACAGTTAGTACTAAAAATGGTCCTAAATTCTTGTTGAAAAGAAACAGTGAAGAGTATTAGAAAAGAAAGAGCTCTGAGGAGAAAATTGTTGCCTGAAAGTGGAGATCTGTATTCAACATTATCCTCAGTCTAGACATCTTCCTTAAAGACTTGGCAATGGCTTCCAAGAATCTTATGTAACCCAAATAAAAGTGGGTGCCCTCTAGACCAGAACCAGCATGGTACTGCATCCACAAGACAGCACAAATACAACTCCAAGAAGCCTTGATAAATGGTGTTTTTACTTATGTTTCTTGAAAATTGACAGAAAGAAATTACATAGCAAAGTATGCTTAAAAACACTGTCTTCCAAAATCCAATATTATAGTATAACAAAAGCCTCTAATACCTCCTTCCTGATCTTTCAAAAACACTCTGTCTTTCAAACATTCAGCCTACTTAGGATTTTCCATTTCTCTCTCTCCTCCTCCTTTTCAAATCCATTACTTCCTCCCATAAATAGCTTTCTATCTCTTTAATATTTTATCAGTCAACATCTTTCATTTTTCATGGCCAGAATCCATAATTTCTTTTACCCCCCAGTTCAATTAAGGTATAATTGACAAATAAAAATTGTATATATCTGTGGTATACAACGTGATATTTTAATGTATGTATACATTATGAAATGATTAACTCAAGCTAATTAACATATTTATCACCGCACACACTTATCATTTTTTGTGGTGTGAACATTTAAAATTCACTCTCAGAAATTTTCAAGTTTCTAATACATTATTATCAACTATAATCACCATGCTATACAATAAGCCTCCAGAACTTATTCATCTTAACTGAAACTCTATACTCTTTGACCAACATCTCCCATTTCTTAATCTACTAATTAAAGCACTTTTCTTAGGGAAACCAACCCTGCCCCCTTAAAGGTATTTCTGGTATAGCTGATGAAACCCACCTTGGGGCTAAGCTTGAGACCTGGCCAACCCTCCACGGTCCACATGGACCCATTTAGGATGAGCACAAGTCTTCCAGGCCGACTGTTTACATTGTTTGACAAGAATCTTTCTCTTTCTTCCAAGGACGCCAGCCTTAGGAGTATATCAGTTTATAATTGCCAAAAGTGACCGTAAGAAGTCTGAGATTGAAGCCAATGACAAGGAAATAGATTTTACGGGTGGAAAGAAGGTGCACCTGGGTGTGACATCACTCAAGTAGGTAATCCCAAACCTGCTAAGCTTTTGATGGAATTCAGCTGTGCTTCAAGGAAAATTATCCTGTTACACATATAGAAGAAAATTAGCTGTTTTAAAGTAGACTAAGTTTGGTTTTTACTACTTGACACTGAAGGAATTATGTCTAATACAGAAACCAGCACTTGGAAATGGGGTGTTACAAGTAAGAGTCCATAAGATGCGGAATTGGCTGATCTGGGGTATGGTGGATGGCAGTAGGGATGTCTCTATCTTCACTAAGCTACAGGTTTGGAAATGTTCTTTACAAGGTGATTGATCTGTCACCTATTATACCTGGGAATACAGAAAATATTCCTAACAAAGCTAACATATTAAGAATCTTTGCAGGAAAACTCTAGAATGTAGGGATATATTGGTTATGCCTTGCAGCCTTCACTGAGGTCCAAAAAGAGACTTTGTTTGCAAAGAACGTGTATGTAAGTAAGCCTAACTGTAACAGAGAGGGAAGACAATAAAACTTTGCTAAGAAAGATCCCTTCTGCCTATAAGTTACTGAAGATGTTTAAGAGTCTGTTCAGCTTTTTATTGCAGGGTTAGAGATACTAAATTCTCAGCCCCAGACTAAAGTTGGAATAGATGCTAAAAGTGGAGCCCAAGAGGATAGGGAACCAGGAGGAAGAGGTGTTGGCTCTTCAAGCTCCTCAGGCTGCTCTCTCAGGCTTGTTCTAAACACCCCAACCTGTGAAATCCCTGTTCTACAATGAAGATAACTCCCCAAACAAAAGAACCAGTCATTGGACTACAGGTTGGGGACAAAGAAAGATGAGATGGAACTTTTGAACTCTCTTGAGACAAAGGCCAAACTGGAGAATATTAAGCTAATCACTGGTATGATGTGCAGAGCTCTCTCTAGGGCACATTGGCCAGAGTCTAAATTCTGGGACACTGACTTGACAAAATAGTTAACTTTATGAGTGTGAAAATTGACACACCTATTAAGGTTTTAAGGGACTTTTGTTTCTGAAGAATCCTCAGTCTGTTGAACAAAGGTCAATATATTATTATTGACATCTATTGTTCTATAGCTTTTCTTTTTGCAGTTAGCAGTGTGTCTTTGCGAGAGGTCCATACCAGTGCCTACTGGCTTAACCCTCTCGCATTAACTTCTGCAAATGGTATTTCATTATAGAAATGTTCTTTAATTTATTTATCAAGTCCACTATTGCTGACTCTATCAAATTTATATATACCATGAAGAAGGAGTTTATGAATATCCTTGACTGTATATTTCAAAATATCTTTCTAATGGTCAAACCTGATACTATGGGAACAGTCAACATATCCTAGCTGACAACTTCGGGGAACTCAAACAAGCATTTGCTCAGTAAACAAATTGATGATTATCGTTATTACCATGAGACTCAGGCTTCATTCCCAGATCTGAGTGTCTCATAAATACCCTCCATAATGTTTCAACCAAAGCGTCCATGGCCAGTGAGTCTGGCCGCCTGTGAAACCCAAGCCACCCACCAGCACAATCTCCACAACCGATTTTCTTTTTCTTTCCAGTTGGTTTTGTTAAAGCCCCATGGTTTCCTAATATGCCAGCAGCATGTTTGTTTTTCATTTGCTTGTGGCCTATTAAAACCACAGATGTGGGTGGGTGGCAGGAACTCAGCACTTTGCTTCCTTAGCGATAAGTACCACCATCAACTACACACATATGGCTCCTATTAAAGTAAATGGAAGGCACGTGTCTAATTTGGAGGGCAAAATTGGCAAAACTGAAACAGCTGTAGCTATTGACCCTCTGTTGAATGGGTGCTACATGAGGTGAATAGTTCAGTCCCCTTTTTCCAACCTGCTTATATGACTTCCTTATTGCTTAATGGTGATTTCTTTCTACCTCTGTCCACATATCCTGGGATTTTCTCTAGGCTTTCTTGGTTAAGTAAGTAAATGATTGCTTAAGAAGAAACCTAGGAAAGCCAGTTAACATCAAGTCTATAAACAGCAGTGACAAACAATAATGCTCCCGTGCCAGAAGAAACTGGGTGATCAACTATTGGGATATTTGGTCCCAATAACAAATATCTAACTGGGGCAGTGGATTGAAGATAAGATTCCCTTTGCCCTCAATTGTCTATGATTCATGAGTTAATTCAGTGAACATTTTTTTGAGCATATCAACATGCCAGTTACTTGTAGAATCTGGACATGTACAAAACAATTTCTATTTCCAACGATAGTCTAGGGAAGGAAAGGCTCAAGATTGTGATTGTATGCTACCAAGAATGATCATAGTTCATGTAATGGAATTAACTAGTCTATTTTTTCATGATATTGTGAAAAGTACTGTAAAATATGGACACTATATCTCCTGAAAAAATTTGAGAACCATTGGCCTAACACATTAATAGGCATACAGTAAGCAAACAGACTTCTAAAGTGTCATTTATATATATTTCTGTGGTAATAATCAGAGGAACAATGGTGCAACAGGGTCCTGAAGCTGAAGAAATGCCAGCATAGGCCATGCCAAATTTACTATTTACCACTTCTATTTCTTGCCAGAAACATTACAGTGAGTTCCCTGTGGAATCCACCCTCTGTAAGAAAGCAGTTTTCTCCTTTGGGCCTATAGGAAGATTATTACCAAGGACATAGAATATTCTAGACTGGGAAGTGAAACTATTGGGAGAGTTTAGAGATGCTGAATAATTGAAAAGAAGAAGAATAAGTATTACCCCATACTATTTTGATTCTTTCTATTAACAATCTCAAAGTAGCACAAGTAAAATATTTGAGTTTTTTCTAGATTCCTTTTGGGGGTCTGGATTATGTTTTCTGAGGGTAACACTACTACTTAAATGGGACTATATGAGTTTCTGGGCTCAAAAGTGTCACACCTAGAATTTCAGGTACATTGGGGTCACCCTGGCTGATCTCCATGTTTAATGACACTAATGTCCTGTAGAGGACTTTCTTCCCAATGATACATTCATTGATATACACATTCTTTCTTCATGTTGCTGGGCCCACCACCTCTGAGGAGTAAACCTTGGGCAAAGAGCCCTGCCCAACTACCTCACTTTGGTTCATCACTATGTTTAAAATCAAAAGGCTTTCTCTTTATCACCAACATGTGCAACCCACTTTCTGTTAGTATCTAAAGGAGGCTGAACACCATCACAAATAAAAGGAAATGTTCTCTAAACCCTCAAGGAGGCAGAGCTAAAAGAAAGGCATTTGAATACTATCATCATGGTTGGTGTAAATAATAGAGCTGGTCTCTTTGGACATGCTCAAAGCTTGTGATCTTTAATACTAAATATGAGGAGGTGACTGCACACAGAAATCTACATCTAGAAGCAACTGGTCTCCTAGTCTTGGCCAAAACTCTGAGGTAAAGAAATGAAAGCCTTTATCCCACAGTGAAAATTTCCTTCTGCACATTGGTGTGATATCATTTGCCACACAACCACCAAACAAGCTGTACAGATTTCACATTTTCTCTACCCTTGAGAGAATTAACTGGAATAAATGGACATTGAATTGATTTACGGTTTTGGACAGCCTTTCCGACGTACGTGAGAAAATATTTCTCACAGGGCTTTTTTCAGCTGTTGCCTTTTCCTGACACAACTGTCAAACACTCTGGCAGGTGAATTCTGCACCCCTGTGGTGGCCTTGGGTGTTGGCATTTGTAAACCAGTATATTTCTGTCATCACCCACAGGCTAAAGCTCAAAAGGAAGCCCCATGTGCCCTGGAGGAAAGGCAGCTGCTGTTGTTCCTGGAGGAAAATGCAGCTAAGAAGCTTCCATCACACAGCCTCGGCATTTCCTTTTGAAGAATAAAGGGGGAGAGTTGGAGAGGTAAGGGGCTTCAGTCTTGAGGGACGGACTCTCTGGGACCAGATATACTGTATGTCTCTGACCAAGAAGCCTAAGAAGACGGCACAGTAGAAGGGAAGGGTGAAAGAGCAGGGTCTCTCCATACCATTCCTC
Organism: Propithecus coquereli; assembly: GCF_000956105.1. Taxonomy (NCBI): domain Eukaryota; kingdom Metazoa; phylum Chordata; class Mammalia; order Primates; family Indriidae; genus Propithecus; species Propithecus coquereli. Next base: position 6,056,822 of record NW_012147841.1, read on the forward strand.
ATTTTTCCCAGAACGCTGTCTGATACAGCACCCAGAAACTGCTTCCTTTGATTCTATATAACAAGGCACCAGGGTGAAATAAATTCCCAATGCACTTTCTATTTTGTAGACACAGCATGGACTGATGGGAGCAAAAGGACCCAATGTTATATCTCAAGAGTCATCCTACCTTAGTTTGATTACCAGTCAGTTAAAACCTCTGATACTTTACTGGAAGACAATCGAGGCCTTTTTACCTTTGTCAAATGAAAAAAAAAAAAAGAGTAGATAAAACCATCATGGGGTGAAGCAAGACTTTATATATTGAAAAGAATATAAAATGTTAGAGCCAGAAATTACCTTAGCATTAAGATTTCTAAGCCCCTCAGTTTTGGTGAGGAAACTGAGGCCCAATAAAGTGAATTCACCAACTTCAGCCTGCTGGGTAGAGAGTAGTAACCTTGATGTAGTTATTTAGCCAAAAAACACTTAGTGATTTTTCCAGGTACAGTGCTGGGGGCTGTGTGTACAAAAGGGAAAATAAACTACACCCTGATTTGCTTGAGGGCAGGGGCTATGGTTTCCCACTGGGAGGGCAAGGTTGAAGTATTACACCAAGAATCATCTATGTATGATGGTGAATAAATGCAGGATGGATGAGCTCATTCAGGTACAATGTGCAAAGGGAAAATAGGAGACGTAAAACCTGTCTCCTCTTGAGAAGTCTAAGGTATTTTCCACAAGGCTCACCTTGGTCAATATCTTCAAAAGAAAAACAACGCAATCTCTGTAATATTACATTGTAAAAACTTATGGTTTAAGCAAGTTTTAAGTGAATCAAGAATGTCATATTTATTACTGAAATTCTCTGAAATCTCATACTTGTACTGGTTACTATAAAGCAGATTTTGGTGTATAACACAAATATCCCAGACACTTTCCTTTAACATACAAATCACCACAGTTGGAACCCTTCATCCTTCTAGTGTGCAATGTTTTGCCAGGTTTTCCTCTTCTAATAGTTTCTGAATATCTTAATATCATGTGTGTTCACTGTATTAGTCAGGGTTCTCCAGAAAAACAGGACCAATAGGATACACGTAGAAACATAAGAGGAGATTTACTATGGAATTCACTCACATGACTGTAGAGGCTAAGAAGTCCCGCCACATGCTATCTGCAAGCTGGAGAACCAGGAGAGCCAATGGTGTATTTCAGCTGGAGGCTGAAGGCCTGAGAAGCAGGATCTCCAGTGTCTGGAGCAGAAGATGGATGCCCCAGCTCAAGAAGAGAGAGAGTGAATTTACTCTTCCTCTGTCTTTTTTTTATTTTTGTGTCTTCAAAACATTGGCTGATGCCTGACCACATTGGTAAGGGAAGATCTTCTTTAGGCAGTCTACTAATTCAAATGCCAGTTTCTTCTGCAAATACCCTCAGTGACACACCCAGAAATAATGTTTTACCAGCTTTCTGGGCATTCCTTAATCCAATCAAGTTGATGCATAAAATTAACCATCACACTCCCCAACCACCCCTTCATCAGCCATCTGATTCTGGACTCTACAGGCTGCATCTTCCCATTCCAGGACCACCATCTTCAAGTATAAGAGAAGCTGTTTCCCTCCATTTCTCACAGCATTGCAGAAACAAGCTATATTTTTTAAATAAGACTTTTCTAAAAGTAACCCACAGATATTGCATAGTATCTGCCCCCTTCTAGGTCCCTTACAAAGTAGATTCACTTAATGTCCTCTATCCCAGACCACGTGCTCAGGCCCAGGGGGTGATCTTACTCCCAAACACTGTGTGTGCTCCAGGTCCCTCACACCTCCAGTTCTAGGCCAAAGGAGCCTAGGCCTTGGAGAAAGAAGAAACTGTTTCCTTAACCCTATTCTCAGACTCACCTAGGAATGACTTCTTCCCAAAATGATTGACAATTGAAATGTGCATTTCCTTTGGAGGCAAACCTACTCCTATCTACATGGCTGTGGTTGAGCTGCTCACAGGAAAATCCTGAATGACAGACATCAGCACATATCCCAAAGCCCCTGTTCTTTAGTTTGTCCCAGTTCATAGAACATTAATAGCCCAGTTGAAGTTAGGTGGTGCCAAAATTCATCTTATTCTGTGATAGGCAGAATAATGGCTTCCAAAGGTGTCTGTGTCCTAATCTTGGGACCTGTGAATATGTAAGTTATCTTGCATGGCAAAAGGTAGTTTGCAGATATGATTAAGTTAAGGACCATGAATGGGGAAGTTATCCTGGATTATCTGGGTGGGTTTGATATAATATCAAGGGTCTTTAAAAGCAGAGAGACTGTGGTCAGAGAAGATATGACTACAGAAAAATGGGGAGAGAGCTGCAACACTACTGCCTGTGAAGTGGAGGAAGCGGACCACAAGCCAAGGAATGCAGGCAGCCTCTAGATGTGGAAAAGGGCAAGGGAATGCATATTCCCCTAGAGTTCCAGAAGGAATGCCACTTTGCCTACACCTTGATTTTAGCCCAGTAAGACCTGTGCCAGATGTCTGACCTACAGAACTGTAAGATAAAAAATTTGTGTTGTTTTAAGCCACTAAGTTTGTGGCAATTTGTTATTACAGCAATAGAAAACTAATACCTATTCCTTTTCAGTATCTCTTCACTGAGGGTGCAAAAGGCATGGAGGAGCAAGGCTCACCTAGGAATACCCTGAGACACTTGTAGTGTGGGTTCATCAGGGGTGTGGTTTAGTGGATTTTGATAAGCAGCTGTTCTTTATCAACCCCAGTGATTGCCAGACTCAAGACAATTACCTAAAACAGTGAATAAAGTTGAAGTCGATCGTGAGAAAATTTAAATGACTTAGAAAAAATCTTTGAACCCAGGGTTTCTCACCCTCAGCACTATTGACATTTGGGCCAGATACTTATTTGTTGAAGGTGGAGAGGGTATCCTGCTCATTGTAGGATTTTTAGCAGCATCCCTGGCCTCTACCCATTAGATGCCTACAATAACCCCCCAGCTGTGACAAACAAAAATGTCTCCAGACATTGCCAGATGTTCCCTGGGGGGAAAAATCACCCATGGTTGAGAACCATTGTCCTATCCCAAAGATCTGTTAGAGAAAAACAAGGAGTCGTGTTATAAGGATAACTTAGATATTTCAGGAGATGAAATTATTCAATTAGGAAGTATATACTGGTAGGTTATGTGTCAATCCCATAGGGCTTTATATTTCCAGAACATGAGACAAATAGGGTCAGGGACACAAATATCCATTTCCAAGTGATGTAGGTATCAGGACCTTCTTAGATAAATTCTCTGTGCTTTCCTGCATTTTCAAGATAAGCTCTCTTTTCATGAGTCAATTTTTTTTCCTGGCAAAGTGACTTGGAATGGCATTAAATGGATCTAGGCACTGTGGCTTCACTTGTAAGGACATGGCATGACTTCCTAGGATATCACACACCAACACAACCAACTGCAGGTGGCTTCAAGTTACGCAGCATGGGACAGTGGGCAAGGGGGGATATTGTCCGAGAGCCACTGACTGAGAGGGGCAGAGGCCTCAAAGAGAGCTAAATTAACTTAGGCTAAAGTTATTAGATGGGAAATATTCCCAGAAAAAAACAAAAATTCCATTGAATTAGATGTCACATGTACAACCAGTCACATAATTTTATTCCATGAATGAGACTTAGCTATGCTAGCCCTACGTTCTGGCACCTGAAGCTATGACATGCATCAGAAATCAAAGGTTATCTATTCTTCTCAAACATGGTAATGATCTAAAAATAGGAAAGTGATTTAGGAACTAAACAAAGCAACTGAGTTAGCTGTTTATAACTTGTGAATAAATCAGTACACAAATTCAACTGACAGCACTTTGAAATGAAGAATTCAGCCTAGAGCAAAATGTAATTCATCATTATGATCATATTAACTCAAATTAATAAATTAATGGAGCAGATGCTCCAAGGTTCAAGTCTACAGCCAAACGACTAAGCATTTGGGTGACACTTTTTTCCAGATCATTAATAAATTTGGCTGGATCTCTTTTGTGGGATTGAGACTTTTTAAATTGGTATTTTCTTTAAAGTACATTTCAAAGTCTGTTACCTTAGAGGGGGATTAAGTTCCTGTGTATTTCTTCAGGGTAGGGCCCATGAGTGGAAGTTTTAGAAAAGCAGGTTTCAGGACAAAATACCAAAAAACTTTTTGTTGTTGTTGAATGAGAATCACTTAACAGAATGAGCTCTATTGTGAATCAGTTCTTCCAGAAAGGGCTGCAGCATCACTTATTTAAAATGGTTCATGTGAGAGCCCTGGTTTAAATGAAGGGCTAGGCCAGCTGCCCTTAAGATGGCCTCGTCACACTGTCAGGGTCTACACTGTGGGAACAGCATCTGAGAGGTGGCTGTTATTGGGTGTCTGCAGGTCCTGGGTTCTAAGATGCCAGATGACTGTTCCACCTCCAAAGTCCCAGAGGAACCTGACATTGCCCCCCAGACAATCAGTGGCAGGGGACTTGTCCTAGCTTCTGTGATGGAGCCAGTGGTCGTGACTGAGCACCTGACCGATTAGCACACATTAGCAGCTTATGAGCAGTCTGGGCCCACCCTGCCCCCTATTCTCTGTCCCTTACTCCTCTTTCCTCAGCAATAAAACCTTTTGTAATCCAGTTACAGTTCCATTCCTAATAATCTAGGTACCTTATTGATGTTATTAAGCCAGTTCAAAATTTTGGCTCAAATCTGTTCCCTTTATATATTATAAACTGAAATCATTCATTCAGTAACTATGTATTAAGAATCTCCTATGTCAGGTCCTGTAGCAGGCACTGGAATTACAGTGGTGAGCAAGGTAGGAGTGGTCCCTGCCCTTTCAAGGCGTCAACAGTCAGACAGGAAAGATATGCAAACAACAAGCACAGCATAAGTGAGGTATAACAGGGGAAACAGAGGGCCTTACAGGAGTATGTGGCAACAGCCACATACTGGAGTGAGGTGAGGCTTGCCAGAGCCAGGGGCTTTACACTGAGACCTGAGGAAGGAGTGGGAATTAGACAAAGAAAAGAATGAGTGTTCCAAACAAAGGGAAAGGCATAGAGCTACGTGCTTTTGAGGAAGTGGTAGAAGCTTCCACTGGCTGTGTTGCAAAGGACCAGGAGCAAAGGAGCCCTGAGCAATGATGCTGGAGAGGTGGGTAGATATTCTTCTCCCCTTTGGTGACCATGTGGTGTAGCCACATCAAGCTAATTAGAGTGGGAACAAGGAAAATGCCACCCTCCAAGTACTATCAAACAATCCATCCTATCCCTGCCCAAGCAAATCCAGGTGACGATCTGCTCTGGACACTGTTCCTCCACATAGCCCAGAGGTGACACTGATGGAGATGGTGACTGTCCTTCTGCCCCATCTCCCTGCAGTTCCACCAAAGGCTGCTAGGAGCCTCCACCCTCTCCCAGAGAAGTCCTACTTGTGGTGGACATTGCACAGGCCTTGGGGCCACCCCCAGCTCCCTCATTCTGGCATTACCCTCCAGCAGACTGGCTGGAGCAGGGACCTCAGTGCAGTGTGTACACCTGTCAGCATTGTTCTCAAGACGCAGCCTCCTTCCCTGGAGAGGGAGATTAGTGAGGAGAGTATTAGTGAGATAGTGTGTCCCCTCCATGCTGAAGAAGTTTCGTCTTTGTCTTCCCCCCAGCGTTGCTTGAAAAGGACATTCTAGAATGACAGATACCAATCCCAGTCTCCTCCGCCCTCTGTCTCCAGGCTGCCCGATGTGGAAGGGTAGGGAGATTGCGTGGAGGCGGCTGTAAGCAACACTGTCTAAATTTAGGGCCCCTGCCCACACCCTGCATCGCCCAGCTTACTGCCGAGACAAGAGTTTGCTCAGACTCCCACTCTTAGCCACTACCACGGGTTCGCTGTCTCATGGGTGTACGTGGATTTGCAGGGGCCACCCCTCCCCTTTTTCTCAGAGCTGGCAGCTCCCCTGGGCCTTGGCAATCAACACTCCCAGGGAATACCCCGAGTTCTGAATAAAAGTGGATCAACTTGGTTGCCAAAGATTTCGGTAGGCACAGAGTGCCCATCCAGCGGGTGACCATAGATTTTGATAATTCATTCTGGAAATCACACCTGGAAAAAGAAGCTGCAGTTTTCTCAAGTTAAAAGTATGATCCATTTGGTAAAATTGGAACCCAGACTGATCATGATGTTAAGAAAATATTATTTTTAGATGTGATCATGGTATTATAGACATATTAAAAATAAAAGGGAGTACTTATCTTTTAAAAAGATAGGCTGAAATATTTATCCATAAAGTGACATGCTGTCTAGGGTTCATTTCAATATAATCTGATAATGGAGGGAGGGTAGATACCTATGTAGATGAGACAAATTTGGTCATTAACTTATTATTGTTGAACCTGGGTGACAGGTACTTGGGGTACATAGAAGTTACTATACTATGCTCCCTACATTTTCTGTTTGAAATTTTTCCTAATATAGAGTTTTAAAGGTTATAATTAATAAACATATAAACTACTAGAAAGCATCAAATATCTGAACCCCTTTAAGAACCATTAATAAATGAAATTTCACCTGGTGAATAAAAGAACAACAAAAACTTCATAGTACATGCTGTATTCAGCAAACCAAAAATTGACTTTGGAAGACCTTCTCCTGTGGATTGTAGGTAAGTGGAAATTTAGGCTTGAAAATTAAAAGTAGATCACATACAAAGAAAGTAAAATTAGCAGGGGGATCTCAAATATTATGTATTCTTTTTTGGCAACAATACTATTAGGTTTACCAGTAGATAATCAGTATTGAACAAAAAAGGGAACATTTATTTATTTTCTAAAAGCTTTGAGTCTAGTTCTACTTAGGCACAGGTATAGTTCCACATAACCTTGGGTCCCTTAATTTGGGTTCTGTGTAAAGGAGACATATGAAACTTCTCAGAGTCATTCTTTCTATTCCAAGGATGGAAGATTTGGTACCAAAAATGGACATAAGTTTTATTATCCAAGATACTGAAGATACTCAGTTTTAAATCAATGGTGTAGAGATGTGGCAAGATTCGGCAAGTCCATCCTAACCCTCCGGGCTGGACTTGCTCTCCAAACGCAAAAGAAAGGAGGAGAATCCAGTGAGTGGGTCATTTCATTCCAACTTAGAATTTAGATGTCTGTCACAATCCACATTCTTAGTACTTTATTCAATAAAAACCGTGCCAACGTGTTTATGTTACACTTCAACTGCCACTGAGGAATTGTATCAGGGGACAGATAGATATTGACTGCTTGAGAAAGTGCCCTGGCCACTTTCAGGTAGGATCAGAGTTTAACAATGAACTTTTTCTTTCTTTTTCTTGCTCTGTTGCCCGGGCTAGAGTGCCCTGGTGTCAGCCTAGCTCACAGTAACCCCAAACTCCTGGGCTCAAGCGATCGTCCTGCCTCAGCCTCCTGAGTAGCTGGGACTACAGGTGTGTGCCACCACGCCTGGCTAATTTTTTTTATTTTCTGTAGAGATGAGGTCTTGCTCTTGTTCAGGCTGATCTTGAACTTCTTGGCCTCCCAGAGTGTTAGGATTACAGGTGTGAGCCACTGTGCTGGTCAGCAATGAACTATTGAGTGCTCACTGGGTGCTAAACACCTTGCCAACATTATCACATGAAAACCTTTCAGCATCCTTATTATTCTCTTCCCATTTACAAACAAGGAAACCAAGGCACAGAGAGGTTCAGAAAGTCACCTGAGGTCATGCAACTAGCGAGTGGCTAAGCTTGAATTTAAAAATCAGATATGACTGACTACAGAATATACGTCCTTCACCACCACACAAAGCCTATTTTATTACATACAACAGAGATGAGTAAGATATATTGGAGGCCATGTTCCCTCTGGCATAGACCTAGTAAATACATATCCTTGTGTTGATTCATCAAACAAGCCATCCAGCTATGCCCTTTATCCTTCACTGCAACTAACCTCTAGTGCTGTGAAATTCCTTTCCTTGCAGACGCTCACAGGACTCCACTGTGAGACACAGCAAAGAGCCATTCACACATTTAAAAGTAGCCACTTGTTTTTCACACACACACGCACACACACTGATTTTGGTGAGTTGAAAGTTAAAGACTAAGACAAAAGAATGCCTGAGAATGACTGCTGAGTGGTCAAAAATAACTTCTGATTAGAATTCAGAGGTGAGCCTAATCCAAGGCAGGGCTGACTTGTTAACATGCCAGAGAGACTATTTCTTGCTCAGGAAGGAAAACTTGGACTTGCAGGCATGGGGACAAGATGGCTACACATGACTTGAGAAAAAGGTAGGAAGTAACTCTTTCAGATAGGTTCTTTCTTAGGAATAAGAAGAAAGGTTGACCTTTCCCCCACAAGCAGATTTTAAGTGGATCCAATTACAATGTCCTTGTTGACCCTGAAGGACAAGTTACTTGGCAGAAAAACTGAACACATTCTTCTCTTTTGAGAGGTGTAAATATTTACCTCCCTAATACCACTGAAACAACAATCTTGCAGCTAGTAATATGCTCCATGCAAAGATTTATTGTAGTAACTGGCACGGTATAGCTGTTAATTGAACAACAGCTTCTCCACGACATAACATTTGTACCAGCTTTTGAAGGTAATATAAGGCATCTCATTTCCTGTTTTTTGATACTCACATGGGTTGGTTACACTCAATCTAATTCATGAACTCTTTTCTTTGGGACATCATAGTATGTATTTCAAGAAGACCTATGAGGTTTAGTGTTCTGTTGTATTTTTTGCTGGGATTTCTCATGAATGGTGGTGACCAATTGTTTCTTATGATGTTTGACCATAAGAATTCTTAGGTGTAGTAAATTTCCTTTAATTAAAACATGTGAAAGGGACAAATTATTGCCTCAACTTATGCTTTCCTTCACAGACATCTCATAGTGCTAAGAGGTGAATGGCACAAAATGAGTAACATGTAATTGTAGCTAAGGAACCAACGTTCATGCATTTTTTTCCTTCAATTAAGGCAGAACCATGGTTTATTCCTAAAATGGCTCTCTCATTGGCTTATATTTTATGTAATTCCAGATTTTTCTTGATTTTAAATGATGAAGTTTCTGTGCAAGGTGGCTTAAATAAACAAAAAGGAATTTATTAATTAACATATGGAAGATTCTAAGGAGAGTAACATCTTCAGATATAGTTTGATCAAGGTGCTAAAAAATAATCTTATCAGGAATCTGACTCTCTTCATCTTTTGCCTTGTTTTCTTTTTATATTGATTTCATTTTCACGTAGGCTTTCTCCACGAAGTGGCAAAACAGCTTACCTTATAACTTAGCAGCACCAACAGAAAGGAAACCTCTCCTTCCCAATATCCCTAGCAAAACCCTGGGAATGAGTCTCTCTGTGTCAATAAGGTCATGTGCTGGTCCCTGCCTCTGGGATGGGGCCCGGGGGGATAAAACACGCTGATTCCTTAGTCCAGTCACTCAGTGGAAGGGAAGGAACCAGCAGGTGGTGGGATTTCAGTCCCATCCAACTATATAGGCAGGGAGTAAGATGATTTCCCAAAGAAAAATTGAGTTACTATTTCCAGAAAAAAAGAAAAATGAGAGACAAGTGGACAAAACCAACAGTATTCAACTCCGTATAGCACAGTGGAGTTTTAGCAAAAGCCATTTGTGAAAGACAAACCTAGCCTATTTTTCACTAAATTTCATGATAGCAGCAGCATGTATAAATTATGGTGGTATTTGTGGGTTATAATTTCATAATTCCTTCCAATTTGTTTTCTCATTTTATTAATAGATATGCTTTGAACAAGGAAGAGAGGAAGGGAAAATGCAGAAAGAGTAAGTAGTATATCCACATCTGTGTTAACTCTGATGCATTTATGGCAAACTTCGCTTAAACTTACATCCAAATTTTTTAAAGTGCCATCTATCCTGTGTGCGAAAGCAGATGAAAGTTTGAGAGCTGCTTCTTGACCTCTGGAGAATGAGCCTTAGGAAATCCCAACTCTACCAGAAGGAGTGCCTTCACCACTAAAGATTTTCCTAGATTCTCAGTTTATGCTCTTTGGGTTTATCTTGTAATTTTTCCTTAGGTTTTCAACCTACACTAGCAAATAACGTAGAAATTTCCATGGATGTCTTTGATATCAACTGAATATAATTTGCACAAAGATCCATGCATTAAAATAAGGATAGAAGTAAACAACTTTTTCCTTGCTTTATACATGTAGTTGCCTTTTAATGGTCCTAATAGAACACTATGTTGTTTATTTAACATTGTCATAGAATGAGGTATTCGACACAGGAAATTTTTCCAGGTGAATATTTTCATTGTGTGTTTGTTACTTTCTAAAGTGCATTACTTTCTTTAATATCTTGGTTAGCATACATACCTGGATCATAGATAAAAAATATCAATTAAATTTATACAACCAAAATCAGGGGCAGCCTCAGGGCTTATGACTTACTGGGATATGCAAAGATCTTTAGTCAATACACTAGATGCCTTCAAACTCACCTGCTATTGGAGTTGTGTCTGCTGTGTCCTCAACCATTGCCAGACAGTCAACTGAGGCTTCTTAGTGCTAGGAGTGTATCTTCCTCATTGGAGAGTCCAGCCTGCTGTAGAAGGGATAATGCATAACTGAGTTTGTTAGGATTTTGTCTAAAATAAAAGGACCTAGATTCTACGTGATCATTTAAGGAGCTCCGCAATGAATTAGGCATAACAATTTCAGTGGATTGTCTATATTTTATCTTCATCAACCACTATACTCTAAAATCTAACACAGTAGGGCCACATCAACGTCCTTAGAACAAGTGGCTGATACATAATCGGCACTCAAGCAATAGGTGCAGAATGATTGAATTTACAGATTGGCATTTATTCTGAGAATTCTGAAACTTATAAAAGTACTTTCATATTCTTGGCTTTGTTCCAGATAGTGGAGATTTAGATTGATGAATTCTGTATAAACTGTGGCTGATAGTTCACATGAAGTGAGAAAACATGTGCAAAACCACTTAGCCTAGTGCTTGACACGTAATATAACGGGTGCTCAAAAATATTAGTTAAATCAGCATTTTCCTCACCTAGGATGTCTTTTTTCTGGTTTGCTTTTTTAAATTGACTTTCATTGGTTAAAGAATTTTCAGAGAGCTTGCAAGGTATATCAGGAAAACCATTTAATCAGGTATCAGAATACCAAGTTCAAGTCTTGCCTTTCTCACTTGTTTATCTGGCAGTGAGCAATTAACATAATTTCTTTGAATTTCAGCTTCCTCATATGTGAAATGGAAATAATTATTCAACCTAACAACAATATATTGAGCTCTAGTCAGTGTTAAGATCTATAGGATTCAAAAATGATCTATCCCTTTTCTACTTCACATGAGTTCTTGTGTAATTCAAATTAGATAATATATCTTTTGTAAACTATGAAGCCATATCCAGAAATTAAATATTATTGGTATTATTTTTACATGAACGTTAATATATTTTTTTGGTTGATGGAAATCATTCAGATTCTTTGGCTTTTTTCCTTCCCCTTCACCTTATCCTTCAGAAACAAATCAAAATGAGTAATGATTTTTTTTTTTATTCAAAGCTTTTTTTTTTT
>NW_012147841.1:6069513-6103622 GCF_000956105.1 Propithecus coquereli
GAATATTGCATCCTGTATTTTGTCTCACAACCCTAGGTGAGATAGTACCTTTAAGATTTTTAGAAGATTTCTTGTCTAGTTGAAAGGGTCTATGAGCTATACCCTTAAATTTGTCAGGAGCCTTAACAAAGCTGAACCCTTCAGATGATCTTTAAAATGCAGGTAACTTTGCCATCTGAAAAGGGGTTCTGCATATGGACCAGGGTCATCTGGGAGGTTCTCTTTTGGGATCTCTCTTGTAGGCGCAATTACATGGCTGCTGGGGCTGGAGTTGCCTTTCTCAACTGAGGAACACATCCAAGACAGGTCACTCACACAGCTGATTGCTGAGGCTGTCAGGTACGGACTGTCTGTTAATTGAACAAAGAGCAGAGGAATAGGTATAAAGGCAAGTGTACCCCCAAAATTCATGTTAAAATTCCAACCCCCAATATGATGGTATTAGCAGGTGGAGGTTTGGGGAGGTGAACAGGTCACAAGAGTGGAGCCCTAATGAATGGGATTAGTGCCCTTATAAAAGAGACTCCAGGGACCCTCTCTCCCCTTCCATGTGAGTTTATGGTGAGAAGAAGAAGTGGGCCCTCACCAGACACAGAATGTTCAGATGCCTTGATCTTGGACTTCCCAGCCTCCAGAACTGTGAGAAATAAAACAGGTGTTGTTTATAAGTTTATGATATTTATTTATAGCAGCCTGAATAGACTAAATCAGTAGTTTATAAAGACAGATAAGTGGTATTTGAGAAATAGCTATCTTTGGTGGATTAAGGTATTAAATAAAGTGGGCAAGTTATGGGTTACATTCAATTGATACGTGGATTTTCTAGGATAATTCTGAAAATAAAGAGAGCAGGTTTAAGAAATAAGTTGATCTTTGGGGAAGAAAAACTGGAAACCTAGAATACAATAAAAAAATCTAAATCTTCCCCAACATTTTTATACTTTAGACCCTTTAAGGGACTAAAACATAAGATGTTCATGGTTTATTCTTTTAAAAAAATTCTAATTTGCTTTTATTTAGACCTTTTTTTCTTTTTTTTCGAGTCTATGCTTAGTTGCTTTAAAATAAAAGGTTACTTTCACTTAAATGCATTCAAAAATGGTAATTTAACCTAAACAACTTGCCTCTGATACAGATCTTGGCTTATACATTCGATTGTACTACATTTGGTGCATTTCAATGTCCTTTCCATATTTCGTATATGTCCCAAGTATAAGCTGAGAGTCCCAAAGGCACTCAGGAGCCCAAGTAATTGTAAGTCCCACTCTATTAGGGTTTCTAATCACAAGTTCTTGACGTAAGACACACTAGATGAACAGAAAATGTTTGACTGAGGCTCACTGTGCTTGTAGGTTAGCCCCAGAGGTTGCTTTTGGTTAAATAAGTCTTAGGTCTGTTACAAGGCTGCCTTTTCCAACCACAGCATAGCTGCCTGCTGAGATAAGCAGTTGGTAGCTGGAAAGCAGTGAAAAAGAACATGTTCTGCTTTTTGCTGTGAAATGTTCAAGGAGGTAGCTGATATCCCAATTTTCCCCAAGAGACTTTGAAGAATAGAAAGGTCAAGTAAGTCAGCTGTATTTTTAGACTAAAATGCAACTGAGTTGTTTCTCGAAGTCCAGTGGGGGAATACAGCAAGAGAGAAACATGAGATCATATTGTTCAGCTACTGACTGAAAAGTCAGGCTGTGTTCTTAGGGTCTGGCACTGTATCGGAAAAGACAAAGTTTCACCAATAGCATTCAGTAGTGGGACCTGAAACGCTACTTGAGCAGGGAGAGAAAGGTAATGGGGCTGTCCCTTTCATGCTAAATCAGAAGTACACACGGCCCTGGAAAAGATTAAAATGAAACTGATCACCAGTTAGCAATGTAGGCACCTGTTGATGTGGGCTGGTCCTTACCAACCAGAAGAAAGTTTGACTTGGCAAATGGGGATTAGGGATGCAGAAGAGTTGAGCTCATAATGGGGAAATAATCAACTTGACTTCACAGAGAATACAGTTGAGATTCAGCTAGCCTAAACTAGAAGTTCTGAACAATCTCCAGTCTCCTTCTCTAAGAACTAGTCTTGACATTGGAACCAAGCAGATACATTGAAAATTTAAGGTGGATCTTTGCAATGTAAAATGTTGCTTTAACCTTGTCATATGGTCATGGTGGAAAGACAAGGGTGATTCATTTCTCAATATTTCAAACTTCAGTTACTAGTCTCCCCTTGCTTAAAGAAAAAAGACTCATGAGATTTATCTAACTCAGTTCACAGATTGTCATTGTTTATCTTCTGGAGAAGACAAAAATTCTTATTCATTCTTATGTGTTTGAGGCTAGCTTATCATAACCAGGAAGATGTGCCACTATGTAGCCAAATCCTTGCATTCTCCAAAATCACTCTGATAATATTTATGTTCTCCTCAGATTACTGTTTTAAAGTATATGGAGAGACTCCACTTATTTTTTTTGTCTCCCTTCCTTGTCTCAGCAAGAGTTTTTTTTAGCAATTCCAATAAGGTATTCATATTTCCAAATATCAGACTCCACGAAGTAGTTTTCCAGATTGGAACTTTACAGAGCAGAGGTAGGTTAATTGACATTTTTAGAGTTTGAGATGAAAATGTAAGGAAACACACTACAATAGAAAGAGGAGAAAACACATTACCATCCTTTTTAAGACAGCTACAGGTCACTTGTATCATTGAAACTTCACCAGCATCAAAATTAGTTATTATTAAATAAAAAATTTATCAACGGATGACATTCAAAATATTGAACCACTAGGACAGCCTGAACACTGAGTTGAAGCTGAGGTTTGAAGGTGCCACTATACACCAGGTGTTAGCCTTAGTTGCTGGATCTGGAGTGTCCAGGTGGAGTGTTGGACACAAGTGTGGTTTACACAGTACATGTTTTAACATTCTATCAACTCTACTAGCTGTGCCTGTGTATACCTGCGTCATATTATTCCTGTTTATAGCCTATGTTGCCCCCCCAAATTGATTATTATAAGATACAACAGGAAAGAAATATGACAGTATATTCTAAATCCTGTACCACTGCTGTGTTTCTTATGTGATTGTGCAATTTACTTAATCTCATTGTGTCTCAGTTTCCCTTAAGACATCATGAAAACACAGTGACAGTGAAAGCTTTCTGAAGGAAAATTTGTCATTAAAAATTTTGTATTATTCTCTAGTGTTGTTTATCCCTGAAAGATTCTTAAAAATTTTTTGGCATGTAACTTTCCTTACACAGTCCATTACAAATGCCCATATATAAACTTAGCTGGATTCAGTTTTTAAAAGAAGGTATGCCTATTATCATCAACATCATCATCGCCATTGTGATTGCATTGGGTTTGCCTCTAATGATGTTCTAAAGGAAAGTTTATGCTCACTTTTTTTTCACTATCCTCAGTATTCTTGAATGGGTTTAACACACACTCTATTGTGGTTTTTGCCACCAAAAAATAGTGTTTAATTATGTTGGCC
The DNA here is from genome assembly GCF_000956105.1 of Propithecus coquereli. Lineage (NCBI taxonomy): Eukaryota > Metazoa > Chordata > Mammalia > Primates > Indriidae > Propithecus > Propithecus coquereli. Next base: position 6,072,998 of record NW_012147841.1, read on the forward strand.
TCTATATTAGGAATCCAGAGACTTCTAATACAAGGATATAAATAAATATTTATATATATGAAGATTCCTGTATATTAATTGAGACAACTTGTAAATATCAAGACTGGCATATTAAATTGATTAATGAATATGAATATATATATATATATACACTCTATTGAATTATCATGAACAACTGAGGACAACATAACTTCACAACTCAGCCACCTCTTCAGCAGGCTAAGGTGAGAATAACACATTTCTATTAGCAACAACACCTAAAGCTTTATTTGATAAAATAATGAAAAGCAAAACATATACTGAGAGAGATAAACCTACTCTTATTTTTTTTTTTTTTTTGGAATCGCCTCATTTAGTGGCTTGGAAAATGTTTCGGAGGGAAGAAAAGGTTGTGGGAATTTGGCTCCACATATCAGAGGATGATTTATGAAAGTTCAATTATAGAGTGACCCCACCTGTAGTATATGCCAAGAACCAAATATGGATGTCCTTGGTAGAGTAGAACAAAAAGTACTCCTGAATGCATATTGAGCTTCAAAACACAGAGCAATATAACAGGAGGCTGCCAAATATAAATATCCTGAAAGGGAATTATAATTAAATATATCTGAACAGAATTCTAAATACAATAAAAAGACCATTCCAATAAGAAGGTAACACAGGCATTGACAAAGAATGACACGGATACCACGAAAGGAAGTGCCTGGTATTGCATTGCATAGGAAGGTCCATATAAAGGCTTAAAAAGAATTGAGTATCAGAAGAAAGGATGGAATTCATCTCCCACTCTAATTTTATTGTCCTGGCAGCAGCCATGCTGCCATTCAAAGGCCTGGAGACCTGCTATTGCTTCTGCATTGTTTGTACCTGCAAGCAATGGTATATAATCAGAACTGACATTTTGCAAATCCCAAAACAAAGTTTCTGTCAAAGAGAAAAAATGGATGGCTTATTGATTGGCAGGTTAGGAGGTGCAGACTCAGAAAAAAGAAGCAAGAACTGAAATTTTCCCTGAGAAATGCCCATTTTATATAGTCCATCCTATGCCTAAATCTGTCTTTTGCCACACAGCAAATGGCTTATTTGAATCCAGGTTTGAATCAAGATGCTGGACTTCAATTCCATTTATGTCATGTATTTCCTCCATGACAAGGACAAATCATTTCCTTTACAGCTCCATTTGTCTATAAAATGAAGATAATGGTACATGTTTTCCCACTTTTGATTATAACCAACAGATGCTTGGATAGATTATTTTAGGTTAACAAGCCTGATACAAGCAGTGACACAAAGTCTAGCCGTACTTCCCTACATTTTCACTGAAGCAAATTCAATAGACACACTTAAGACTCATGTCCTGGAAGCTCATATACATGAGATGCAACATAGCTCCTGGACCTTCATTCATTTTGTCCACACTGCTTCAGCTCTATTAAAAAGCAGTTTTCAAAAGGCGAAGTATTAAACTATGTAATTTTCTGTATCAGGTAAATGCTATAATCACACAATTTACTGAGCACTTACCAAGTACCAAGCACAGTTTTAGGCACGTTACACATATTATTCATTAACCTGCAAAATAACCCATGGTTATACTATATTTACCCTTTTTTATATTTAGATAAAACTAAGTCAAAGAGTAGATAAACAAATTGTCCTATTAGTACTGGTTTTCTATTGCTGCTTAACAAGTTACCACAAGTTTAACAGTTTGAAACAACACACATTTATTAACTTACAGTTTCTGTGGGTCAGGAGTTCAGGTATGTCCTAACTGGCGCTTTGCCCAGGGTCTTACAAAACTGTAATCCAGTTGTCAGTTGAGCTGCATTCTCATCTGGAGGCTCAAGTGGGGAAGAATCTGTTTCTAATCTCATTCATGTCGTTGGCAGAAAGCATGTTTTTGCAGCTATATGGTGAAGGGCCCTGCTTTTTGCTGATTATTGGCTAGAGGGCAACCTCAGGTCCTAGAGGCCACACACATTTCCACATGGGATTCTTCAACACAGAGGTCATTTATTTTTTCAAGCCTGAAAGGAGAGTCTCTCACTTCAGGGAAGGTCTGGTCCCTCTTTTAAGTGTTGTTCTCCTGATACCGGCAGGCCCACACAGGACACTCTCCCTTTAACTCAAAGCTAACTAATTTGGGACATTAATTATATCTGCAAAATCACTTCCCCTTTGTCATTGCTTTGCCTTTTGCTAGAAGCAAGTCACAAGTCCTACTCACACTTAAGGAAAGGAGGTTACAGGAAGGGGTGAGCAATAGGAGGTGAGACTTATGGGGGGTCACCCAGGGTCTTTCTGCTTCACTAGATCAGGGTTTCTCAAAATTTAATGTACATACAAATGATACGAGGGTCTTGTTAAATGCAGATTCTGATTCAGGACATTCACAACGAGCCCCCTGGTGATGCTGCTGCTGCTGGCTGGTATGGGGACCACCAAGTCCCCATAAAGCTGGGATTGGAACCAGCAGATTGAGCTTCTGGACAGATACTCTTAACCACTTGCAAATAGCTGTCAAATCTCCCAGGACTACACCTAAGGCTGGTATCAACAATGGATCTAGCTTTATTTTTGTTCTCCATTTAACCTTGGAATCCTGAGATAGTCAGTGTAGTTGACATCTGATTGCTTCTTTTCGTAATTATGGGGTTTTACAGAACAAGCTTTACCACAGGCAACTTGAAATACAAATCAAAATTTAGGCATTCTCTGGTTGTCCCAAATGTCTCACGTCCCCTTCCTCAGGCAGGTGACAGTCTGCCCTGGACTAATTGCGATGTTCCCCAAGGAGAAGATTTTTCCTGCCCCAGAGGTTCCCTATATTGGACAAGTGTTGTTCAGAGTCTAGACCATGACTTCTTTTCCCTAAATGAAAGAAGCTGCTTCTTTTTAAAAAATTATTTTTTGTATTTAAGATATATGTACAACATGATGTTTTGCTATACATAGAGATAGTGAAATAATTACTACAGTCAAATTTACATATCCATCATGAGCAATTTCTTCTTGTTTTATAAACTGGGCCTCTGTGGGAATTTTTATTTAACTAAAGTGTTTTATCAGAAAAAAACATTTCTTCTTAAAGAAGTAAAGGTTTTAAACACTCTTCGGTTTTTGAAGAGAATGAATATTTACCTTGAAGAAAAGACTTAAAAGGACTTAAAACATCTTACTTGATTAACTACAAATAACTCCTCCCTGGAATTTATGGGGGTGTTAAAGGGGGGGATCATTCTCACCAAAAACGTAAAGAACCATTGAATCAAAGTTTCTCTTTCAGTAATCTCTCCCAGATGGGAAGCTGTTACCTGCCTTCTTTTAAAAGCGCTGCTTAGACCCTTACAACTTAAATTGAGTTCTCAAGCCGCTCTCCCTTCTCCCTGTGGCGTACAAGTGGTGTTAAATGACAGACAGATGTTAAACAAAGATACCGCCCCACACAGCTTCCTTTGGCTCTTTGAGTCAACTCTAATCTCTATTTAAAGAAAAAAAAAAAAATTGGAAGATAAACCTGAGGACTCTGAAATTAACGTAACTCAGATCACCTGCTGGTGTCCTAAAGCTTAAAATAGTGAATCTCCAATTGTCTGGCAGTGAGCTGCAAGGCTTTGAAAGCAAACCCAGAGTTCTGAGGTTGGAGCAAGCCCCCAAGGTGTACCTTAGCACTGGCACGTGACAGCAGAGGGACCCAGGTGCCTGTTTGTACGACTAAAAGACTAAAAGTAGAAAAGCTGGGGTCCTCCTGGTCTCTACCATTACAGATGCTAACCACGGTGAGACAACCCCTTCGAATATTTACTGAACAGCTCAAATAGCTTTGCATTCCATGCATCATTTAGTCTTTACAACAATCCTGCCAAATGCATATCTACAGCTCCCATTTGGACAGACAACTTGAGCAGAGAGAAGTTAGGTAACATGCCCAAAGGTCACACAGCGAGCTAGGGGCTAGGCCTACCGTGCTTTCAGAGAAGACTAAAAGCACACTAACATGCTGAAAGAAAGGGGACATCCTGCAAGGAGTGGGTTGAATGCTGTTCCCCCAAGAGATAGGTCCACATCCTAACTCCTGGTTTCTGAGAATGTGACCTTATTTGGAAAAAGGGCTTTTTCAGCTGTAATTAAATTAAGGATCTCAAGATTAGAGTATCCTGGATTTTCTGGGTTGGCCCTAAATCCAATGATAAATGCCCTTATAAGAGAAAGGCAGAGAAATATTTGACTTACACGGAAGAGGAGAACACACAAAGACAGAGGAGATGACCATGTAAAAACAGAGGCAGAGATTGGAGTGATGCTGACATGAGTCAAGAAAGCCTGAGCCACCAGAAGCTGGAAGAACCAAGGAAAAATTCTCTCCTAGATCCTTCACAGGAAGCACGACCAGGCTGACACCTTGCATTGGTTACAGCAGCCTTAGCAAACTAATACGGTCATGAGTCACATGTTTCAGTCATTGACTGACTACATATATCACGGTGGTCCCATAGGATTATAATGGATCTGAAAAAGTCCTATCACCTAATGATGCCGTAACACAATACATTCCTCATGTGTTTGAGGTGATGCTGGTGTAAACAAACCTACTGCACTGCCAGCCATATAAAAGTATAGCACATATAATTATGCACAGTATATAATACTTGATAATGATAACAAATGGCTATGTTACTGGTTTATATATTTACTAGACTTTTTTTCTTTAGAGTATACTCATTCTACTTATTAAAAAAATTGTTAACTGTAAAACAGCCTCAAGCAGGTCCTTCAGGAGGTATTCTAGAAGAAGGTACTGTTATAGGGCATGGCAGTTCCATGCATGTTGTCACCCCTGGAGACCTTCCAGCGGGACAAGATGTGGATGGGGAAGACGGTGATATTGCTGATCCTGACCTGTGTAGGCCTAGGCAAATTTGCATTGTTGTGTCTTAGTTTTTAACAAAAAAGTTCAAAGAGTAAAAAAAATTAAATAAATAAAAATCTTAAACAGTAAGGATATAAAGAAAGAAAATATTTTTGTTTGGCTATACAATGTGTATTTTAAGCTAGGTGCTATTACAAAAGAGTCAAAAAAGTTTTAAAAAGTATAGTTTATAAAGTAAAAAAGTTACAGTAAGCTAAGCCTAATTTGTCATTGAAGAAAGAAAGAAATGTTTTTAAGAAATTTAGGGTAGCCTAAATTTAGTGTTTATAAAGCCTGCCGTAGTGTACAGTAATGTCCTAGGCGTTCACATTCACTCACCTCTCACTCACCCAGAGCAACTTCCAGTCCTTACCAATTCATGGTAAGTGTCCTACACATTTCTTTACCTTTTATACTATATTTTTACTGTACTTTTTCTATGTTTAGATACACAAATACTTACCATTGTGAGGCAGCTGCCTGCAGCATTCAGTACAGTACCAAGTTGTACGATCTGTAGCCTAGGAACAACAGGCCATCCCATGTGGCCTAAGTGTGTAGCAGGTTATACCATCTAGGTTAGCAGAAGTACGCTCTATCGTGTTCACACGACAAAATCACCTAATGACCCATTTCTCAGAACATATCTCTGTCATTAAGCACCACATAACTGTACAGAGACACACACAAAAAAAGTCCTTAGGTTAGCTCCTTGAGTCCCTGTAATTTGTCCTGTCTACCTGACCAGATTGCAAGCCTGAGAGGGCACAGATTTTTCCTAGTATACAGGCATATTCTTCGTAAATAGTAATAGACTTGTCTCCTCTGTTCTCATTTTTTACATCTAATTTCTTTTCTCTAGTCTATTTTTTCTTTTCATAAGTGTCTTGCCATCTCTCCCATGAATTCTTGTATCTGCTTTGTGCTCTCTTTTCTCTTTCAGAGATGTGGTGTTTCTTTTCTTTAAACATATGGCTAAAGGTTTACATTTGTCATCTGGTCTGTGTCAACTGTTTTTCCAGTGAATATTCTTTGTTGGTAGGTTTACTGTACTTTTCCACAGGTTTTTCTTAGAGTTTCTTTGGGTTGATATTGTACACTTTAAAAAAAATTTCCATCATTGAATGAGTTGAATTTTCTGGACTAGCCGTTTAAAGAAGTTTCCTTGGAGAGGGAAGAGGAGGCAGAGTAGCTTCCAGGTGTCACAATCCAAATGGACTCCCATTGCTACCGCAGAGGTAGACCATTTCCTGCAAATCTGGCCTGTCCGTGTAATGCTTTGCGTAGTTTTCCTGCCTCTGTAGCTTCCAATCTACTGCTTTTCAAAGTTGAAGTGCAGGAGGATTTTTATTGCCAGTCGGGCCCCCAGATTTCTTCACTCACTGTTGCAAACAAGCCATGCAGCTTCTTCACTAGAGGGTGGACCTCTTCCTTTTAGAAAATGTGTTTTTGTGAAATCCTTCTGTAACCCACCACTTTCAGGATTTCTCGGTACCCTTTTAACTTCCTTCTGCATGACTCAGATTAATCTCAGCTAGCTTTAGTGGTCATTACACATATGTTAGAGACTGTAGATTATCTGTGTTCTATTTCACTGAAGATGGAGTTTCAGGTTTTTTTTTTTTTTAATTCTAGTTACTGCTTTTGGATGCTTTCAGAAGAGGGGGAAAATCTGGGGTACAAAGCCATATTCATTAGGCTATCTCAACAATTTTTCCTCAAAATGAGAGCCCTGCACTGAAAGGAATACTTCTTGCATAGTCAAAGTTTTAGAATTGGGAGTAGATTGTAACTCTGTATGAAACATGCATGCTTATGAATGAGCAGTGTGAGTGTGGCATAATTATGATTGGCCATTTCCTTCTGGTTTTCTAAACTTTCTATTTCTGTCATGACTCCTTCTCTCTCCCAAAATACACACACACGCACACATAGATTCACGTGTGTGTGTGTGTATGTACAGAAAAGGATACATATATAAATAACAAATTCTGTATATAAACAGCTTAAATAAATGAGAACTAAAAATCACCCTTGGATTTGGCAATGAGGAAATCATCTGTGTGACCTTGACTAAATTGAGTTTGTGGGCAGAAACCAGAATTTTGAAACGAATAAATTGAAAAGTGAGCAGGAGATCATAAATTAAGGACTGGAGACCACTTTTGCAAGACTCTCAGCTCTTAGGAGGAAAGGAAACATTTATGGAATCTGATAGAAAGTGAGTGCTGAGAAACTCTATATTTAGATCCCCATAAGTTGCTTGTTTAGAAAGTGGTGTCACAAGCTTGCAAAGTCCTGTCCTTCAAGGTGGGGGTGGAGAGCAAGGAGGAAGGAAAGAATTTGTGTCAGAGCACAGTCGGACGGCCCTGACTCTGGAGTCAGAGAGCCTGGGTTTGATCCCTCGTGACTCTTGTTGGCTTGTGACTTTGCATGACTTAGTCTCTCTGATCCTAAACGATGCCCTAATCTTTCTCTTGAGCTCCAATCCCTGTCTACTAATTTCCCCTGGATGTCCCAAAGGTATCTCCAAGTCATTATGTATAAAACATAACTTAATATTTTGTCCAATCCCCAAGTTTCTCTCCCCTGACGAATTATATTTTCATTCTTTGGACTAAAATCACCATCTACCTAGAAATTTAAGTCAGGATGCCCATGTTCATCTCAAATGCCTTCATTTCTTTCATATGCAACATCTAATTATGACCAGTTCATATCAATCCTACCTCTTAATTTTACCTGTAGTAATTATGCCCTCTTTTCCAACTTTGCTGCTACCGTACTGGAGTAGGTTATAATCATCTAGACTATTGCTATCATTTCCTAATTGTTGTTTCAGCCTCCGCTCTTGCTCACACACCATCCTTGAAACATCTTCCCTCCACACCACCACCAAAGTGAATTTAATAAAATGCAATGCTGATCATGCCATTCTGCAGGTTAAAAGCTTACATTGTTAGGATAAAACCTACATTTCTTATCAGGGTATTAAATTTTCTCAAAAATCTGGTCCTACATGTGTCCCTCTGCAGCCTCAAACTGCATTGTTCCTCCTCCCTCAGTCTATTGCAGAAGGAAAAAAAATAAAGGAAAGTACTACCCCCTCTATTCCAAAGAGCAGGAAACATTTCTACTAAAAGGAGAGCCTCCCATGTTTAGAAAAAGATTTTAACAGGTCTTTTGAATATGCAGAGGCAGTGGCACTAAGCTTGGTGAGGAATAAAAAGGTTAAGACAAAGGCGGCTAGTGCAGAAGTCCCCAGCCAGGTGCAAACTTGAAGATGCGTATGGCCGAGGCAGGGTGAACAATGGGGTAGGGGAGAGTGATGGCAGAGGCAGTCAGGAGGAAGCCGTAAGGGGAGGATTTTGCAGATCATTGGGAGGATTTTGGCTTTTACTCTAAGAGAAATGAAAATCATAGAAATGTTTTGAACAGTGATATGATCTGTCTATATTAATACTTTAGAAGGGTCTGACTAATGTTGAGAACAGACTGTGTGGATTGTCCACAGTTTCCCATTAAGGAAACTCTGCAATAATCCATACAAGGCCAGACGGTGGCTTAAGCTGTGGATGGCTAGGGTGGGTGGGGTGGGGGGACAGTGAATGGCCATAAAGTTGGTGAGAAGTGGTCAAATTCTGGATACATTTCAAGGTAGACCCATGATATATTGTTGGACTGCATGTGGCATATGTGAGAAGAAAAGGAGTCAAATATTACTTCCAGGTTTTTGGCCTGAGTAACTGGTAGAACAAAGCTGACTTTGAGCTGGAAAGGAGAATACTATGAAGAGTTCCAGTTGGAAAGAAAATCGAAAGTTCTGTTTTGTGCACATTAAGGTTGAGCTAGCCATTGCACAGATATTCAGCTGAGACACCTGGCATGTTGTTGAATGTACAAGCCTAGAATATAAGGGAGATGTCAGATGGAAGATACATGTTTGGGAATTGTCATAAAGATGGCATTTAAAGCCCGAGACCACCAAGGAAGGGGATGTAGATGAAGCAATGAGGAGAACCCAGGCTAAGCCCTTGCACACTGTAACGTTAAGAAGTTGAGGAGAGCAAGAAACAACACAGGAGATTGAGAAGCAGCATCCAGTGGCTGTAGAAAGAAAACCGGGAGTACTCAGTCTCAGAAGCCGAGTGAAGAAAGCAATTGATTGAGTGTTCTAATGTGTCAAATGCCGCCAGTAGGACATGTAAATTTAGGGACAACAATAGAACATTAGATTTAGCACTGTGGAAGTTATTGGTGACAGGACAAGAGGAGTTTCAGTGAATTGTGAAGGTGACATCTGTTTGGATTGGGTTTAAGAGATAATGGGAGAAAAAAATTGGAAACAGGAAGTACACACAATTCCTCCAAGGAGTTTTGCTGTTATGGGTGGGGGAGAGGAATGAGTGGATACATGGGAGTCAAGAGAGTGTATTTTTTAAAATAGAAGAAATTCCGGTATGTTTGCATGATGCAAAAGATACACAGAGGGGAAACTGTGATGAAGGAGAGGAAAAAGACTTATCCCTGCAGTGTCCTGACAGGGGTGAGGGTCTGTGCATATGGAGGGGTTAGGGTTCACAGGAGCTGACCAACATCACCTCCATAATACAGGATCAGAGGTGGGCCCATGGACTCAGATGCAGGTAGGTGGGTAGACTTCAGAGTGGGAGTTCTGGAATGCTCTAGGTTCTAAGTGAAAAGATCAGCAAACTCAATAGCTGGGAGTAAGGATGGTGGAAAGAAGCACTGAAAGTTTAGAGAAAACATAAAATAGTCATCCAGGACACTGGAAATATGACCAGACAAGGGAAATACACTGGATAGCTGAGCAGCATCTGAGATTGGTGGTCCAAAATTTTAAAGTGAAACTGGCAAATTTCCATGTGTTTCTAGACACATTCAGCTGTGTGAATCTGAGCATTAAGGATGTGGTGCATAATGGATGTGTTGTACTGTGCAACTCAATGAGCCAAGAAGTTAGGAGTTGGGGTATTGTCCGTTTAGGGTATGCATCAGCGTTAGGAGGTACACCCCTAAATTAGTGCAGTGTAAAGTTAACTCGGCATTAACTGAACCAACTGTTAGCAACATGGTGAAGACTGAACAACTGTCATTTAAAGAAAAGTAAATTTGAGTCATAATTACAAAACCTGTTTCTGAGACAACATTTTTCAGGTTAAATTAGGTATAACAAGCAATTATGAGTTTGTTTCCTGAATTAAGTTAATGTGACGATAGTTTAATAGATAATGGAATTTTGCAACATTTGCTCTCTGAAATTTTCTTTAAGCTCTGACAATGTGTGTAAATTGTTATTGTTTATAATGTAAACATTTATATTTCATTATTCATATTGAAGTTTAGTATGTTGTCTATGAATCTACATCATTTATTTAAAAGGTGGCATCATTATTCTAAATAACAGTATAAATAACAATAATGCGCATAGCTCCCATGTGGCTCTCCTGTACAGGACACGCAGACGTAGACTCATATAAACCTGATAGCAGCATGGAATGGGGAGAGGAGGAGGTTAATATCATTACCATTTTCAGAAAAGGTAATTGAGCATCAGAGAAGTTAAATAACTTCTCTAAGTGTACACACTTCTAGAAGATCCAGAATACAAAATCAATCTGCCTGAACCCAAATTGGGCTGCATTCTTAAAACTGAATGTCAGTTATCTGCTGGACCCACAACACTCCAGCAGCTAGAACCAAGGTTCTCAACCCTTATGGTATGTTAGATCAAGCTGGATTGATTCCACCCAGGACCTGTCTCCAGGGACAGTGCTTCACCATCTGTAGTTTTGAAAGTGCCACAAGTGATCCTAACGTAACTTAAGATCCTAATGTGATCCCCGGTGACTGGGAACCACTGAGCTCTATATTCCAGGAGTTTCCGGGAGAGAGTCTGTGCACAGCACAAGTAACAGACCTCATCTGACCTCATCCACCAGGCTGAGAGAAACCTTTTAGAGACAGCCTTAAAACTTACACTATAAATTGCCTTAAAATAAAACACTATAAATAAGCTTTCCCTTGCAGCCTCCAGTCCCTGCAGGTGACCCTATTTGGCCCTCCTACCTGAAGAGTAGACCCAGCCCTACCCTGGGTCTGGTATCAATCCTGTCCTTGGTCATATGGAATTTAAAGAGTTATAATTTTCTCAGTCATATGACTCAACATCAAGATGTTAATAACAGTAGCCACTTTTCAAGAGTTTAGGTGTGTCAGGAGTGGTGCTAAGTGCTTTACATGTGCTAACTCATTTGATCCTCACACAGGCCCTATGAGGCCAATGCTCTCAAACTACTCATTTCATGGATGAAGAAACTGAATCTTAGAGAAGTTAGATGATACATCGCAGGTCACTCTACTAACCAGCAAAGTCTGGATTTTCACCTGGTTATGCCTGACCGTGTGGTCCAGGTCGCTGATCATTCTCCTACTCAACACTTCCCCAAGCATGTCCCAGAGCTTCCTCAACTCAACATGAAAACTCTTCGTTCTCACCACTGATCTTCTCCCTTCAGTGCCCTCTCCCAGCTCACGTCACCTCCTCTCATCTATCACTCAACTCAGAAGCCTCTACTTCACCCCTCCGTCCCCTCACTCATGGAAACTAGTCAGTCCCTGTGTCCTTTTGAAGTTACCCTCAATGGCTACCAGATCTCTCTTCTTTCAAGACTCTTTTTTGGTTCACTCCAAGATTATTTTAGTAATCCCTGTAAACAGTCTTTCTATCCCAATCTTATCCTTTTTAAATCCAACCTCCACTTCACTGGTTCTCAGTTGATCAGTTGATAACACAAATTTGATATCACATCAAAGCTTAAGATCATTCAATGATACAAGGAGCCCTGCATGATAAAAGCACTCATTCCTTAGCAAAGTGATCTTCACAAAGTAGCTCCAACTTACTTGTTCAAAGGCATCTGTTACCACTCCCTGGCGTCTTGTCCTTACCCCATAAACACTATGTTCTTCTTCAAAGGTCATAAACTGGGAGCACATAAGCAGAATCAGATCCAAGGACATACTACACTGTGTTGCTTCACCCAGTACTCTCTGTGTGTTCATATGTGTGTGTGTAACTATTGCCATTTAAAGAATTGGGAGAGCTTATGTAAAAATGCAGACTTCTTACTTCTTTGGAACATTATTTCACCAGTTTCCCACAATCCACACCATCCCATTTTGTGGCCCCAACCCAACTCGCTTCACACCTTTAAGTGACCTGCCTAACCCAGATGGCATTTGAGTTTGGGATCTCTACTCTGGGCCATTAGAGGACCTCTAAGTGTACCATGTTTCCTCATGCCTTTGTAAATATTTTAATGTTGTTTGTTTTGATTAGAGTGCCCTTCTTCACCTGGTAAAATCCTTTCTTTTTAAGGTCCAGATAAAAGGGTCACCATTTCTGCAAAGTCATTCCAATAAAAATCACTCATAAAGTTTTATTTATACTTGTAATATAGCTTTTTCCAAATTATTAAAGGCAGTGTATGTATGTCTTCTCTTGATTAGGTTGGGAAAATCTTAGAAGTAGGTTCTGTTTCGTTCAGGTTCTGTTTCGTTGCACCCTCTTCCACATTGCTTACCATCATGCCTCACCCTCTGTATATGTTCCACAAACATTTTATAAAGTAAATTCTATTGCAGTAAGAAGCTCTTTTTGCTCTCCATTAAAGCCTTTGCATGACGAATTTTAATAACTGAACAAATAAACTTGTTTACTAAACAAGTAAATGACTTATTAGCTTATGTGAAAATGATTTTAAGTGTTGTTTCTCAAAAAATACTAGCAAACAGAATTCAACAACACACTAAAAAGATTATATTATACATCATGACCAAGTGGGATTTATCCCTGGCATGTTATGCTGGTTTAACATATGCAAATCAATCAATATGATGATACATCACATTAACAGAATGAAAGATACCAAATGATCATCTCAACTGATGCAGCAAAAGCATTTGACAAAGTTGAACATCCTTTCTTGATAAAAACTCTTAACAGTTTTAGAGAGAAAATTCTTCAACATAATAAAGGCCATTTAAGAAAAACCTGTGGGTAACATCATAATCACTAAGGAACAACTGAAAGCCTTTCCCCTAAGATGCAGTATGAGGTAGGGATGCCTACCCTCACCACTCCTATTCAGCATAGAACTGAAAGTACCAGCAAAAACAATCATACAAGAAAAAGAAATAAAAGGCATTCAAATCAGAAAGGAAGAAGTTTGATTATCTCTATTTGCAGATGACATGATCCTATAGGTAGAAAACCCCAAAGATTCCACATAAAAACTGTTAGACCTAATAAATGAATTCACTAGAGTTGCAGAATTCAAAATCAACATACAAAATTGAGGAGCATTTCTATACATAATAACAACCTAGCTGAAAAAGAAATCAAGAAAACAATCCTATTTACAATAGCATCAAAAAAAAAAAAACCAACTAGGGAATAAATTTAACCAAGGAAATGAAAGATTTCTGCACTAAAAACTATAAAACATTCCTGAAAGAAATTGAAGAAGACACAAATAAATGGAAAGGCATCCCATGATCCCATGTTCATGGATCAGAAGGATTAATATTGTTAAAATTTTCATAATACACAAAGCACTATACAGATTAAATTCAATCACTATTAAAATTCCAATGGCATTCTTCACACAAATAGAAAAAACAACCCTAAAATTTGTATGGAACCACACACACAAAAAAACCCTAAATAGCCAAAGCAATACTGAGAAAAGAAACACAAAGTTAGAGGCATGAAACTTCCTAATTTAAAATTATATTACAAAGCTATAGTGATCAAAACAGTATGTTACTGGCATAAAAACAGAAACTTAGAGCAATGGAACAGAATAGAGAGCCCAGAAATAAGTTCAAACATATACAGCCAACTAATTTTTGGCAAGGGTACCAAGAGGACACAATGGGGAAAGGATAGTCTCTTCAATAAATGGTGCTGGGAAAACTGAATTTCCACCTTCAAAAGAATAAAATTGGACAATTGTACCATACACAAAAATCAACTCAAAATGGTTAAAAGACCTAAATGTAAGAACTAAAGCCATAAAACTCCTAGAAGAGATCATACGGGGAAATATCCTAGACATTAGCCTTGACAATGATTTTTTTGGATATCCCACCAAAAGGTCAGGCTACAAAAGCAAAAACAAATAAATAGGGCTACATCAAACTAAAAAAATTCTGCATAGCAAAGGAAACAATGAACAAAATGAGAAGACAATCTATGTACTGGGAAAAAATATTTGCAAGTCACATATCCAGTAGAGGTTAATATCCAAAATTTATGGGTGGGGTGGGAGTATTGTTTGAGCTCAGGAGTTAAAGACCAGCCTGAGCACGAGTGAGATCCTGTCTCTACTAAAAATAGAAAAATTAGCCAGGCATCCTGGCAAGCGCCTACAGTCCCAGCTACTCTGGAGGCTGAGGCAAGAGGATTGCTTAAGCCCAGGAGTTTGAATTTGCAGTGAGCTACAGTGACGACGCTGCACTCCACCCAGGGCAACAGAGCAAAACTCTGTCTGAAAAAAAAAAAAACTTATAAATAAAACTCTTACAAGTCAATAGCAGAAAAAAAAATAACCCAATTAAAAATAGAGGAAGGACTTAAGCAGACTTTTCTCTAAAAAATGCATAAAAATGGCCAATAGGTATGTGAAAATGTGTTCAACATCACTAATCATCAGGGAAATGCAAATTAAAACCACTATGAGATACTGCCTCATACCTATTAGGATAGCTACAATCAAAATGCCTAGAGATTTGCATATGTTGAACCATCCCTGCATCTCTGGGATGAAGCTCACTTGGTTGTGATGGATTATTTTCTTGATAAGCACCTGGATTCGGTTTGCCAGGATTTTGTTGAGAATTTTTGCATCTATATTCATAAGGGATATTAGTCTGTAGTTTTCTTTATTTGTTGCATCCTTTCTGGTTTTGGTATCAGGTTTATGTTGGCCTCATAAAATGTGTTGGGGAGGAATCCATCCTTCTCGATGTTGCAGAATAATTTCTACAGGATAGGCAGCAATCCCATTACTGGGCATCTTCCCAAAAGAACAAAAGTCACTCTATAAAAAAGACACCTGCACTCGAATGTTCATAGCAGCATAATTCACAAATTGCAAAGATGTGGAAACAACTCAAGTGCCCATCAATAAATGAGTGGATTAATAAAATGTGGCATATGTATACCAACCATGGAGTACTATTCGGCTATGAGAAATAATGGTGATATAGCACCTCTTGTATTCTCCTGGATAGAGCTGGAACCCAATCCACTAAGTGAAGTAGCCCAAGGATGGAAAAATAAGCACCACATAGCAAAGCAAAGCAAACAATGTATTCACCAGCAAATTGGTTCCACTGATCAACACCTAAGTGCACATATAGAAATAACATTTATCAGGCAGGTGGGAGGGGGGAGGAAGGGATGGGTATATGCACACCTAATGGGTGCAGTGCGCACCGTCTGGGGGATGGACATGCTTGAAGCTCTGACTTGGGGGGAGGGGGGTAAGGGCAACATACATAACCTAAACATCCGTACCCCCATAATATACTGAAATAAAAAACAAAACAACAACAATAAAAAAACGCCTAGAGATAACAAATGTTGGTGAGGGTGTGGAGAAAAGGGAACTCTAGTGCACTGTTGATGGAAATTAAAGTGGTGCAGTCATAATAAAAACAGTATGGAGGTTCCTAAAGAAATTAAAAATTGAACTGCCCTATGACTCAGCAATCCCTCTTCTGAATATATACCTAAAGGAGATGAAATCACCACCCAATAAAGATAACGGCACTCCCGTGTTCATTGCATTTTTCACAATAGCCAAGATATGGAAACAACCTAAGTGTCTGTCCATGGACAAATAGATAAAGAAAATGTGGGAGATGTACTGGAATATTATTTAGCCTTAAAAAAGAATGTGATCCTGCCATTTGCCACAACATGGATAGACCTGGAGGACATTACGTCAAGTGAAATAAGCCAGACACAGAAAGAACAATATTCCATGATCTCACTTATATGTGGAATCTTAAAAAAAAAAAAAGAGGTCTAATATACAGATAGAGAATAAAACAGTGGTTCCCAGGGATAGGGTCGGGGGAGGAAATGGGGAGCTGTAGTTCCCAGGATACAAAGTAGCAAATATGTAGGATGAATGGGTCTAGAGATCTAATGAACAGTACCAGCACTATAGTTAATAAAATTGTATTAGGGATTTTTGTTAAGTAGATTTTATTAGTAGCTCCTCTTGTCAAAAAATGGTAACCAAGATGATAGATATGTTAATTTGCTTCATTATAGTAACCTTTTACTATCTATATGTATCCCATAACATCATATTGTAAACTTCAAATATACACAATAAAATTTTTTTTAAAAATTATTGTTTCATATGAGCTTTGAGCAATTGTAGGTTTCTAAAGTCTCTTTAGAATGATTATATAGCTGGCTATCAGAGCTAGCGGTACATAACTTCTTTTTTTTTTTCTTTTTTTTTTTGAGACAGAGTCTCACTGTGTTGCCTGGGCTAGAGTGTTGTGGCGTTAGCCTAGCTCACAGCAACCTCAAACTCCTGGGCTCCAGGGATCCTCCTGCCTCAGCCTCCCGAGTAGCTGGGACTACAGGCATGAGCCACCTTGCTCGGCTAATTTTTTCTATATATCTTTAGTTGTCCAGCTAATTTTTCTTTCTATTTTTAGTAGGGGGGGGGGTCTTGCTCTTGCTCAGGCTGGTCTTGAACTCCTGAGCTCAAACGATCCGCCCACCTCGGCCTCCCAGAGTGCTAGGATTACAGGTGTGAGCCACCGCACCTGGCGCATAACTTCTAAGTATAACATGCAGAGCAGTATATAAATCCATCACCCTCCTCTTTCTAGTATTGTTCATAAGATCAAATAATAACGAATCTTTTCAAAACACCTTCACACTTACGACACATTCCTCAGGTGATAATTACCTCATTAATCACATCTTCATCTTCACATACAATTTCAAATCTCATGGTTTCACAGGAAACTCCCATTGTAAACCACTTCATACCTTACTGTTTCTTTATCTTTGAGATTTTATTTTCATTTCTTTTATACCACATATTAAAGTAGAAAAATAAGGGACTCCTAAAAATTTGGATTTAGATTGAGAAAGCAAAGATAACATTTTTGTAGTAATCGAAGATGCATGGCAGCTACCATACAGACCTTGCCTTAGAGAAGGAATGCCCAAAGTGTACATGACGAGGAAAAGGATTTTACACTCGCCTTTGTAGAAGCATGAATGAAGCACTTCAGTTGCCATGGAGGCTAAATCTCAGAAAGAATGACCAGATCCTTTTAGCAGCTTCTTCTGTTTTGTCTGCCAAGACCATCTGCTGACAGCCGCAAACCCCAGGCTGCTGACTGCAATGCCTGTCGGGAAAGACTATTAACATTTTGCTGTCTCCACGTCTTCTCCTCTATCAGGATTGAACCTGGAGCAGGTGTGAGCAGGGAAGCAGAAAAACCCCTTTGAAAGTTGTAAATTAGCCTGCTCCTGGGCTAAGCATATGGGCCCCATTCATTCCCAAGCTCTTCCACGGGGGATGAAGAGAATCTGCTAAGAACCATCAGGTCTGCAGTGGAGCTACATTCCAGGAAGGAATGCTAGAAATTTCAGACTCAGATTTAAATCTTTGTTTGTGATAGTTTTCTTCCCTTGTGATCCAATTCCCTCTTAATTAATCAAGAGGGGTTTTGTCTGTGCATTATTGGCCCTCAATTAACATTATCAGATGCTGCTGAACTCTGAAAACACATCTGAGAGATTTCTACATAGAGTATTAAATCATTTCCCAAATTTTTTTAATCCTAGGAGGTAAATACCCCAGATAATGAAAAACCGACATCAGTTTTTTTTTCCCAAATAAAGGTCTCACTACTAGAAGGAATTAACTTTCATACCTTTTTTTCCTAATGCTCTCAGACAGAGGTTTTCAATCAGTGTGGTTAACTACATGTCAAGATTGGAGGAAAGGTTACAGTTTTAAAGTCAACAGAAATGTTGGATGAAAAAATATTTTATTTGTCTTTAAGAAATTATTCGTTGCTGAGCCTTGGGCATTTTTATTTGGTTTAACACACTGCATAGATGGTTGTTTTTCTGTCCACATGACCTATCTTTCCAGTCCTTTAAAAATATTATATTTCGGTCTTTGTTTTGAGAGTTGAAAAAGTGTCTTTGTCTACATGAACCTGAGGTCTGCTAAGAAAGGTTGTGTTATTAAAAACAAAGAAGGGGCAGGCGTGGGCTTCTGATAGTATTCATTTATTTTGCCTTTAAATGGCCTTTTAAACAAAATATTTGAAAAGATTTATTCTAATGATAATTTCTAAAATTCAATGTGTATGCAAGTCTTTTCATTTATTTTTTTAATGATTGGGCCAAAATTTTGACTATCATCTTTTATATTAATATGACTTGTCTGTGCAATAATTCAAACCTGGGGCTGGAAAACAATGAGCCTCTAAGTATCTGGACCTTGGTCTCCCCTTATCAGGGCTTCAGTTTTCTCATCTGGAAAATAAAGGTTGGCTGAGATGATCTTCTAAGGTCTATGTCTAATGAAGTTGAAGGCAAAAGAAAAAGGCAACCTAGGATCTTGGATAACTAGAATGAAAGGAGGCACAGGCTTCGAATCAGAGAGATCTGGGTTTGAATCTCAGATATTATTAGCTGTAAGGAGTTAGATTTTATTTTACTCAGCTATAAAATGGAACTAATTATGAACTGTATTGAGGGCTGTTGAGGTTCAAATGGCAACAAGCCTATAATGTTCCTGGCAGTCTGTACACATATTGTATCGTATGCTCCTATAAACGGTAGGACCACAGTAAGGTCAAAAAGAACATAAGGCTGAGCATATGACCCAATCTAGTAATTTCCATTCTGGCACTTGGAGAAGAAGGGGAGTGAGCATATCACTGTCCTTTACCAACAGAGACGTCCCTCTGCTGTGATGAAACTGGAGCTGTCAGGATTTAAAAAAAGAACACCATCAGGGCAAAGGCACCACATCTTGGCAAGAAATGCTTTGCATAGTTTCCACCGTCACCAAGCTCTTCCTCCCCCCTGACACCCTGCTTCTATTTAAATCCCCAGGCGCTCCACTGGACCACACTCACTTCAGCCAGCACCCGGCCACCAGCGGACAAGAGACGGGTAGCATGGCTCCAGGAGAGAAGGGAAGGGAGGAGAGCCCAGCCAAGAGCGCCCTCCGGAAGGTACGCACAGCCACTCTGGTCATCAACCTGGCCCGCGGCTGGCAGCAGTGGGCGAATGAGAACAGCATCAGGCAGGCCCAGGAGCCTACAGGCTGGCTGCCTGGAGGGACCCAGGAGTCACCCCAAGCTCCTAAACCAGTCACATGCCCCACTCCCCGCCAGCCATCTCAGAGTGCCGCAAAGGCTTCATCCCCAAAGCCGGAGGGACATGGAGATGGACAGAGCTCAGATGAAGCCGCTGAGGTTTCTCATATCAAAAGGAAAGAGGTGACCAAAACAGTGGTCAGCAAGGCTTATGAGCGGGGAGGGGACATAAGCCACCTCAGCCACAGGTACGAGGACGGTGACACGCCTGACTCTGGGCAGCCAGAGCATGACATCGACAGAATCCTCCACAGCCATGGCTCCCCAGCACGGAGAAGAAAATGTGGCAACCTGGTATCTGAGCTGACCAAGGGCTGGGAGGTGATGGAACAGGAGGAGCCCACGTGGCGGAGCGACAGCATCGACACAGAGGACAGCGGCTATGGAGGAGAGGCTGAGGAGAGGCCCGAGCAGGATGGCGTGCAGGTGGCTGCTGCCAGGATCAAACGCCCCTTGCACTCCCCGTAAGTGAATGTGGCCTCCCCCTCCTGTACCAGGATCGCTACTGAGCCCCGGCCAAGTCTGGGGATCCAGAGAGCAGGGGGAGTCTGACCCGTTAGAGTGAGAATCTCAAAGATTGGGCAGGAAGCATGCACAGCAGGAAGGCATGTCCCTGGGCTGAAAGGTCAGTGCCAACCTCAGACACGGACCTTTAGGTCAGGGCCTGCACTATTCTGTCTCTCCTTTTGGTTTTGAACTAAACTCCTAAGCTTTAGCCTTGACAAAGATGAAGCCATCAGAGATGGATGTCTGTTGTGGGTTAATTCTACAATGAGCAATAAATTGGCTTATTTTTCTGGAGAGAAAAAGGCTTTCTGGTAGACTGACTGGGGAAACCTTTACCCTGTCCCAAAAATCTATATTATTATCTGCTTAAATAATGCCCATGAAACATGAATCTCTATGACTCTGTAAACGGGTGGAAGGCTGCTAAATTGAGAGTAGGGTCTGAAGTTAGATAGACTCAAGTTCAAATCCCAGCTCAGCCCCTAACTAGTTCTTTTTCTAGGCTGATTTCCCCATTTGTAAAATGACAGAAACAGTAAGCTTTTCAGATAAATTCTGCTGGATTGGGAAAAGTAAATGAGATTAGGGCTGCCAAGCACCCAGCACGGTGGTTGACACATATGCTCAATACACAAAACCATTATTATTCATATAGATTGTACCGTTTAGCACCTTTTCAAACTTTCAAAAAAGTTTGTCCTATTTGTCAACAAAGACAGAAATAATGAAAATATCACAATCCTAAAACATTCAGATGTTAAATACACACACACATACACACACAGACTCAAACTGATGCATTTTAGATAAGAAACACTTACTACAAGGCAGTAACTTCACATAACGGAAAGTCGAGATATCTTACTTCACAACCTCAGGATATCAAAATATGGGAAAAGCCTCTGATGTCACAATGCTTATAAAACTGACTGCCTTTGGGGACCGTTAGATGTATAGGTATGTTTTTCAAGTCTTATGAAACAACAAGAAAGTAAAGAACAAACTGTTTAGTTTGACAAAGGGCTGTTTTACAGTTTGTGACTTTAAAGGTGTTTTGAAGGAATTAGAACTACATTGCAAGCTTTTAAGAAAAATGAAACAGCAAACTTGGGTAATTATAACAATCTGTCATGCATTTACCATGTACTATGGGTATTTTAAATGCTTTGTCTTTTCAGTCCTCACAATCCTATGAGGCAGGTATTAACTCATTTCAGGGATAAGAACTATGAAGTTTAGAAGGGAAGTTGACCCAGCAAGTTATAGACAAAGCTCAGACCTGCCCTATTCCAAATGCTATGTTTTGAAACCAGGTATGGTACTAACTCTCACGCCATGGCTTGAGGATGTGTTCAGAGGTCTGGATTTGTGCTCTACTTACATTAAGAGGAATTCATGATCAGAAGTAACTTTTACCAGAACATAAGAAACCATAGTCCAAATAATGGCCTTGTAGATTTGGGGGTATATGTTCTAGAATTGGAAAAATGGAATCCATCGGAGTAAAGACCTAGGGTGCTCAATGAAGATCTTCTTGTCAGCACATTTTAAATTGGCCACAGGTAGGGAGATGACAGCTGGAATCAATTCTGAATGCTTAGTAGAGCTGACTCTTCTTTGGCACTTGTCTAAGCACTTTTTGTATATTTATTCAATGAATCCGCACAGTATTCTCATGGAGTAGGTATAATCAGTATCCCTATTTGATGGATGGAAACATGAGATGAAGAAATAATAGGGAACGTGTATGAGACATTACAGCCCATGGGATTTGAACCCTGGCATTCTGGCTCTGGAGCCCACCCTCTGACTAAATTGTCTCACTCAAAAGTGGGGACTGGGATACAGGACCCTTCTCTGGGTTGCTGAAATCAGACAGGTACACTGGCACCTTCTTAGTGTGATGGAGTACATAAGCTTTGAATAAGAGACAATCAGATTTGAATCATGGTCACTTAGGCAATCCTGACTCTGTGTCATCTAAAAAATAGACATGCTGATTCATATTTCATGGAATTATTTTTATATAAACTATGAAAGCATGGATTCAGGGGAGCTCCTTAGGAAGTTGTAATGGAGTGGGCCAGGCCTGGTGATCCCAACTCTTACAAGTGCTAGGAGCTTGCCTCTCTAGATTTGGAGGGTAGTGGTGGTTTAATGTCTTTTTTCCTTCTTTGGTTCCTTTCCCTCAGTCTTGGAGTACACAGGGTCCTAGAATTTTGTATGTAGCAACGGCAGCTGTTAATGTCAGTAGTAATCCTGGCTGCACTCAGGAAACTTCGGCAGAAGCCCAGTGGGACTCTGCCTGGCGGGACACTCAAATACTGCTTGGGAAATGAAAGTGGCATTACTGAGCAAGCCAATATGCAAGGGCTTTTTGTTCACTTATTTTTAATTACAGGGACCATTCTCTCCCTGCATCTGCCAATAGGGAGACAATTATGCATCATGGATGTCTAAGTCTAAAGAAAGAGACTTTCTTGGTGATTAAGAAGTTCCATGGATAGTTGAAACAAACAAATCAAGTGTGGTAAAAAACAGATAAATTCTTTACCAATAGTGGTTTTGCTAACTAGGATGTTCCTATTTTAATGGTTTATAGTTCATGCCTTATTTTAAAAATATTGTGTCTTTTGATTGTGTGTGACTTGTTTGGTCCAGCACCTTTAGAAAAAGGAAATTAGATCCCTCTCTCCCATAAAGGTTTAAGGTTAAAGTACCAATCACTCACCCATCCTCTCCTTGAAGTCTATACAGTAAAAATACAGTTGAGCATGGGAGTGCCATTTTACAAATAAGGAAACTGACACGCAGAGATGTTAAGAAATGTATCCAAGTCACAGAACTAGTAAGCGATGAGTTGGGAAGGCTCATGCCAGAGCTTGTGTTCTTAACCACTATGCTAGACTGTCTCTCTTAGTAGAGAATAGACTCAAGGAATAAAATGGAGATCAAAGTGTCAGCTTAATTAATGGAGCCCCAGTAATTCCCAAAGTTCAGCATTTTGGTACAACTGTATTAAAGGACTTCACAAGAAATGGAAGCAATAGTACAGCCTCGTATTACCTACTCCCAATTCTAGAGGTGTGAACCCTTTCCATGGACTCTAAAGACAGTTACCAATCTGCAAGGAAAATCACAGGTCTGGCCCTCAAGCCTAGTTGATAACAGAACAGAGAACATAATGGTTGATCAGAGATATTCATACCGCTGCCTTTTGAATGTAGTCACCCTGCTTCTGATACATGTGACCCTATAGACGTCATACTCCCATTAATCAAATCAGCTAAACTTCCTGTGCAGAGGAGCAAGCCAACCA
This sequence comes from Propithecus coquereli, assembly GCF_000956105.1. Lineage (NCBI taxonomy): Eukaryota > Metazoa > Chordata > Mammalia > Primates > Indriidae > Propithecus > Propithecus coquereli. Next base: position 6,096,205 of record NW_012147841.1, read on the forward strand.
ATGCACAGAGAAGCAAATTCTGCCAGAACTTTTCTGAGAAATTGGAAAGGGTAGCAGAAGCTCTTTTCTTTACTGACAGAGGAGAGTGCCTGGGCAATGAGGAGAAATCGTCCTTGCACAGGAAGATCTACAGGGGTGGCAATGAAAGCCGATCTCCACTTTCTTCATACAGATCCAAGACAGACCAGAAAAGCTCACCTCTAGGTGCCCGTGACATTTTGAAGCTAGTGATTCACTTCATGAAGGGCAACTACCAGAGAATGTTTTCAGTGTCAGTGAGCTTGCTAATATTTGAAATATACCTTTCAGAGCTTCTAATTCCTAGGGGTTTTTATTATATATTTAATAATTTACCCATATAATTATTACTCCAAAATGACAGAATCATAAAATTGGTTCCCATATCATACTGCTAAAGAGCCCCATTCACACAAGAAAGCAGCACTCAAATGCATGTCATTTTTAGAGCTGACAGGTAAGAAATAATTTTCAGGATTTATTTCAGTAAATGAAGCTAGACTTTCCAAGAGAGACTGTTCATAATGTTTAGTAGAATTGGTTACCTTGCACATAGCAGGACAGGGGATATATTTTTGATTGACTATAAGAAAATTTGTTTACTAATAATGAAACTGAGAAGGTGATGGATTCAATATTGCCATCCTAAGATATGGGTGAGATGTTAGTCTTTGAATATTCCTTTGTTTTCTTTTAATTTTTACTAGATTGTCTTTCTAAAGCTCAATCTAAACTATCATTCACATTTTTTACCTAAAAAATTAAAAGATAACAATCCAGTACTGATTCATATATCTTCTTGAATAATATTCAAGAGGATATTCAGAGTATGAGACTTGCTAATACTGATTTAAATCTGATACTTTGAGACTTTTTAAAAATTGGAAATATAAAAACAATACAGAACATTTATAAGATAGGGAAAATTAAATACTCATGAAGATAAATTTCCTCCTATTTTCTAATTCTTGATTGTAGGGCCAACTTCCTTTGTTTTCCTTCCTTCCAAAATTATTGAGAATTACTATTTGATAATATAACAAAGGGACATTAAGGTTTAGAAGGTGCTTCTTTTAGAAGATCTTCATAGATTTATTACCACACTAACCCCAACTCTTATCCCAAATGACACTGAGTTTCAACACTTAGGGAATCTAAGTTCCTAATTAAAAATTAGAAGGGAAAAAAAACTATATCAAAGAATCATAGACCCATATACAGTTTAAACAAACTACCTCAGGATGCTAATTTATTAACCTATATTTTGCTTTCTTTAAGTTACAAAATCAATATAATACAAATATGAAAGAGAATTTTGAAAAAAATGAAGAAAAATCAACTTTCACCTGGATAGCAACATAATTATTTTCAATTGTGTATATGCTATTAAATTTTTCAGCCTGGTGAATATACATTTCACAGAGTTGCAATTACATCAGAAACTCAAATTTGTATTACTTTGTTTTTATTTAGTGGTTATTCACTGTTTTTTTTTATTATTGAATATTCAACAAGTACCTAAACCAGTTCCTGGCACATAGTAGGTGTCATAAATGAATACTTTATTAAAGGACAGAGGAATGTCAAAGTGCCAGAAGCTCTTCAAAAGCATGGTGTATTATGATTTATACATAGGACAGAAGTACAGTTGGTGCTCAGGAGACAAAGACAAATGCGTTAATAAATTGAACCATTCACTTTCATCTGAGATATTTCAAGTCTGTTCTCTGGCAGGGTGACCCAGCCTCAAGTCTGGCATGAGATTTGGGTTCTACCTAGATGGCCTTGGGTTTGTTTTTGAAGACTATGCCTCTCATTGATCACCATGGCTCCAAAAGAAAAAGGTGTTTGTCCCCTTCGATAACAAGATGGAGCAGCCCATCCTGTGTGCAGCTCAAAAGGGACATTTGATGGAGAGGCAGGTGATGTTGAGGGCAAGGAGGGCTGAGAGAAATCCATTCTACTTCAATGTGGTATAGTAGCTGTTAGCACATTTTCACACATATACCATTTTATAAAGTTGCAATAATTGTGAATACAGTTTTTGTATGATGCTTTTCCCCAGTTAACTTTGTAATACACTTTTATACACATGTCTGCACAGAATAGTAGTGTTATACACAGCTGCGTATTCCCTGCTCCAATTCTACTGCACTGGAGAAACATGAAGCAAGTGTTAGGATTTTGGAAACTCAGCATTGACGTTAGTGAAAGTTCGCCATCTAGTGGACGTCATTTCTTTCTTGAACACAATGTTAACGCAAGTATGTATTCCTCCCTGTCCACATCCATTCGGCTCCTGCATTTGGATAACCAGATTTCAGGAAGTCAGTTGGGATAGTGAGAGATACCCAAATCTGATCCGTTCTTGGATTCTGAAGAGAAAATTGTGAGTGTTCGGATAGGTCAGGCATGCCCTTCACCTCAGTAATTTCAGCACTACTCGAACATCTCCAATCCCAGTGCAGAAAAGGCATGATATGAGGCCAGTTGGTGAAGATAAAGGGGAGCTTTATGAGGATGGGAGCACAAATCTTTTTTAGCCAGTCCCAGGGCTTGTATTTTACCCGTGAAGGCAGAGAGACCTAGGGGAAAAGCGTAGACTGGAAACAGAAATGGCAGGGAAGTCTTTTAAAGACAAATTTTTGCCATTTTAAAATTAGGCCTGCACCCTCATGACACTACTGGTCTTTACTTTCCAAAGCTGGGTTTTTGTTGTTGTTGTTTTTAGATTAAAAAATGCATTCCAAATTCCAAGGATACACATTTAAAATACCACTCATTCCTTTATTAATCACTGTACCTGCATGCTAAGCGGCATCCTTGCATAGTAGAAAGAGCAGTGACTTTGACTTTAGCCTCAGACAGTTTTGTGTTTTACTCCTGCCTGTGCCGCTGATTTAGGACAGTGTTTCATAGTAATTATATAGAGGCTCTGGAGCCAGCTTAACTTTGGTTCACATCCCACTTCCACCACTTAACAGTTTAGTGACTTTAAGAAGTTACTCAATCTCTCTGGCCTCAGTTTCCTCAACTGTGAAGTGGGAATAGTAGTACCTAGCTCATAGAATGGATATAGGGAATGTTACTGAAAAGTGTTTAGAAGATGGTGTTCAATAAATGTTACTACTGCTAGCTAGTGTTTTCTATCTGTACAATTTGATATTTTAAAGTTTGTGGTACACCATTGATACTAGTCTAGAGATGCTCTCATTAAAAATCCATATATGAAAATCTATACATGACAATATTATAATGTATGTGTGGTGGTAGAATCCTTATCTTTGGGAAATAACTGGTTTCAGAGGTCTATAAAAACTGGATTCCCAAGTATACTTATATAATTCCTGTTCTAAAATGTCACTAACATTCAATTTTAAGATACACACATTTGCATTAACTTTGTGTAAGGAAGCTTTTCTCTTAAAACAGAGTTTACTATCATTATAATGCTTAAAACATTATTGTTATTCATAGAGAAAATAATATAGAAAGACATACATCAAACTAAAATTAATGGTGGAACTATGCATTCGTTTTTTCTTTCATTTCTAATTTTTTTGTATTGTGTTTATATATCTTTCATAATCAAAGACATTATAAAGACATCATGGTGCATATGCATGGGAAATACAAAGGGAAAACAACACCTGGGTGTTAAAATATCAGTACTTTGATTCTTTCCCCTCTCTCTCTCCTTTAGGGCAAGCAGATTTACAGAGAAACTCAACTGCAAAGCCCAACAGAAATACAGCCAAGTGAACAACTTGAAAGGAAGATGGCAACAGTGGGCTGATGAACACATACAATCCCAGAAGCTCAATCCTTTCAGTGAAGAATTTGATTATGAGCTGGCCATGTCCACCCGCCTGCACAAAGGAGATGAAGGCTATGGCCGTCCCAAGGAAGGAACCAAAACTGCCGAAAGGGCCAAGAGAGCTGAGGAGCACATCTACAGGGAAATCATGGACATGTGCTTCATTATCCGCACGATGGCTCGCCACCGACGAGACGGCAAGATCCAGGTTACTTTTGGAGATCTCTTTGACAGATATGTTCGTATTTCAGATAAAGTGGTGGGCATTCTTATGCGTGCCAGGAAACACGGATTGGTAGACTTCAAAGGAGAGATGTTATGGCAAGGCCGAGATGACCACGTTGTGATTACTCTACTCCAGTGAAACTTGAACATCAAAAACCAAACTCAACCCACTATTGTCTTAATGCTAGATGCTAATGTATTAATATTTAAATTAAAATGCAAACTTTCTGTAACAAGTTAAAAAATATTAAACAATTTTTACATAAATGACTTTTTTTGGCACTCTTTTTATGAGGAAGTTTGAAGATTTTGAGAAAGCACACAAAACATTTCAGAAAGCACACAGAATATTATTAATATATAATAATAGTATTAATATTTAAAATTTCACTCATCTTTTAGGCAAAAATACTTGGCCATTCATTGCAGAAATTATTGTAGATTTTTAATTAAACATTACATCTAAGAAGAATGCTGACTTTAGATAAAGATTAGCAGAACATTATGATGTATCATTTTTTAGGGAAAAAATTCCATTAAGTTTGGTAAAACTAAACTTTAAATTTTCTAAGGTTGAATTCATACTATTTTTATTACAGTATCACTTACAAAACAGGTACATATATAAAAAGTTAAGTTTTCAATACGATGTTGAAATTGTTGAACTTCCTCTGTGGGCTCAGATTCTAACAGGTTTCCAGGAGTTAGCCTTCCTCCTTCTGGGTGATTTAAGCAAAAAATCACATACCAGTGGACAGCACTGGTCATCTTAGCACCAACAAAGAAGGCAATCATGCTCACCTTCACTTGGAAAGTAGAGCAGAGGTGAGAGATTCAGATTTATTTGCCTTCGTAGGACTTCTTGGAGAAGTTTGTCTTTTCATAACACGTCAGCATGTAATGAGTCATGCTGCTAACATCTGTGTCAATGCATAATGGAGAAAAACAACAAATTCTATGAAGTGCAATGTTCAGTGTAGAAGAACCTCACAGACTCATCAGTGAATTAAAAACAGATTTGAGACATTTTCTTCATACTCTAACACAGAAAACTTTATCAAATGTCTAAAAGTCATAAAACAGCCATGTTAGTCCTGCCAAAGTGAAAAAAGTACAGTTATATGACGGCAATAAGAAAATTATTTGACACCAATGTGTTAGTTGTCAATTTTTCACCTTCATAGAGCTAATATGCCTTATATAATCCTAAACACCTGAATAAAATGGAAGATTATAATTCTTACTGAATTCAATGAAAGTCATTAAAATGCATTGATATTATAGCACTTTGGTATTAAATACAAAAATTAATGTCAAAACATACTTCAAAATAATATGCATTCATAATTGTTAGATGTTAGGTTTAAAATAAAATACATATTAAACCTCTACAGGAATTATCTTTGTTTTCATGTATGATTCTCTTTAGAACTGAAGTTTCCAATACCTTCTTAAAGAAGAAAGTAAGTATATTTTTGTCTGCACACTATATTTAAAATCACAAATTGATGACCAATATTCTAAGTAGAATTTTGTATAAAAATGAAATGAAATCTACATCAAATTTTAAAGATAAATGGCACAAAAAGAGAAGATGTTTTCTGGTATTTTCTGTTCTTGTTTTTATAGCATTTTTAGGTAATATTCCACAATATACTTTCTTGTATTTGAAATACAACAAAATGATAGTTTACAACTTAGGTTACTGGTAGTGTCGGTATAATATTTAGACCAAGGCTTCAAAAGAGTTCCCTGGCATGTAACTCTGAAAGTAACAGTTTATGCAGGCACTGACATAGATTATACAAAGTTCAATTTGTATGAATTTGAAGATGGAGTAAAAGTCCTCTTCTCCGAGAGCTGGCATTAACTAATACTCCTCTGAACAAGGCCTGGCTGTAGACTCAGAAAGCTCGTTTCCTTAGATGAAGTGCCTGCTAGGCGACAGGCACACCCTTACCAGCATCTTGTGGGACAGGCATGATCATAAGAGCTGTCTTGCGATAGTAATAGCTCATGGTTTGCAGATTTTTTCTTACTTTATCGTGTATCATTCTTATGCTAGGTATTTTATTTATTTGTAAGAACCCTTTTCATATTTTTCATATTAATGTTTCCTGATTTGGGATCCAAAAATACTCTCTTTAACCAAATGATTATTATCATAAAAACCTTATGATAGGAAAATCCATAGGTGAAAAACTTTGGACATTTTGACAAAAAATAAATAAAAAATAATCCTGAATTCCCAATTGTAGCGTACAATAAATCTCCCTATCTTTAGGATTTGCCTTTTCCAGACTTTCAATCAGGTGTTCAAAGGGTTTCTGTGCTCTTGGTATGTACTTTTTCACCCCTTCTGTCTGAACCACCACCCAAACAGGATGCCTTTCAGCTTTCAAACTTCAAGTTTATGACTTCCTGATTCCCCAGTTCACCCTATCACTCTGCCCACTTACACCATGAGGAGGGAATTCTGAGCTTGGGGTTTTGTCTTCCTACACCATGTTGCAACGCGAGGCTGCATTTATGCTCTTAGTTTGCCTTCTGCTTTTTCCTTACCCTTCCCAAACTCTATTTCCTTCTTTTTCTAATTACTACCAACGGGTATAATGTAAGAATACAGTTCTGTCTCTAACACGATGCAGAAATAATTCCGTGTAAACTAGAATTTCATGTCAACAGGAACTCGTACTCTGGGGAGGATTATTGTGCTTTCTCCAATAAGTCACTCTGCTCAGGGATTATAAGAGAAGCAGGAGACCATGTGGCTCATACTTAATGCAGATGCCTCCTCAGGATTCCTAGAATATTCTAACTTCATTCCCAGTACCCAGGACATTTTTAGTATAAGTAAGCACAGACTTAATATCTGTTAAACTATTTAATTTGTAAATGTACTGAATGACCCTATCCACTTATCCTAGATGTTTTGAGAGTACTGTGCTCCACCACCTATCATCCCCACAAGGATTATCAAATTATATTGTGTGTCCAGATTTTGGGGGTACACGGTATCAACACATTTATATTGCATGCACTTTTTGAACAATAAATCCCACTTCTAAAATTTCTCTTGAAGATAGAACTCAAGCAATACGAAAATACATATGCATAATGTACTCTGCTTTGTTTTTAACTGTAAAATACTACAAATAACCTAACACAAACAGGAAAATTGTCAGATAAAGTATGGTATACAATGGCTGCAGCTAAAAAAAGAAAAGAACAATTTTTAAGAACTGAAATGCAGTTATTTTCAGCATGTATATGTGTGTATAGGCATATACACACTGGATTTTATACACACATATACATACTGTATTATATATATGTAGATATTTATATACATAATCTA
>NW_012147841.1:6104157-6123589 GCF_000956105.1 Propithecus coquereli
GCCGGGCCTATACCTAACTTTTGAATACAATAACTTTTGATTAAATATTTTCCATCTAAAGGCATAAAAGAACTGCAAAGAAATATTAAACTGTACTTAATTTTGTTTGTAAGGGTATAGGTATAGCAATTCCAAAATTACAATATGGGCATTGTAAAATTAAGCAAATGAGTAAATATGCTGATGTCCTTACTTTGGGAGAAAAGAGAGAAACAAACACGGAAGGAGGGAAGACAAGCAAGAACTCTGGGATGTCACATTGGAATTGGAGGTATCCGTGTGAATTCATGCTGTGTATATTTACTCCTGAAAGGCCCTGCAATGATACAACTCTAGTAGCAAAAAGCACACCCAGATTTCTAAATACCATTCTGCTTCCAAAAAAAACATGGCTCCTTTCAGAAATGGTGGATTCTAGGATCGGGTTGCAGAAGTACAGATAAGTCTGGAACACATTGTTGCACTAGGAGTGAGCAAGCACTCAAGGAAATGGAGAATGCACATAAGTCATATTGTCGGGGTTCCCATTGGTTACATCTAGGATAGAAATGGATTATATAAGCTTATGAATTAAAAAGAGAGAACCCATTAGTCCATACTGATAATACATATTCATAAGTGGAGAAAGGAAAGCTCTTTCTTATAGTAAATGGCATCTACTAAACATGTTGGGAATGAGTTTTTTAAAAAATCATAATTTTTCAACCATCTTAGTAATTCAGACAAGAATCTTCAATGGCTACTAAAAACATTGGAAAGTTTGGTGGAGAATAGAATATCTACAGTATCAAAGTTCTCCCTATATATTACTTAACAATTACAAAGGGAAAAATGATAGCAGTGGAGAAACATGGTGGACACTGTCTAAATCAATTAATCAAAGCTAATTATCACCAATAAGAGGACAAAGGTACATTATGTGGACCCTGATAAGGTGCAGAGGACAAAACTCACTTCTGGGGTTTTCCTGTCAAAAGATGCATATGAGCAAAGACCCAAATTTTAAATATGAGGAAAAATTCAGACAAATCCACATCGAAGGACATTCTACAATCCTGAACTCCTCAAACATACCACTGGCATGAAGCACAATGAATAACGAACTCTTTCAGGTTAAAGGAAAACAAAAAGACAAAACAACTAAAATGCAATGCAGAATCTTGGATTAGATCACAGATCTGGAAAAGTAATGCTTGAAAGGATACTATTACTGGCCTCAGGTTATTAAGTATGAAATGTCCTATTTCTATTTCTTGTTTTATTTTTATTATGAAGCTACATCCTCATTCTTTCAAACACATAGTTTGGCTTGTGATTATCTTTCAAAATTGTTTTTAGAGCAATTTTTGTGAAACCACGGATAAGTAAAAATTCATGTTATTACTGAATATGCGTTCCATCATTGAACCAATGCAGTGCAGTCAGCTCAAAATATCAACATAGTGTTTGGGGAAAATGTGGCTAATGAATGCACAGTGGATTGTGTTACATATAACTTGCACACAGAAAACAATAAAAAATAACAAATTAGAAAGGATCATTTTGTTTTAATAAAACTCTGTGGTCCCAGGGAAAATTTTTTGTTTTTTCTAGTGTGGCAGTCGATGCGTTAAATCTTGAAAATAAGCCATGTGGGCAAACTGAGACCAAGGTGGACAATGATGAGCTGAAAGCTCAGTGGAAGCGAATTCATCTCAACCTACATGTGAATTAAAAGCAAGGTTTGACATTACTCTTGCAACAATATTGGACCATTGGAAATAAATAACAAGGTAAAGAAGCTGGATATTAATAGACGGTACTGCATGAATTAAACAAGTGTCAGAAGAGAAGTCGTCTTGAAGCTTACCTTTTTTGCTGTCATGACATAAAGGCGAAGCATTTCTACACCATATTGTTACATGTGATGAAATATGGATGCTTCTTGACAATTTCAAGCATTCAGCACAATGGTTGGATAAAGATGAAGTGCTGAAACACAGTCCAAAACCAAATATTCATCAAAAAAAAGCTGATGGTGTCTGTTTGGTATTATCCACTATAGCTTCAGGAAATACGGTCAATTGATTACATCGAATGTCTACTGCAACCAATTGGACGAAATGATGAGGATGCTTGCCATGAAGCAGCCGATGGTCAATAGAAACAAGTCAATCCTCTTGCAAGACAATGCTCAACCACATGTTGCACAAACAATGCTGCTCAAACTACAGAGGCTGGACTGGGAAACTCTGTCGTTCACCGAATTTACCAGACCTTGCACCAACTGACTACCACTTCTTCTAGGCTTTGGGCCACTTCTTGCAAGGAAAAATATTCCATTCTCAACACACTGTGGAAAGTGCCTTTCATGATTTCACCTCCACTAACTCTCCAGGCTTCTTTGCTGCTGGCATAAACAAGCTACCTTAAAGATGGCAAAACTGTGTCCATAGTTTAGGCACATACTTTAATTGTACTGCTTCTTGTTTGAGATATAATAAACTTTTGATTCGAAATTGGATATTCCATATTTAATGACCTGACAGGATCAATGGCGAAATTTGAAATGGATTGCATATTAGATGATATTATTGTATTAATGTCAGATTTCCTGAATTTGATCATTGTACTGTGGTTATGTAAGTGGGTATCTTTGTTCTTAGGAAATGCATGCAAGTATGTAAAGGTAAAGTGTCACAGAATGAGATTCAGTAAAACAACAGGTAGGGTGAGTAGGTGTGTGGAGGAGGGGAAGACGATGGGAAGAGGAGAAAGCAGATAGCTCATCTGTAAACATTCTAGCACTTATCTATCACTTGGTAAACAAATATACACACTGCTGTTGGGTACATACCAAGGAATTAAATTTGCTGGTCAAAGTCATGCACGTGCTTAGCTTTAGTTGATACCAACAAAAACGTTTTCCAAACTTGTTCCACTTCACATTCCCTTTCAAAACAACTTTTATTGGCTATTTTAATACCCTTGGGAATTACCAGTTAAAGCCTTGTGCCTTTTCCTCTGTCGAACTGTCTTTTCTTATTGATTTGTAGTGATTTATACATTGTGGATGTGACTCCTTCATTAGATCTCTGTATCACAAAAATCTTTCATTTTTGTTGGTTGCCTTCTCACTTTTAATGATGCCTTTTGATGATGTGCTTAAAATTTTAATTTAGCATATTTTTTCCCTTTATACTTAGTGCTTTTCATGTCCCATGTAAGAAATATATGCCTATCCTAAGGTCACAAAGATATTCTCCTATATATTTAAACTAATGTCTTTATTACTTTACTTTTCACAATTAGATCAACAGTCTTTAATTAGTTTGTGGTGTGAGATGAGTCAAGATTTTTCGTTCCATGAAGATATCCAATTAATCCAGCATCATGTATTGAAAAGACCATCCTCTTCTGAGCAGCAGTGTCACCTTTTTAAAAAAGTTCAGTTCATTTCTGGACTTTTGACCAATACCACATTGTCTTACTCAGCTTTTTAACATATCATGCTATCAGGTATTGAAGACCACATCCTCACTCTTCAATGTTGCCTTAGTTATTCTTTGCCTTTATGTTTCCATGTAAGTTCTAGAATTGGCTAATTTCCACAAAAATAAGCCTAGGCGAGATTGTTACTGCCAATATAATTTTAGAGAACTGATATTTTTTAATTAATATTGTTTGTCAATCATTAGGTATGGTATATCTTTCTTAGATTTTTTTGTTACAAATCTGATATTTTCAATGGTATTACAAATGGTAATAAGATTTTAAATTTCATATTTGTTGTCTGTACATAAAAAATGAAGGGATTTTGTTCTGCTTTTGTTTTTTGAATATTGAATTTGTATCTAAGTATCTAACATAGTATCTAAGACTGATACTATTTTTTCCTTAAATACTTAGAAAAATTGTGAAGTGGAACCATCTGGACACGGGTTTATGTGTGTGTGGAAAGGCATTTTCTTTTTTAAATTAACAGATTCAAATTCTGTAATATAAAAATTTTATTTCTCCTGGGTCAGGTTTAATAAATTCTGTTCTCTGTTTCTCTATTTCCCTTACATTGTAGAGTTTATTGAAACAAAGATGTTCACAATATTCTCCTTTTTCTTAAGGTTTAGAAGCTCTCTAGTGACATCTCCTTTTAAATTATTCACAACAATAATTTGTTGTTCTCCCCTTGATTGTGTTGAATTTTACAATTTTATTTTTAGAGATTTTCTGTTTTGTACACTTGTCTTTTATTTTATTGATTTCTGCTCACATCTTTATTGTGTCCCACCTTCTATTTCCTTTAGGTTTAATTTGCCATTCTATTAATAGCTTCTTCAGATGGAAGCCTTCTTCTTCTGCCTGTCACTTGTCTATCTCAATCCAGTCTACAATCTCCAAGGGCATTTCATCTACAGGTTATAACTTCAAATCTACCTGTATGTTGTCGATTTTTAAAGCTTTTTATCTTTCAGCATGGAATATAAAATGTCCTACCTCCCCCAAATCTGTTCTCCAGTTTCTCACATCATACTACAGTAAGGTCCATGACTAGCTTCATTTTGCCATCTGCTTGTTTCTCCTCTTTGTACATTGCCCATCTCCATGAATAATACACCTAAATTCCCAAGTCAAAAACCTGAGAGCTATCCTTGACTTTTTCTTTCTGACATTCAATCCATAACCAACTCCTGTCTATCATAATTCCTAAATCTCTTTCAAATCCACGCCTCCTTCCTTGTTACCACTACTACTATTCTTAATCAGGCTTCATCATTTTTTTCTCCAAATTTTACATAAGACTTGTTTATTGTTCTCCTTGTCTCTAGATTTTCCCTCTACTAATCTAATTTTCACAGATATTTTCCTACAGTGTAAATTTGGCCGTGTCATTCCTCCTCTCAAATGTTAATTACTGCTATGGAATTTTTTAAAAAATCAAAATCTCTTGGCACTCCACACACAAAGCTATTTATGACATGGAGCTTATCCTATTATGCACTCTCCACCAAAAATGAAAACAATACACATAAAAAATATCAAATGACTTGCACTTCCCATGTGCTAAGTGCTCTTTCCCATCTCCCCCTACTTGAATGCAACCTCCATTGCTACTGCTGCCACCACCACCACCACCATTTTTTAAACATAAAAGATGGTTTAATCAAAGATTTTGTAGATATGAAAATCATTTGATTATTCAATAAATTCAAACTCAAGTTTGTATTTATGTATTCGATTTTATTTGGTATACACCACTATGATCTTATTGTACTTGAAATCCGTTACAGGATTTTTTTTTTTAATAATTAGTCAACTCCACAAAGACAATAATACTGCTGTGGAAGACCAAAGGCGGAAAAAAACTGATATATTTATTTACAATTTCCTATATTGTAAACATTTAGTCTATATACTGTTACTAACTTATAATGAGAGAGCTTTACATAGACAAGGAAATGATGCCCTGTACTTCTATTCATATTCAGCAATAGCATATTATAATAGAATATCTTCTTTTCCATTAGCATAATGCTTTCTTTAAATAATGTTCTAAACTTTGAAAAGAACTAAATATATTCAAGTGCTATATAACTAAATCTACTTAAGCCAACATATTTGGCTTATAATTTCATTTTTAGAATAATTTAAAGTGCTATAAGCAACCTGGCAATCAACACTTTCTATAAGAACAAACCTACCTTTAAACATTAATTTACAAGATATACAGTATTTATCTGGAATAGCTGAAATTTCAGCACAAAGTCACTGTCACATGTATAACAGCAGGGTTTTTTTCTTTTTTTTTGCATAACATGAAGCTTTGAAATTAACTGATGAATTATTGCCACAATGGCTTATTATTTGTTTCCTACAAAAGAGGATAAGAACTACTAGTGTATTCTATCTTTTCATTTTTTTTGAGGTCACTTGACAGTAAGTTTGCATATTCAACAAGTCTACTGAATTACAATATTGTCTACTCTAATCATTGCCCTTTTATAAGAGCAAATACTAATGATAATTAAGAACATATACCACTCAAAAAATAAATCACATCTTTTTTTTTTCCTTTTCAACAGGAGTAACCCATATTTTGAGAGATGGTGTGTAACAAGGCTAAAACAACCAAACTATAAAACAGTATACCTGACACGATATGTTGAAGAAATATGCATCTGTTTCATAGTTTTTTTATACTTATGATAATGCCCTACTAAGCTACACATATGTAAATAGTATAATTTCTTGCTTACTATATGAAATCCAATAGAATCATTAAGTTCTCATTCTCCTTTGTCATTTTATAACTCATTATCAGATAATTTATTGATGAAAGCATATGCCCAAACCTGCAGATCATGTGCACTGTGTGTGGCCTATTACAATCAGAATTCTCCTCAAATATCATTTTTATTAAAATGAAACTGAGAATACCTGCAAAGTTATTAAAGAGAATGTTGTAGTGTGAATTAAAATTGGAACTCAGTAGTCTATGAAGTATGTAATTATTCTGGCATGTGGTTTTTCCTTCGTAAGAACAAGATGAGCAAGTCCAAATGTCACCTGTGCCAACCTCACAGATACAGGAGTATCTAGTCTTTATCTCCTCAATTCCCCAATCAGATTGCTCTAGTAAAATGAATCAATATAGTTAAAAAAACAATAAACCAAAATAGGTTCAACAAAAGAGCACCATCCTATTAGGAGACTGAGATAACATGAATTGAAAATGAGGTTGTCACTATGATCAAAATGGTGCCAAAATTCTGATAACACCCAAGCTGTTATACTACTACATGGACCCAGGCCATGCCCTTAACCTAAAGAACTCTGGAACAGAAACATGATTTGAAAAATAAACTCCAAAATCATAGCTGTAATAAATGGTGATACAGACTAATTTTAAAGTATGAGTGACATGTTACAATGTATTGCTTCTTGAACTTTCCAAACAATGCTTGTCCATGTCAGGTTTGGGCCATTATCCTGCTAAGACAGAGACCACTGTATTTATTCAAAAGCCCAGATTTCAATGTCTTGGATAAAGAAATCTTCCTTCTTAGAAAGTGTATGATTCCCAAATGTTTTACAAGAATGGCTTCTTCCATGGTAGAGATCTCCATCAAGCCAAAGGGCAAATTCTCCTCTGCAATACATAAAAACAATGATCTCTTGATATTTATGCCCTAAAAGTTGTAAAACAATTTAAATGAGACATTTTGATATCCTACAACCACAAATTCATTAATTTTCCCAAACCCTTCCCTACTCCTTTCCACATTGACATAGGCAATTTTGCTTTATTCATATCCCATTATAAAATCATTTATAATACAGATTGAGGAATAAAATGTGAACTTTAAAATTATTTTTATATAGAATTAGCTTTTGATACAGGTACTACTCTGTTAGTCTTTGCCTGGTATTATCAGGGTTTTTTTTTTTTTGCCTGGTATCATAGTTTTTTAGCATGTTTTTTTGAGTTTCTTTTTGGTATTGTTGTAGCATATTTAACATGACTTTCTCAAAGGTATGAAAACTCCGTATCATTGAAAATAAAATGTGGGATTAATGTTAAGGGCATGGTGAATAAGGTTTATGTTTCTTTGAGATATTTAGAGAGGATTCTGCTGCTAAAAATGGATCATCAAATATGAGCAACTAGAATTTATTTTTTCTTTAACATGCCAAACTTTGTAAAAACAACTCTAGTTTTCTGAGTAGGAAATGGTTAGCAATAGCTCAGTTTAAGAAGACTTTACAGGGATAAATACGTGACGCTGAGCTTCTTTATCAAGCAGAAGGGCCAAGATAGAAGCCTGGTATAATAGGAAATTAAAAGATAGATAATAAGGTCCAATTTATCTAACTGGAATACATACCCCAGAAAGAAAAAACAGGTTCTCATAGGGCTTCTTTCTATCCTATGAAGAACTTTATTCTAACTAACAGAAGAGTATTAATATAATATCCAGAGATAACCCTTGGAGATTCTCTAAACTTTACCTAAGGATATCAAGTGAGTAGAACTGAACCAGAGATTAGGAGAGGGAGATTTTTAAAAAACATAGGTAGTTATATTTCAGTGAAAAAAAAAAAAAAAACGGTCTGGGATTAAGACCTATCTGTGGATTCGGTGGGCCACTACCTATGTGAAACTGGGTTAAATCACTTAACCTCTCTGGGGTGGAATTTGCCAATTATATAAAAAAAGAGACAGAGAAACAAAATCAGATTAGGTAATCTCTGAAGGCCTAAATAACTCTAAAATTTGAATGGCTTTAACTTTTGACCTTTAGGGCTGCCAACAGGAGTCACATGGCATCGTTAATGTAAATAATGTGGGGAAGAGGAACTGATCTATTTTTAACGCTATCTTAGAACAAAATAAATGATTTATGTATACTCTGTAATCAAAAACAGCATTAGATATATAGTTAACACGTATTCATTATATATATAGTTCTAAGTATAGAGATGTCTTTCTGTTTAAGCAGAGAAGGGTGGATACACTGACCATGTAGAATGGTTCCTGAAAGAATTGGTACTTTACAACAAAACAGAAAAGACTGATCAGTATGGTCACTCACAATGACCAGGTAAACCAGGTAACGAGATCATCCAGTGCCATTCAAGAAAATAATAAACTGTAATGAGATAACCAGTTATGATATTTTAATGAGCCCTCTGTACAAATAAAAATAATGCTCTGCTAAGATACAAGATGATCCTGAAAATCATGCCAGTCCAGAGTCTATGATATGAAAGCACTGTAAAATCAGATGGTCCCCAAAATGTACCCCTACCCCTGCGAGGAAGCCATAATTTTTAAAGATTCAAATTGAAATTCATGTTGGACTTATTTATTTATTCAACTTGAAATGTGCATTTATGTGTCAGACACCAGCACTGGAAAACATACAGATAAATTAGAAAGTGTATTTTAATTAAAAAGTTCACTGTCTTAGGACAATAGACTTCTAAAGTCTCCAATACTAATGCCAACAATATGCCTTTAAAGAGATATCTATGTTTTTTAAAGTGGGAATAGACTATCACAGTCAGTCTCTTAGAAAGGAGAATACAAAAGAATTAAACTTCCTTGTAAATTCCTCTTTTTTGCCAAATATGAAAGGGTTAAAAAAAAGAGATTAGACATTTAGTTGCAATCTCAGATGACTAGATCT
The DNA here is from genome assembly GCF_000956105.1 of Propithecus coquereli. NCBI lineage: Eukaryota > Metazoa > Chordata > Mammalia > Primates > Indriidae > Propithecus > Propithecus coquereli. Next base: position 6,113,325 of record NW_012147841.1, read on the forward strand.
AAGAACTACCTCAAAATTGACCTTCAAGATTGTCATGAATGGCATTAATTCTGTAATAAGCTTTACCAAGTATTAATGGTTTTTCCCCGAAGGTAATCTGAACTTTCTGAAGCCCTGATTGAAAGCTTTTGAGATTTTTGTCAATTCCTTAATATCATATGTAAAATTTGGTTTGTATATTCATTTTAGGATGATAGGTTCCATGTCATTTCATCAGCATTTCAAAGGGGCATATGATCCCCAAATATTTAAGTAAATGTATTCAAAAGTTATAGATGTCCCAGGTGAAACACATAGAAGGTATATTTTTATATGAGCAATGCTTTTAAAGATGATTCATATGACTTTCTGAGAATAGAGTGGCTAAGGAAGTGAAAAGAATAAAAGCAGTCTTCCAAATCCTTAATTGATGGCATATAATTCATGTGTCCAATGACATTGTAGGTAGAACCCAGGCAGAACTCTTTCCACAGTATCAAAAGGGAAAAGATAATTTTGGATAGAAGGAAATGAGTAAAGATGGATATTATGTGTTAAGTACCTACTATATGGCAGAGACTATACTAGGATTTGTATAGAGATTATAACTTTGTGAATTCCTCACACCCTCCCTGTAAAGGTGAGTTAATCTCCAATTTAACAGGCGAGGAAAGTTTAGATTTATTAGGGAGTTTGCTCAAGTCTCACATATAGTGTATATTTAAGCTGGACTACGAATCAGATCTACCTGACTCCAAAGCCTACATTAAGCCCACCACATCATGATTTTGAATTTTTGGAGTCTCCTGCTTGGAATTCTGGAATATCAAGTCCCTGTTTCTTTTCTAGACCTGTACTCTTCTTCAAAGACTGGAAACTCATCTTAATTTGTTATCAAATGACCCAATGGTTAGTTTACCATCGTGCAATTATGTTGTACAATCAAAATCTAGTTCCAGCAGATATCTGAGGACATTTTGTGTTATTTTCAAAGCCATTCAAAGCCATTTGTGTTATTTCTCAAGGTACCCACAACAGCTTGAAATTATAAGCCACTTGCTTGCAAGGCCTTTTTGGAGAACTAACAGAATCAATACTAAGACTACCATTTGGGGGAAGGCTGAATGGTATCTCCTCTAAAACAGGTGTAACTGGACCACATGGACATTATATGCTGAGTCTGACAACTAAAATTAACAGAGAAGGCTATGATAACCATGATCATTTTTTAATCACTGAAATCATGTCCTCTAAATATCTATTTATAAAGAAGTTGTAAGAAAATTTGTTAGAATCTTCTGGGATGATGAATATTCTTGAAGGCTAAAAAGATTCTGTGGTCTGAATAAATTATCATTATATATATCCTCAGCTGTGGGTTATAAATAATGTAACACTTTTACAAGTCTGGAAATTATTTAGCATACCTATGTCTAATACTGAAGGATAGCAAGAAATACCAAAGGAAGGAGGTGATGCCTGCTAAGCACTATTTGAGAAGTCTAGGCTGGGAGCTAGCAGAGCAGGCTACCTCCAAACACTGTAAAGACTAAATGCGGTTGGCATATCAAAATAAGAAAACAAAGTTCCTCATAGTGCTTGCTATGCCAAAAGAATCAAATTACTGACTGCTTCATACAGTTAAAAACAAAATAAACAAGCAAACCAAAAACCCCTTCAAAGTTTGGGGGTCACTAAAACTTTCTTCAGGTAAATCAATTTCTATTATTGTCCAAAATATAATCCAAATGGTTTCCAGAGTAGAATTAACATAAAAACAATTGGATCTATTCTATATATTGGAAGAAATAAAATTCCACCTTGATTATTTAAAAATTTGAGAAGTTCAAAGGTACTGGGATATTTCGCTTTTAAGTATCAAACAGCCATTGTACTCTGAAGAAAAAGATAGATTTTTATCAAAAGAGAATCAACTGAACATATAATTTTAAAATGAAGAAAAAAATAAATACCAATAGTTTGAAATAATATACTTCTCAAGTACTACAAGACCTTCTTGCAAATATGAGGTCTGTTCAGAAACTATCCAGCCATTGTTAATATAATGAGAATGGTTTGTGTGACATCAATGTAACCTGGCAGCCAAGGAGAGTGGACTGGAATGTGCTTGCGTGAACAATGACACCTTCAGTGTACTACTCGGCGGGGTGCTAGACGCTGTTGGGCGAACATGTGTACCGTGTGGCCGCACATTCAAAATGACTGACTGAGTAGAGCAACTAATCTGTGTCAAATTTTGCATTAAGCTTGAACATTCCTCCATGGAAACTATTCAGATGGTTCAGTAGGCTTTGGGGGATGATGCAATGAGTGTAGCGCAATAGAAGTGTGGCACAAATGCTTCAAAGATGGTCAAGAATCTGCTGAAAGTGATTCATGTTCTGGAAGGCCTGCAACAAGCAGAACACCTGAGAATGTTGGACACGTACAGGCTACAATTAACAAAGATCAGCAACTGACAGTGCGTGAACTAGAAGCCGATCTGGGGATTCCAAAAACTACTGTGTCCAAGATTTTAACTCAGGGTCTTGGCATGAAATGTGTCGTGGCAAAATGTGTTCTGTGGCTTCTGGTATCAGAGCATAAGGAATAACATGCTGCATTTGCTAATGACTTGCTTCAGACAGCTACCAATTAACCAGATTTCCTCAAGAAGGTCATAACCAGAGATAAATTGTGGGTCTACTTGTATGGCTGTGATCTGGAAATGAAGGGCCAGTTGGCAGCAAAGACCATGTTAACTGTGTTTTTTGACTGGAAGGTGTTGTCCATCACAGGTATGTTCCTCCAGGCCAAACAATTAATAAGGAGCACTATCTGAAAGTTCTTCGTCGGTTGAGAGATACAATGTGATGAGAACAGCTGCAGCTATGGGCAACTGTCTATTGCCAGCTTAATCATGACAATGCACCCGCCCATGCATCACATCTCGTGCAGAGTCTTTCTGTGAAACAAGAAATCACATAGGTGACTCAGCTCCCCTATCATCCACATTTGGTCCTGTGCCATTTGGCTTTTCCTAAAACTAAAATCTCCTTTGAAAGAAGGGAAGAGATTTCAGGCTGTCAATAAGATTCTGGAAAATATGGCTAGGCAGCTGATGGCGATTCCAACACTGGATTTTGGAGAGTTTTGAACAGTGAAAGAGATGCTGGGAGAACTGTGTGAGGTCCTAAGGTACCTACCTTGAAGGGGACTGAGGCATCATTGTCCTATGTACAATGTTTCTTGTATCTTCTTCAGTAAATGTTTCCATTTTTCATACTACATGGCTGGATACTTTCCAGACAGACCTCGTATATACTTTCTTTTTCATAATATACAAATTTGAATTCTAATGTCAAACCTTTTTAAAGATAACTGATTTTATAAATAATCCAAATACATTTTTAAAGTTTCTTCAAAAATCTCATGGTGGAATGTTCAAGAGACTTACCCTCCACCACCAAAAGCTAGTGAATCCATGTCTCCTTTGATAAAAAACATATTATCTCCTGTCCACTTAAAGACCTGTATAAATAGATGAAAATGGTTACTATACAGAGTTAGTTCTCCAAAACCCAGTACTTAATAAAGCCTATATTAGACTAACAGAAAAGGAATAACAACATCATAAAAGCTTGGCAGAGAAGGGTGGTGGTTTGGGTTTCAGTGTCTGTATGGCTAAATTTGAAAGCACATGTTCTACTATAACATAACCTTCAATTCCAATTTTTCAAATCTTGTTAACACTTCATATTAATACATATTCTTCTGACTACGTACCAAGAGTGGGATGATCAATGAAAAATGTTGAAGAAAGCAGAAAATCAGTTTAAAAAAGTGAACATAAATGCCATTACTTTTATTTTAACATTAAACATACATGTGTATAAATTTGATAACATTTTAATATTTTGATATGGGGCCAAGGACTTGTCTTTGGGTATGGATGTGGTGATTATCATTCTTATATAAACCATATCCATAAAGTGTTTTTATGATTTCCAGTTTCAATTTCTTTAAATAACAGTGAGAACTTAAGTAAATCTGAGAGTAAAACTAGATGTTCCTATTCTTAAATTTTTTTTTCTAACCTTTTATGGATGTTTTACCTAAATCTAATGTAACAGCAATTTCTAGAACCTTATCTTTATCAAGTTTTTCAAAAGTATTCATAAAACTTTAACATTTGTATTTTTACAGTTACATAAAATTTAATTACATTATTCCAGTTATACGGTAGCAACAGCATAAAAAGCCTTGAAAATAAACACAACTGAAGCTTAATGATTTGTAACAACTATGAGCTTTCAGTTAGCTGTAGGTATCACTTGATATATTTTAGGAAAGGAATGGAAAGCACTGATTGATCTGGTGAGCCAGTTAAGCACAAGTTTGTTAAGAGGATTTCTATTATATTACTAAATCTTTCCTATTTTGTTCATTATAAAAATTGCTCCTAAAGGTCACTCTTTTTGTTTTTAACCAATGGTGTTGATTCCTTTTCTTGAGATTAAAATATAATTTCACCTTTTAGGGAAGGTTTGATATACCAGAATTGCACTCAATGTTTTAAAAAGAGTCACACATTTACTAAAATTAAAATTCATTTATACCTTTACATTTTAGACTTTATTCGCATTAGAACGTATTCAATTTAAATTAGTCAAGCCGCAGTAAAGATAGGCACATAAGGTGTAAAGGAAAAGAAATCAGTTAATCACTACTGATTAAATTCAAATAATTAGGTTTTTTAAGTTTTTGAGACTTACATCATTAAATTTAGTCATTAAAAGTTTCTAGAAATTTTACAATGACAATTCATAAACAGAATAGTAATGATATATACTCCTTACTGAGTCCATGATTCATGTCTGGTGCTATGCCAAGTGCTGTGTATATATATGATTCTCATTTAATTTTCAAACAACCATGTTATGTTTTATAATCTCCATGCTATCTACAGGAAAGGTGAAGTTCAAAATGGTCCAAAAAAAGTTAAGTACAAGTTAGAGATGGGAATCAAATGTAAGTGTGCATGAATTCAAAGTACATGTTCTTTTCATTTATGCAATCTCTTTATAACAGAATATTGGAATAGTCATCCTTACCTCAAACTCTGGACAGAATGTAAAAACAAAGGTCTCTCCAGTACCATAAAAGCCGTCGCTCACTTTAAATGGCTCAGATGCTAATGCACCAAAAACCTAAGGATAAAAAAAAAAGGCATGTTAAATGACATGATTACTAAATTGTTTCATTAAGTATCATTCCATCATATACTTAAATAAAATGCAAAAAAAAAAAGGATCTGGTATAGTTTTATCTAATTTCTTGTACTTAAAAAGGGAAAAATGATCAGTTGCTATATAATTCATATTACTGTCAAATACAAAGATATCAGTTTCTCAGTGGCAAAAAACAGATTTTTTCCTCGTTTTGAAATCTAAAAAGATATTTATTATAACAATTAAATAGACAATCTTAAAAAGTGGTTAACACATTTCAGAGGGAATTATATGCAAAATGTACATAGCATAAGGATAACATTTTGCTATGAGATTGCAGCACTTAGAGAAATAAAAATCCTTCAGGTTAACATTCTACTACTTAGAAAGTATGCTATTTTTTCCTTCATAATCAGACAGTAAACTCCATGAGGGCAGATACTGAGTCTGAATTGTTTTGCCCTCCAACCCCATGGCCTTGCACAATATAAGAAACACAAAAGATGCCCTAATGAAAGAATGAGTAAGAGATCTGATCAAGTCATTTCAGTGCTATGGGTTCAAGTATCCACATCATAAACAGGAGTGCACAGTTTGACAGATTATCTCTACAGTCACTATCTATCCTGACATTCCATCTTAATTTTTATAAGATTTCCTACTTGAAAGCTTATTTTACATAGATATATATACAGAAAAGTACACAATATATAAATGTACAGCACAATTTAGAATTACCACAGAGTTCCACACAACCCTCATCCAGACAAGAAACATTACCAGGACTGCAGAAGCTCTCCTTATGCCCCCTATCATCAACAGCCCCACCTCCCTGAAGAAAGCCACTTAGCCTGATACCACCATAGATTTGTTACGTCCATTTATAAATTTTCTTTCTTTCTTTTTTTTCTTTTTAACAATTACATTATGCTTTATTGTTCATGAAGTACTTCTGGCACCTTACTTTATTTGAGTTTAATAACAAACCACAGAGGCAGGCATAGTATTTTTACAGGTAAGGAAATAGGTGTTTAGAAGCCAATAAACATTTACTGAGTCCCTACCTAGTACACTGGACTCTAAGTACTTTATATACACTATCACATTTATACACTTTCTATAAATGCAATCATAAGGAAGTTACTCTTTAGTGTCTGATTTTTAATTCAATATTATGTTTGTGACACTTATCTACACCAGGGCATGTAGAAGTAGTTCATTCATCTTCATTGGTACAAACACCTTTTCTTAGGTATATAACCTTGGGTAAGCTGATGAACCTTGTTAAGTCATAGTTAAGTCATCTTTAGAACAGAGATAATAGTATCAATCTTATTGGGCTGTGATGATTAAAAAACATAATGCATATAAAGTGACTAGTTAAGTGCCTGGCACATAATAAACACACTCAAGGTGTTAGTAGTACTAGTGTTTACTTTTAATTAATATTGCTATTTTATCCTCTCATTACTTTCCAATGCTGGTAACTGACCTGAGCTTTGTGTTTCAGAAACAAACCAATGTTTCTGTCTCTTACCTGTGGTTTTGTTCTTACCATCACCCTCACATGATTATCTTTAACTATTAAAACCCTACCCATGCTTTAAGACTGTCAGTTTTCACCCTTTCCATGAACTTCATTCTTACCTCCGCCCAAAGAGACACGAGCAACTCTTACTCTGAACACCCACCCTTTCACTTTTTCTGGGCTCTTACTATACTTAGCATATTTTGCTCAGCATTAGAGATACTGGTATACTTAAATGTCCTTTTCTACCATACTATAATCTCTTTGAAGGCAGTGACTCTTAATTATTCATGCTTATATCTATCTTCTGTGACACTCAGTGATGCCTTACATGTTAAAAGTACCCAATAATTATCAGTTAAACAATAAAATGTACTAACGAATAATTTTTATCAAAGAAATATGCTAAAAATTACTGTTACTGTAATCTCTTAAAGGATAAGGCATCTAATGCAGTTAGTTTTTCATACCTGCCCATCACTGTCTTTAATCACCATCAGCACTGGGGTGTCTAAACCTGTCATTGTTCGATAAAGTGTCTTTAAGCTTGTGCCATGCTTCCCGGTACCATAAACAAGAGTCCATGGATAGCCAATTGTTCTTGGTGGAAGATGCTTTGTAAGCTTTGAAAAACAAAATGTTAGTATTTACTTGATAGCTTATTGTTCAATATGTAGGACACTAATGCCAGTTGGAATTTAATGGTACTTATAAAATGTAGGCTACGAGAATTAACAGTAGAAATCACTTATCATTCTCAAAGATACTGAGATGCTTGAAAAATAATATTTTCAGCATAAAATATTAATTGTCCATTAGAAAAAGAAAGAATCATGCTGAACCAGACACAAATTAGAAGAGAAACAAGAAACATGGATTACTTATTGCTAGTGCCTTCTGTATCGAATTAACAAAAATATTGGATGGATTGTTAGCTTGATTATTAAAACATCTCTCAAATAATAGGCTTTAGAGACAGATTATCAGAGTTAGAAATCAAGCTTGGATACTCCGTGTGACCTTTAACAAATTACTTTTTCTATGCCCCCAATTTTTTCACTTATTAAAAAATGTGCACAATGAACATCCAATTTCTACAGCTGTTGTAACAACTACATGAGATAATCCGCATAAAGCAAGTAACTAGCACACAATAATAAACCAAATATTGGCTATTATAGTGTTATTGCTATTTATTTTAGTGTCTGCTTACCTAAATCTCCTAATATTTTCTTTTAACACTAGTTCACTACATTTTGCTTACTTTTTCTTTTCATTAGAGAGAAACGGTAGTAACCCTTCTGCTTTAGAAAAAACTGAAAAAAGGCTGTTTTATTCTCATGAACACACGCTCAGAAATGCACATATGTGGGCATGTCATACCTTTTCAATTTGATCTGGCAGTAAAAGTTCACTGGGATCACTTAGGTTTGGTCGAAATGATTCAGACTCCAGTTCTGCTTTCACAGGAGCAACCTGCTTTGAATTTATGTCTTCCCTTGTAGTAATCTAAAAAAAGTAAACAGCAGCAGTGTATTAATATAAGATTGTGATATGCTATTAAAAATTTCAGACTTTGAGATAAATAAAACTTTAGACCTTCGAAATGCTGGCTAAAGCTTTAACTTAGAATTTTATGAGGCAAAAGATGGCCCCCTAACATCAATGCTGTATCCAATGTAGAAAAAGATGTTATAACAATAAATACTTTCTCATCCACTACATGAGGACAGATTGGTACTAAATGATAAATCCCCACATTTCTGTGGAAAAGGAGATAGCTGCATGCAAACTTTAATTTAACCCCTACAGGGCAAAAGTCAGTCAGCTAGCTTGCTTTTTATTTCTACTATTTAAAATATGTAGGATTATTTTTTTATGCTAAACACAGAATTTGTCAAAAATAAAAAATAATTAAGAAAACTTCCTGGGTGCCAAAATTTTAACATACAGAATCATAGAATAATAAGTATAACTTTCTTTACATTGAGGTATGTGTGCGCATTTGCTTCATAAAAAAGTTACCATTATTTTTTTAAATGCTCTCATTTTTTTATTTTCTAAACACTGAATTTTTTTATCTAGTTGGACCAAACAATAAATTTTAATTTGTTCACAAATCTGTTTTTAAAATTAGATCAATCTGATGCATGAAAAAGAATATATGCTTTTGTTTGATGGAAATGATCTTAAAAGTATTCTTAAAATGATAAAAATGTTGATTAACTAAAAAAGAAAAGCTTACTACTACACAATCTATTCTACTGGTGCTTACTTTTTAATATTAACTTATTAATATATAAAATACAATAACATTAGCAAATAAAAGACATGAAACATAACTACTATTGATGAAACTTTTAAATTATAAAATATGCAGAATTCTACTGGAGCAGATAACTAAAATGCAGCAATGCTTGGTGACTGTGACTCTATACAGGAATGAAATCTTGCTAAATTATTTTGTTCCTTGAACAAATTTCTTATCAAACCTGAATACCATATATTTTCAACCAATACATGTTCTAGAATCGTATTGTTTTTTGATGAGAAGCTAAATATTAATTCTTTCACATCATCATAATGTTTTACCTTTATTTTGATAATGTGAAAGGTTTAAAAAAAAAAAAAAAAGAAATCCAAGGCAGCATTAGAAGCATTAAAAGAAAAGAAAAAAAAATTCAGTAGGTCTAGCAAAGCTATGAAAGCACTTATTAAGAAGAGGGAAACACACAATTAATAATACACAAAACTGAAAACTGAGTTTTCAACTATATTTTTGTTTCTAAAACAAAAAAACCACAGAGATTATTTCACAGAATTTTAAATAATTTATCTAGTTCTGGTGCCTAACCTAGACTATTACAAAGTATTTCTAATACCAACCAGGAATGCCTTAAGAAAAAAACAATTTATCTCATTAAGATATCTGATGTGGAGTTGATACAAATGAAATAGCCTTAAAGAAGAGAAAATATTTAAATATATATAAATATTTAAATTGTAAATTTTCCTATAGTATCACATCTTTCAGATTCTGTTAGTAAAGACTCATTCTCAAAACCAAAGACATTCTTCCAATGTTAAAATTAAATGAAAACTTCTCATGGCTCAAAGAAACACGGTACTGAGAATAATTCTGAAATGATAGGAAAATTCTTCAGACTATTTTTCAAATGAAAAGATGACAGAAAAGATAATCCTACAGCTCTTCAAGGCAATACTGTAATCTTTAATACAAGAAGGAATTTTCTGATGGGTTATTTTAGTGCTATAGTCAAAACAAATCCTTCAAATGTGAGATTTGCCCTGACAGAGAACACTAAAAGACAGAAAGTATTCAATCTCCAGAGGGGTTTAAACTACTGAAGGGGGCACCTGGAGCCGTCTGCAGAGTGTGCGCAGTTCTTCAGTATTTAGAGCATCGATCCTGCGGTGATACTCAGCCACTGACACTACCTGAATATGGAGACAGGAAGACAATAATTCCACTGAAAGTTGAGAAAAATAGCAAAAAAAAAAAAAAA
>NW_012147841.1:6123639-6124156 GCF_000956105.1 Propithecus coquereli
AAAATTTAATTACATTATTCCAGTTATACGGTAGCAACAGCATAAAAAGCCTTGAAAATAAACACAACTGAAGCTTAATGATTTGTAACAACTATGAGCTTTCAGTTAGCTGTAGGTATCACTTGATATATTTTAGGAAAGGAATGGAAAGCACTGATTGATCTGGTGAGCCAGTTAAGCACAAGTTTGTTAAGAGGATTTCTATTATATTACTAAATCTTTCCTATTTTGTTCATTATAAAAATTGCTCCTAAAGGTCACTCTTTTTGTTTTTAACCAATGGTGTTGATTCCTTTTCTTGAGATTAAAATATAATTTCACCTTTTAGGGAAGGTTTGATATACCAGAATTGCACTCAATGTTTTAAAAAGAGTCACACATTTACTAAAATTAAAATTCATTTATACCTTTACATTTTAGACTTTATTCGCATTAGAACGTATTCAATTTAAATTAGTCAAGCCGCAGTAAAGATAGGCACATAAGGTGTAAAGGAAAAGAAATCAGTTAATCACTA
>NW_012147841.1:6135512-6155732 GCF_000956105.1 Propithecus coquereli
ATTATAGCAAAAAAAAAAAAAAAAAAAAAGGAGAAATTAAAATGGGAAAAGAGAACTATAATCAGGATTTCTTTCCCCACTCCATGCTGAAAATCCAAGAGATTTATATATCGAACTAGGGTGAAATACACACAAGTTTTAGCACTATCTTCAACTAGTTGACAATATAAGGATATTTCATGGACTATTTCATATAGACTCAATTTAATTTAGTAAGTAGAAATTATAGTTTTTGTTGCACAGGAAATACTATATAAAATATAACATGCTTTGCTAACATCAAAGACAACAACTAAAATCTAAATGGTCCGGCAATTTACAAAGAAAGTGGTGGTTTCAACCATCCCCTCCAAATCAGGTTAGCTCAAACATTGTATCTTAATGGCCATGCTAGAAGAATTTCTTCTAGGCACAGGTGACAAACATACCCATCTATATCAGAGAAAAAGAGGGGAGAAAGGCAAGAAAAAGATATGAAGTACATTCTAAAACCTAAAGCAATGAGAAAAATAAGCTCTAAAAAGTAGAAAACTACATTTTCAATAGCATATCTAATCAACAGTATCTTCCTCAGACATATCTGCTTTAGTCTTTTTAAATAACTTTTCTTCCCTAGTTTTTACCTCTCCTCTATTTTATTACTTTGTGGTTTGTATTGTAGCAGTCATTTGTGACTAAAACTTAACTTTCCTACATTGTAACTTCCTAAAGGAAATTCTCTATCTTCTATAATTGCCTAGGCTAGTCTCTTGCATAGTGCTAAATGTGAAAGTTATAGATGACAGATAAACACGATTACAGAAAGCTTACAAAAATAGACAAGTTTTCTCAGGTTAACACAAAGCTACAGTTTAGTCAGAACATGACACAATTCCAAAAACAGTTGCCATAATACAATGAACTCTAGCAGTATCATAAACATCTGCTGACCTTCCTGCGCTATGACTAATTCCTCTTGTGATCAATCAGAACAGATTATGTTGTGTAGAGGCTCTGGCCACAAAACACAGTTAAACCAATTGGCCTGTAAAGAGTGTAGACTTCTAACCTAGGTTTTTAAACAGCTTTGCTCTAGTCAACTAAAATGAATGGGCTACCAGTAACTACAAAAAGCTATGTAAACTTCATGTTGAAAGCTATGAAAAAAACAAGAATAGAAAAAAAGAAAAGAAACTGGGAGATTTCCATTCTGGCCATTATCATTATATTAACTTTTGCAAAGCAAAAATGCATTCAATATGGTAGCTGACTATACTTACAAAGAAACCTAAAGTGGTTATGCTCTCTCGCTCTGGGAGGCTAGATGGACCTGGGTTTACCCCTTCTCTTTATCTATTTCTTCATAAAACAATGGAAATAATAAAAGTTCATACCAAATAGGGTTTTTATGAAATTTAAATTAGGAAATGCATAAAAAGGACTTAGTGCCCAGAACATACTAATGAGACGCTACTACTATTAATAATACTTTTACTTGATCACTTTTCACCAATTATTCTAAGGACTAAATGGTAGTAGCCAAAGAGCCTCCTTATTTGTTTTTTTTTTTATTTTTGATATTAAAATATTTCAAGTTTGAGATCAACTATTTTGAATACTTTGAATGACTATTCTTACTAATTTTAAATTTCAGTATTAGATAAAAATAATGAAGGCCTTTCCATTAAGAACTACAGAATTTTTAATAAAGATGGAAGAAAAATTAGGTACTAAAAATAAAAAACCAAGGCCTGTTTTTCTATGGCCAAGAGGTCCCTATAAAATATTGAATGGCTAATTGTATTTTTCTTTCTTTTTTCCATGTCTTTCAATCTAATCAAGAGTCCTAGACAAGAATTCTCAAATTACACGGCTTATCTACTACTCTGTATTCTCTCTCTCCAGTTAACACAGATTTTACACCTGTTTTATGAAACCCCTTTTTACCATACTAAACACACTTCCTGGATGGAAGTGAAATTAAATTATACTCACAAAAGGATTCGGTTATAACCTAATTGTATCAGCATCACTGAGAGCAGGAGTTATTAATAAGAAAACAAAGAACTGCTATCATAAGTTTAAGCTTATAATATTTGGTAAAGTCATAGTTTCTTTAATGTCACAAATCTACCTTTTTGCATTCATACTTTTAAAATTGTATTATTTTCTAGGACTCATAAACTCACTATTTTTTAAGTATTTTCTCATGCCCTGATTAGTAGAGATACAGAAAATTGTCAAAAACAAAGTCTGGGAATTAACAGAGGAAAAAAATCTGAATTTGAGTACAAAAATATACTTTCTTCTCTCAAAATGAATGGAAAAGAGATGTGCAATTCCTAGTATATATGATGGAATTGGAATTAGTCTTACATTAATGTTATACCCTTGGTAAATCATACTCATGTACAAAATTTATTATTTTACCCAAAAGATTAAGCCTAAGTAAATAATGGACACATTTCTCCAAAATATCCCATATCGCACTCCTGATTATTAGGAGTATACAGTTGAGGAAACCAAGACCTTCCAACTAAAACTGTATTCATTGTTTAAAAAGACATTTCTTGAGGAATAAAGTAGTTTGGATATACTGCTAAATCCCATCTAAAGGAACTAAGTATCATGACCTACACCCTGCAGAACTAAGTGTCACTCTCTATTCTTTTCGGTCTTTGACAAAGGATCCTCAAACAAGAGAAAGCATTTTCTGAAGCATTTATTTTCACAGAATTACCAATGTAAAGGTAGAATTAAATCCACCCATTACTATTAAAAATGGACTCACAATGAAAACAAGAACAGAGAGTAGAGAAAAATTCATAGCTGCTGTCAATTTCATGAATAAGAATATGTTCATCTCCTAGACCATAAAGAACAATACCTGGGGCCTAACAGTCCTCCTTCCAGGATGTTCCAGTGTTCCTCTAAGATTACTCCAAAACCAACCAAAACCGCCCCCTTCCTTCAACTCTCTTGTACACTAACGAAAGTCTGGTAGTTATCTGTTGGTGTGCCATTTCAATTATAATACTTTCTTAGTAAATGGAGATGCACTAGATAGAAAAATACTATTAATATCTAATCAATGCCATTTATACTCATTTTGGTATCCAAAAATATGTTAAAGAAAAAGGAAATTTAAGTCTGAGCTGTTATAACTAACAAAAAGAGCATACGACAACATTCTTGAAGTACCTTGTTTTCTACATTTCATCATATATAAGTCTTTATTACAAAATAAGACATGGATTATGTTAAACTTTGCCTCATTTTGCCTTAATTAAAACTACTGCTTTGAAAATAACACTTCATGGAACTATAATACATGGGATATAAAAGGAACAAATAAAGAATCATAAATTAGATGACTGGAAAACAGAACTGATAGATAAAAAAAAAAGATTAAAATCCAGAATGAATTCAAAATAAAAAACATCAGTGAAGTTTTGATTTGAACAAATCTTATGCATTTAAAATCACTTACTAATTAAGTATATTTGCAGGCAGCTCTCAAAGATTTTCATGAGAAAGCAGATGTATTCACTGTTCTTTTAGTCAAAAAAAAAAAACCCTGTAACTACTCAAAACTATTCAATTATAATACGCATATTAGTTTCCTGGAACAATAAATATAAGATGTAAATCTTATAAAAAGAGGATAATCTTGTTTATTTCATAGCATATGGGGGAAAAGAATATCCATTTACATAATCTTGAATTCCTTAGTGTTCTGCATGATCTGCAGAGCAAAAATATAGTTCTGAAATAAAATAAACATAATTTTACTTCTGAACATTTAATTCCTTTGGATTCATTTGTCCTTTGGCTATAAAGTTATATATTGAGTTAATGGGGTTTTGTGAAACTTATGTTTTCATTATTTAAAACCTAAAGAAATAAAAAGGGTAATATAAAGTTATTTTATTAAATATTCAATATGATTTTAAATTACTGACTACTTTTTTCATTGAGAGTTTATTCCACTATTTTTACTCTTGATTTCAACGAACATTTCAAAGCATATACTTATGTCCCACAACTAAAACAGAAACACCAAAAAACTAGAAACTCAGCAGGGAGCTATGTACCAGTGTTGTGATGCTGAGAATAAGCCTTTAGCCAGCAAAACTGAAGATTAAATGGGCCCATATACAGTATAGTTTGTCAGAAACAAATAATCCTCTCAGAAGGAAAGATGTTTAATTCAGTTCCTCAAGATTCTCACAGATTAAGAATAAGTGAATATGAGGTCATAATGAAAGATAACCTAATACACAGTTTTCCATAAGTGAGTAAGGTGAAACACTGAATCAACTTTAGACACTAAAATTAACAGATATAAACTATGAATGAAATGTTAAAAAAAGAAATCCCCCAACTAAGCAAGCAGTTTGAGATGCTTAAAAATGAACAAGAAGATTTAAAAAATAACCAAATAGAACTTTTACAGAAATAATGAGTATAACTGCTAAAAAAAATCAACAAGTTAAAAAGCAAATATAGACAGGTGACTTAGCAAAGTAGAAGACATAGCTGAAATTACCCATAAAACATTACTGAGAATAAGGAAATAAAAATATAATAGAAGTTAGGAGACTTGGAGAATAATAAGATATAATCTATTCCAATCAGGTCCCAGAAAAAAAGATGAGAAAATGTTTGAAGAGATAATACTTGAGAAGTTTCCAGAATTGATCAAAGACAAGAATTTATAGCTTCAAGAAGCATACTATACCCTAAATAAGAAAAAGATGCACAACATACTGTATTATTAATAAAAAGCTGATTATACTTAAAACGAGAGGTCCTTAAAAATAGTGAGAAAAGTCTGATAACCTACAAAGGAATCTCAGCCTGGAAGCAGACCTCCCAACACCAAATGCAAATCCTTCAGAGGAAAAGCATCCTCACTTCAGGACCTCAAAATTCTTACTTAAACAAATGTGAACTCATGATGGATTATGGCAATGAAATGTCACAAAAAACACAATACACTGTGACAGAAAATAATGGTCAACCTAGAAACGTTTATCCAAACAAAATTGTTTTACAAGAGAGAAAAATAAAGATATTTTCAGAAAAACAAAAACTGAGAATGTTAATCATCAAGAAATCTTCGCCGGAGAAATTTCTAAGAATATACTTCAGGAAGAAGACCATTCTTAGACCATTTTTTTAGGATCATTTTTCTTCTTCCTGAAGTATATTCTTAGAAATTTCTCCGGCGAAGATTTCTTGATGATTAACATTCTCAGGGCAATGCGCACTATCCGAAGGATGGACATATTTAAAACACGGACTTCGGTGGGGGGGGAACCAAGGGCAACACACCTAACCTAATCATCTGTACCACGGGAAGGGCGGCGGGAGGAGGGGGGAGGAGGGAGGAGGGGACGGGTATTTGTATACACAAGGAGTGCAATGCGCACTACCCGAAGGATGGACATATTTGAAACACGGATTTCGGTGGGGGGGGGAACCAAGGGCAACACACGTAACCTAAACGTATGTACACCCATAATTTGCTGAAATAAAAAAAAAAAAAGGTCTAAGATGAAAGAAGGAATGGAAAAGAATTAAAATGGTAAGTGTGAATTTTAAATGTAAGTAAACACTGTCTAAATAAAATGATAAAGTCTAATTTGTGATGTAATAAAAGGACAGAATGAATACAGACTATAATACCATATAACTGGGAAGAGGGATGATGGGCATTAAGGGTGTACAAGGTTTTTTGTTGTTGTTCCGGAGGAGACGTTAAGATACTCATAACTTTAGACTTTATAAATGTAAATATACAGGGTAAAATTTCAGGGGACTCCACTAAAATAGAAATAGAAGCTTAATCCAATCTAAATAATAATAATAAAAGTTCAATCCAATCCATACTCTCCTCACTGGGTTGGGGTGGGGGAGTGGAGAGGAAGAAAATTTGATGTTTAAGAGATGGCACAGCAGACACTTAGGAAAACAGGGGTATTAAATGAGAAGAGTTACAACAAATGATTTTCTATATTAAAAAGTGGGGGAGAGGGGAAGGAAAAAAGGAGAAGGAAGAGGAGAGTCACATCTTAAAGTATATTAAAAAATGTACTGGAAATTTTAAGGCAAACTACTAAAAACATTTAAAAATAAGTATAACTGATAAAGGAGAAGAGAATATGGAATCAAATTAAACCTGAAGTAAGCATAAGAAAAGAAATAAAATTAGACCAGAAATCTGTAAGATTGAAAACAGAAAATCAACAGAGAAAAATCAATGGAACCAAAATCCAATTCTTTGAAAAGGTCAATAAAATTGATAAACTTCTACCTCTAGTCAGGCTAAATAAAAAAGAGAGAGAGGGAGAAAACAAATGAATTATATCAGAAATGAAGAGGGGGCCATCATTACTGACCCCATTGACATTAAAAGAATAATAACGGAATATTACAAACAAGTCTTTCCATAAACTTGATAATGTCCTAGAAGAAATGGTCTGATTCCTTGAAAGGCATAAACCACCCAAAGTCACACAAGAAAAAACAGATAATCTGATTAGGCTTGTATTTATCAAAGAAATTTAATCAATTGTTAATAACCTATCAAAACAGAAAGCACCAGGCCCAGATAGATTCATTTGCAAGTACTACCAAACATTTAGGGAAGAAATTATACTGTCAACAATCTCTTCCAGGATATAGAAATGCTTCCTAACTCATTTTGTGAGGCTAGCATTCCCGTAATTAAGAAAAAAAAAAAAAAACCACAAATAAAATCATTTCAAGAAAGGAAAACTACAGACAATTATTTCTCAGGAACACACATGGAAAAGTTCTCAATAAAATATTAGCAAATTGAATCAATGTATAAAACGAATTATACACAATGACCAAGTGGGATTTATCCCAGGTACGCAAGACTGGTTTAACATTTAAAAAATAAATTGATGTAATCCGGGCTAAAGAAGAAAAATTATGTGATCTTACTAATAGATATATACACACAAAAAAAGCACCAGTCAAAATCCAACATTCATTCATGACAAAAACTCAGGAACCCAGTAATAAAGGGGAACTCCCTAACTTGATATAGAACATCTACAGAAAAAAAAAAAAAGTCCTACAACTAACATCCTATGTAAAGGTGAGAAACAAGATCCTTTCCCACTAGACTGGGAGCAAGGCAGAGATGTCCCCTCTCACCACTCCTATTCAATATTGTACAGGAGGCCCTGGGTAAGGCAGTAAGACAAAGAAAAGAAATAAAAGGTATACCAATAGGGGATGAAGAAATAAAACTTTCTTTGTTAGCAGATGACATGACTGTCAATATAGAAAATCCAAAAAATTAACCAAAACACTCCTGGAATTAATAAGTGATCATATCATAGCAGGACTGCAGAGTAAATGTTAATATACAACATTCAACTGCTTTCTTACGTATCAGCAAGGAAACATTGGAATTTGAAATTAAATAATGCCATTTATATTAGTATCATGTAATGAAATATTTAGGTATAAGTCTAACAAAATATACAAAAGATTACATGAAGGGTGAAATTGTGATGAAGAAAATATTTAAATAAATGGAGACATATTCCATGTTCATAAATAGGATGACTCAATACTGTCAGGGTATCAGTTCCTCCCACATTGATGTATAGATTCAACACAATTTCAGTGAAAATTCCACCAAGTTATGTTCTGTACTTAGGCAAAATGATTCTAAAGTTTATATGAAAGGAGTTTATATGGTAAGACCCAGAATACCCAAGAGAATAATGAAGAAAAAGAATAAAGTTGGAGGACTGACACTACTCAACTTCAAGGTTTACTATAGTAGTTTCAAATAATCTTTTGTAAT
The DNA here is from genome assembly GCF_000956105.1 of Propithecus coquereli. Taxonomy (NCBI): domain Eukaryota; kingdom Metazoa; phylum Chordata; class Mammalia; order Primates; family Indriidae; genus Propithecus; species Propithecus coquereli. The sequence continues at coordinate 6,143,344 of NW_012147841.1, forward strand.
TCTGTGGCATCAGTTCTAATGTTTCCTTTTTCATTTCTGATTGAGCTTATAGGAATACGCTCTCTTCTTGGTTAATCTAGCTAGTGGTATATAGATTTTATCTTTTCAAAGAAACAACTTTTCATTTCATTGATCTTTTGTACTATTTTTTTGGTTTAAATTTCATTTAGTTCTGCTCTGACCATTGCTATTTCTTGTCTTCTGCTAACTTTGGGTTTGGTTTGTTCTTGTTTTTCTAGTTCTTTGAGGTGTAACATTAGGTTGTTAATCTGTGATCTTTCTGTCTTGTTTGATATAGGCAAAGTATAGTGCTATGAACTTCCCTCTTAGGACTGCTTTTGCTATATCCCAGAGTTTTGGTAGCTTGTGTTGCTACTGTCACTCAATTCTAAAAATTTTTTTAAATTTCCATCTTGATTTCATTATTGCCCCAAAGATTGTTCAGCAATTGGTAGTTTAATTTCTATATATTTGTGTAGTTTTTAGAGTTTCTCTTGAAATTGGTTTCTAGCTTTATTCCACTGTAGTCTGAGAAGGTATATGGTATTGCTTTTGACTTTTTAAAAATTTGCTGAGAATTGCTTTGTGGCCTAACATATGCTTTATCTTGGAAAATGTTTCATGTGCTGATGAGAAGAATATGTATATGTTCTGCAGTTTTGGGGTAGAATGTTCTACAAATGTAAACATATAACGTTTATTTGTTCTAGAGTCCCATTTAAATCCAGTGTTTCTTTGTTGATTTTCTGCCTCAATGATCTCTCTAGTTTTGCCAGGGGAGTGTTGAAGTGCCCCACTATTCTTATGCTGCTGCTTATTTCATTTCTAGGTATAGCAGTATTTGTTTTATGAATATCTTTGCGCACACAAACTAGAAAATCTAGAGGAAATGGATACATTTTTAGAAATACACAATCTCCCAAGCTTGGATCAGGAAGAAGTAGAAATCTTGAACAGACCAATAATGAGTGGTGAGATTGAATCAGCAATAAAAAAATCTCCCAACAACAAAAAAAGCCAGGATCATACGAATGCATAGCTAAGTTCTACCAGACCGACAAATAAGAAGTGGTACAAATCCTACTGAAACTGTTCCATATAACTGAGGAGGGAAGCCTCCCAAACTCATTCTATGAAGCCAGTAACACTCTGATATCAAAGCCAGTAAAGGACACAACAAAGAAAGAAAACTACACACCAATATCCCTCATGACCACATATGAAAAAAACCTCAACAAAATACTAGCAAACAGAATCCATCCAACAGCACATCAAAAAAAAAAAAAAAAAAAAAAAAAATTCACCACAATCAAGTGGTTTTCACCCCAGGGATGCAAGGATAGTTCAACATATACAACTCAATAAATGTGATTCACCATATAAACAGAATTAAAAACAAAAACCATATGATCATCTCAATAGATGCAGAAAAAGTATTTGATGAAATCCAACACCTCTTCATGATAAAAACCCTTAACAAACTAGGCATAGAAGGAACATACCTCAAAATAATAAAAGCCATATATGACAAAGTCATAGCCAGTATCATACTGAATGGAGAGTAAAGCTGACAGCACTGCCTCTAAGAACTGGAACAAGAAAGCGGGCACTTTAACAACTTCTATTCGACATAGTACTTGAAGTCCCAGCCAGGGTACCTGAAACTTAAAACTGCACTAAAAAACAAAATCTATTAATTAACAAAAAAGGCATGGGAACAATAAAACACAAAATTCAGGGAGGTGTTTACCAATTTTGGGGAGATGTGAGATGAGACAGAAAAAAAACATAGGCACATACAACTACATTAACAATGTTCTAGTTCTTACATTGGGTAATGGGTTCACAGATATTCACTTTATTATTATGCCTTGTAACTTGCATATATAATAGCCTTTCCAACTACTGAGTCAATTACATAAAGAAAAAACAGTCTACATTGAATATGTGTGCATATATCTTCTTTTCAATTAGGTTGTAAGTTACTAAAGAGCAGAAGATGTTTAACTTACCATAAGGCATACATAAATACTAGTAAGTAATGATTAATTTCCTGTGAATATCTGGTATAGGTAGGCAGCATAATATAGCATAAAGAATACTGGCTTTGGTTTTATATCTTTACCTTACTTCTGATTCTGATTTTTATTAGTTTCGTAAACTTGAGCAACTTCATTTAAACTATTTCTGGTTTTTCAAATGGAAATAATATTCATGCTTTAAGTATTTTATGAGGAATAAACAAGGTGTGTATAAGGTAGATGTAAAATAGATTCTGGTATATTAAATGTATGAAATAAATAATACCCTTCTCCTTGTTATAGTCTGAAAATTTTGAGAGTGAGTATGGCAAAGAGTTTAAATGGCATAGGCTAGGGCCACAATGCCTAGATTTAAACCCCAGCTCTAACTCTTCTGGTTATAGTATGGTTGTTATGTGTCTGTGTTTCTTTATTTGTAAAATGGAGATGATAAAGTAATACTTCACAGGGTTGTGAGGATTAAATAAGCTAACTTATGTTAAGTGTTTAGAATAATATTTGGTATACATTTATTATCAGCAGTCATAATTATTTTTATTATTATTATAATTATTATCTGAAGCTGAGATAATCTGGGAAGATTTTTACATTTAAATTAGCTATTCTTAAAATTCTACCTATGAGCTAATTCTTGTACAGATGTAAATAATTCATCACAGGAGCTCTTCCCCTGTGTTTTCATACATGAAAGCCTAAATACAAACAAAACAAAATCTGTCTTGTGATATAAAGGCCTACATACAAGAAAATGGTGAAAAAATTAGTGAACTGTTGGTTGAGTTAACAAAACAATATTGCCATTTAGTGATTTATGACTGTAATCTGATTAAGCCTAAATTCTTATTATAAAATGTGCTCATAACTTTGAAGCAAATTACACCTTACTTGCAGACACTAAAAAGGTAGAGTACGGTACACGAGTATATCAAATATATGAATAGCTTCAAGTAAATGAATGATGAGACATTAAAGTTTAATTGTTCATCAGAATGAACTGTAAAACAGCCTTAATCAAAAAAAGACAGAGAGAGAGAGAGAAAAGATAAGGTAAGTTAAGCAGGCTTGATCAATATTTTTCTCACTGAAGCAAATTGGCAAAATCTTATCTTCGTTCCGTACATTTTTTTTGAGGTGTATTCTACTTATTATTTATTGGTTAATATCCTTGAGACTTAACTCATTAATAAAATGAAAATCATGTGCCTCTGGTTAACACAAAGGGATGTACATAGTGTAAGACACTATACCCATGAGCATTTAGAAAATTATCAAGGTTTACAGAAGTATATGGCCATATTATTACTACCTCTATACAAAGAGTTTATCACTGAAGTCTATAGAATACTACTACTAATTTGTTAAGATATGAAGAATTCTAAAAAGCTACAAAATACAAAGTCCAAAAAAGTGAAATTTCATATGTTCTACAATACTGGTTATTCTCTCAGAAGAAATATTTTCAATTTTCAGTTTTAAGGCAGAAGAATCTCTTGTCATGCAAAATATTACAGGGAATTTCAGTCTACAAAGCAGGTGAAAAAATTATAATCTTTTTCATCTCAATTTTCTTAAGACCTGCTATGTAGCTATGTAGCTCCTAGGAATCCACTTTAAAGCAAGGAAAGGAGCTAGAAAACTGACCTGAGCTTTTCTACATGAAAACACATCATATTATACCATTTCAGAAAACCTTCAAAGGCATCCTGGTGCAGTAAAAAATGTGCTAGGGTCAAGTTGTCTCTCTGTGCTCCATAATCATTTGGTTCAGTGATCACTCCATCAGTTTCCTCATCTTTAAAATGGGAGTAATTCTACTAAACTTTCAAGGTTATTGTGAAGGTTCAGTGAAATGATACTATAATATATATATAAACTATATGTATGGGCAGAGCTGATGACCAGTGAAAAGCATGCTTGCTAAGGCAAGAGACAAAACATCTCACAAAAATCACAGTTTCCCATAAGAATGAACAGGAATTAGTGAATGTAAGTGTATTATACACATTATACCGATCTATAGAGTTCAAAACATCCGCAATTTATTTTGCCTGTATTTGTAATAAATTAAACTGTATTGAAGTCTTAGCAAACTAATAATAAGTGTTTATTCAAACTGCAAATCAAAAAATACATGAATAGTTTCATTGGTCCAGTTTTTAAAAAAAGCTGTGTTAGCTGACTAATCTGGTCAATCTAATCACAAATTTAAAAAATTTAATCATTTCAGGTACCTAAACCCCTTTGTGCTAATGTAACATTTAAACAAAAATTTGAAATTATAAATAAAATAACACTTATTAAAATCATTTTAGCATTTTGACATGCTTAATATTTAAGAGTGGCAAGCTGCTTTGGGGGCATCTTCCAAAGTCATTCCTGTTTTTAGTATATATCTGGTCTTATTTAAACCATCTATAATTATAGTCAAAATAAAATGAACATTCGTAAGGCAAAAATAACCCTGAATTACCAGAGAAAGAGTAATTAGCAACATATTTTATAACAAATAATGTGTACATACTTATACAGAAAAATAACTAAAATTCTTAAAATAACATGGTTGGCAGAAATTTTCTTTTACTAGAATATCTTTTAAAGTTTTGTATTAGGTAGCACTACCTGAAAACTTTTCAAATCCCTTAAAAAAGCTTTTTTTTTTATCAGATTGCTAAAATTATACCCTTAAACAATATTATAAAAGAATATAGTTTGATATCTGGTCAATAAAAATTAATGTACTCTGTTCTCCATTTTAAGCAAGGAAAAAATTCTGAATATTTTCCTACAAAGTTAAGGTTAAATAAAAACATTAAGGCAACAATTAAGATTGGTACCTTCCTGTTGAGGTGGAATAGAAAAACCAAAACACTTATACAAAACAAAATTACAGTCCTTTATTAATTTCCTTTTGTGAAGATATTAGAATTAACAGAAATAAAGGTACTTTCTGTAATCATACAATTTTGTATTCTATAAATATTTTTATGCTTAAACTTTCAGAAATTGTATAATTTTGCATGTTACCATAAAAAGACTAGTATATATAGAAACTGAAATAATTTACTAAGATTTACCAGAGTGTATTTATGATTAATTGGTTGATGTCTTCTCCCTTTTTTCCCATACCAGAGACGAGACATTTCCCTTCCAGGGCAAATTAAGGTATATCAAATCACGTAAGAACTGTTTTCAAAAGCATTCTTCCTCTGTCAAAGACAAATTTCCAGCACCAGAGCCCTACTACAGCGACAAAACAGTTTGCTAGAGACAAAGATTTGATTGACAAGACAGAGAGCTAATCACTAAGTAGTATCCATTGTAAAGATAGTTTTGAGTGGAGACTGTAAAGCTAGGGAGGGAAGAGAGAATTTCCCATGCTCAAGTTTGGTTGCACTGTACCCAAATGTGCAAAGAAAGGGCTCAAAAGTTTAAAGACACAGAGCCTGTATTTCCAAACACCACTACACTAAGAAATACACTAAAAGTAACTCAGTTGCAAAAAAAATAGCTTCCAGAGTCCCTCCAAAGTACACAAATGATTGCAATTAACATTTTGTTATTTGCTTATACAGTCATAACATTCTGTTCTTTATTTACAGCTAAGAATCCTATAAAATTTCATCTTTTATGTGAACATTTTTTAAGCAATAAGATGTCCTTTAAGGACCCTTTGACCCTCAAACTTTATAGGCTGACTATGTAAAAATCAAGCCAAATTACTACAAATAAATCCTACACAAATATTCAAAATGACCTGAAAATTCCTTTGCCTGCTACATTGTCTGTTTTTAAACTGCATTTTTTAACATCTAATTTCTGGAAAAGGTACGTATACTCACTATGCCTTTGTACTTCACTAACCAGTGGTATACTAAATATAGCCAAAGAAGTGAATTTTTAAAAGATTAAATATAAACTACAAACATATATATATATATATATATATATAAACTATGTAAATATAAACTAAAATTATCTAGAGCTCAATTTTAATTAGAATATCAATGTTATAATGGTACATCTGAAAATTTCTTTCATTTTAAGGTAAACCTGCTTCCACTTCACCTTACTCCTTCCACTACACGCTGCCACCTCTTCACACACACACCACCTTTCTGAAACAGAATACTGCACCCCACCCACAGCTCCACATCTTCTTCCTCCACATTCCAGCAATGTGCACACACAGGACACAGAATACCCTCCCTCCTCCACATACCAGCCACCGCCATCCCCGTTCCTCCAATCCAGCCCCACCACACTTATCCTAAAATCTCGCTCCCACAGTCCCTCATAGGCACACCATCATCATCTCAATACCAGCCTTAAAGTTCCCTTATACATTATAGTGCATTGGGGTCACACCCCACAAGCTCATCATGGACTCTACACAACCATCAACAATATTATAGAATTTGGGAGCACCATTTGGAAAACCTGTCATAACTACCAGCCAGATTTTCTAAAATGAAAAATATGTGTTCCAAAATGAGGTTTAAATGAGATATTAAAAACAAAACAAAAACACCAAGCATAGCATAGCCTATTCTGTTGGTTGTCTACTCAACATCATTCCCACACCTCCTATTTCCTAATGCAGCTGTGATTTTGCTCAGGTATTCTCACCTTGCGTTTTGAGGAGGCTGGCTCCTACCTACAGATAGAATGGGTCCTTACAGATTTAAACCAGTGGCTCTCAAATTTTAGCCTGCATCAGAATCACTTGGAGTGTTTGTTAAAATCGAATGCTGGGTTTCAAAATCAGTTTCCAATTAAGCAGACTGAAGTGGGGTCTGAGAATCTGCACTTCTAACAAATTCCCAGGATGCTGCTATTGCTGATTGGGAACCACACTTTGAGAAACAACAGGTTTAAGCTATTTTGAGTACGGTTTTCTGTTTCTGGAAGCCAAAGACTTCCTAACTTATAAACACAGTATCCAGCAAATATAAAATGAGCTCGCTAAGTCTCCTTCTTGCCCTTTGTTTTTTCATAGTATTTAGAAAACATATTTCTAAGTTATTTAAATTTTCCCAGACATCACAGAGTTTGAAGCAGAAGTCAACTTATTAGTAGTATAAAATGACAGAATATAAAATGAAGCACTTTTAAAAACACTACCAGCTTACAGACCAAACATAATCTGTTCTCATAATTCAGATATTCAATTTAATAATCCTTTTCCCCTACTTTATTAGGCCTAAAATTATTAAATTACTTTATATCTGATTTCCTATTTGAGTTGGGAGTGGTTTGCTAGAAGCTATAATATAATAAATACATAACCTACCCTACTCAATATTCAAAGTAATATTTTAGAAATAACTTTTATATTTAAAATCATAAACTAGTCTGTCATCTATACATCTTGTCTCTTCCCACAATCTACATTAGACAACATTTTAGATTTTTAATGGAAATTTTATAGCTCATAACTTTTGGCTAGCAAGTAAGGAAGAATATTGTTAACAGGGAAAGCAAAGCACAGGTTGAAAACTTTCCTGAGGTAGTTAACATTTTTAAGTTAACATTATCAGTAGTCAAAACAGACCATATTAGGCCTAAATCTTGGGTGCCAAATGCTAAGAGAAAATATATGAATAGTCTAGAACTTTCACTTGTAGTTACAAAGATACTCAATATAGAAATATAGTCATGAATCGCTTAATGACTAGGATACATTCTGAGAAATGTGGTGTTAGGCAATTTTGTTGTTGGGCAAACATCACAAGTTCTTACACAAAACTAGATGGCCTACTACACACCTAGGCTATATGGTATAGCCTATTGCTCCCAGGCTGCACACCTGTACAGCACTTCACTGTACTGGATGATGTAAGCAACTATAACACAATGGTAAGCATTTGTGTACCTAAACATAGAGAGGATGATGAGTTGTGCTACAGGTTATACATCACTAGGAGACAGGAATTTTTCAGCTCCATTATAATCTTAGGGGACCCATGAGAATGTCGATCTGTAGCACATGGCCATATTATATATTAATAAGACAGTTTGTATCAATTTATAAATTCTAATTAATTTTTTAATCCTTCTGATTTCTACCTTTTTCAGCTTTATTAAATGTCTTCTGGATTTATGATTTGTAACACTTTTGATTATTCAGCCAATATGAAAAAGAACACTTTTAAAAAAAATTGCCTTTATCTGAGAATTGTGACTTTTCTGTGTAGTGACTTAAGACACAGTCACTTATTTCATTTTTGGACAAAATCATTTCTATGTGGATTTTGTTGGCTAGGCTGGAAGAGATCAGGGAGGCTTTTTTTGTTTGTTTCCTATATTGACTCGATTTTAATTTTGGCATTACACATACTGTAATAATAATGATGATGATAATAAAATATATGTTTATAAAATGAACATCAGAATACTCACTACCTAGCAGTTTAGGAAATAAGATATTAATCAAACAACTGAAGCTCCCCGATATGCTACTTCTTAGAAATTGCAGCAATAACTACTGTTGCAGGAGTCCTCTGAGACACCGAATGAATGACCCTGGCAACAACTTTATTTAATGACAGCTATGAAACCAGAGCTGACTCCACAAGACAATCACCACATAGCAGTGAAAAAACAAATCCAACAAATGACATAACATGAAAAATTGTATGGCCTAAAATGCTAAAATTAGTTTAAATATTTTACATTTACATAATTAAATGGAGAACATTAGAAATTAAAGTCAAAATAGGAAGACTATATAAATGACTTTAAAAACTATCTAAGCCAGAAAATACATTCTAAAATATTTTGAATAATGGTACAGAGGTTTTTGTAATAAGCAGTGCCTAAGCTTTGATTAGCTGATTGAGAAAAAGCGAATAATGTCAAACACCTAAAAAAAAAAAAAAAAAAAAGAAAGTTGTCTCAGAAACCAAAAATCAAATGGAATGTCTCTTTATCAATACTTTGGCAAGGGTGAGGAGCAGGAGTAAACCAAAGCCAATTTCTTCTAACACCAATCATTTTAAAACTAAAAAACACCGTTATATGCCCCTGATTGACACGAAATCTTAGTACACTCTTTTTTTTTAATATTTAATCGAAAAGCATAAGCCTAGGAGGCAAAATAAGTCAATTAAAGCTGACTTAATAAATCTGGTTTCTTAGTTGTTTTTATTTATCACCCTAGGAGCATCGAATGTTTTATTTACTAGGCTTGGAGTATAAGAGATACTGAACTACATATTGTATAAAATTAACTTTAGAGAACACAAATTTTGGAACACTTTTTCTGCCAGCTCTTATTCCAACAGGAGTGAAAAGTCAACCCAAAGGAAGTGAGACAACAGCAATTTTAGCTTAAAAAGCTCCACATTTGAGGCCTGTGAGGTCAAGCAACAAGATTGGCAAGACACTTTGAAAACTAAGACTTTCAGAGTATTCTGTTATAGAGCTTCTTGAAGTTGGAACTTAGGTAGAATGATGATACAGCCCAGGAGTATGGTATCTGATGACAGAATAAAAGTGACTCATCTTACTATATTATCATTTTCACTTCATGATAAAGAATTTAAAATTTATTTTTCTATTACAACATAAATTATAAAGGTGAATGTGAAGTTTTACATGAATCTTAAAAAAGACTTCAAAGATAATTCAGGCTTATTGTGGTGGTCATTCCTTTAGGCTATACCACTGGGCTCTTGCGGACTTGTCAATACATGAAACTTTCAAGGGTATTTGATGGACAAAGTTGAAGAAGACCAAATTCAAAGACCAATGACTTATAGCCTTGTATGTTTCTTGACTTCCCTCTCCTTGCAGTGTCTCTGAATACATAACATGATAGAAGTCCTTTGGTATCTAAGGAAAACTATGCCAGCATTTAACAGCATTCATATGGCTGCCTTTACTAAGAAAAAATATGTTTTGAAAAAAATTAAAGGACAAAATGATTTAAAAAGCCTTTCTCCATAGTTAACCAAATTTATGTTTCTGGTACAGCACTCTGATAAAGGGAATACTGTAAAAAATATTTTATACAATGTAACTTTCATGACAGGGACTAAAAAAACTGAACTATATTATGATCAATATAGTCTAAAGAATCTTTCACAGTCTTAGTATTGTACGTGTTTAACATATCTAAAGTTATGGCATGGGATAATAAAGAGGTTTTTCCACCCTGACTGCACAATGTAATTACCCAGGGAGCTTTAAAGAATATTGATAACTAGGTCCCACCTCCAATGATTTTGATTTAATTGGTCTGATGCGTGACCTGAGCAATAAGATTTTTGAATGCTCCCCCAAATGATTCAATACCAAAGTTGAGAATTTGGTGTGGTCGAAAGGATTTAGGCTCTGAATTAGACATTAACCACTATGATTTTCTACTATGAGAATTTTGGCCAAATAAAAAATAAGCTTAGAGAAACTATCTGTAAAATAAAGATGATAATCTATGCTTAAATGCATTGCTCTAGATCTATCAACTGGTAGGAAATTCAAGTGGTAGAAAAACATGTTAATAGACACCATGGAGATGCAATCAGAAAATTCCAGACTGTGAGACATTCTACAGAAAAAATCTGATTTCTCAGAAACTAAAATTTAAAAAAAAAGCAAAGAAAAATTAAAGAAAAGGAGGGAGAACCTCCATTTAAAGACATTTAAGAGAAATTTTAACTAACTGTAACATATGGAACTTAATTGGATCGTAAGTAAAATAACAAATTGTAAAAATATACACTGTACATGTTACATGTATTTTAAATAGTGTTATGACATTTGAAGAAATGTGAACAATTGGAGAAAAGGATGAAGAAACAATCTGAAGAAAAGAACAACTGGATGAAATAAGTTGGTAAAGTTGAGCGACTGGTACATGCAAATTCATTTTACTATTAATCTTTTTTTGTATATTTATTAAACAAAAACACTATCATCAGGAAATAGTAGAAGTCATTAATCATCCTTCCTCACCTTCACCTCAGGACCAGCCTGACACTTTGTTGAAATGCCATTAGAGCACTTCCCTTTTCAGTGAAAAAAAAGGCATAAAAACAGTCCCCATCAAAAAACAAAAAGGAACATTTTCTACAAAACTACAAAGCTCCACATAAAACAGTATGCTCACTACACATGATCTACTTACTGACTTCCTGTTGTTGGATACTGGCAGAAATCACAGGAAAGGCTGTATAATAAGTAATTCCTTCTCAGTTGCAAGATAAGGCTATTGAACCTCCAACAGCAGAAAAACTCATAATTCACATTTCTTTTATTTTGGGTGTTACACCAAAAACACAAATTTGGTTCACTATGGAGAAGGGTTTCTTTCATCATTTTGTGGCTCGATTTTCTAAAAACAAGTTTTCTCATCAATAGATGCCATGTGGATGCAATTAATTCAGGCATAGCTCCCTTACAAACTAAAGGACTCTTGATCATGTTTTGTACCCAGAGACACTGTAAGGAGAGGAAAATCAATGTTTTACACATCCTGAGTAATATGGATAATATTTCTCAAATCCTTTCTCCCCACACTCAGGAATTATTCTGATGTATCATTAGGAACTCTTACTCCTTGAACACTTAAAATTTGGCTAAATTTTCTCTTTCTTAGTAAACATAGGTTTGTGCTGGTCTCCCCTCTCTCTGGAATTCACTGTACAAATTTCTAATATTACCCTTTCTTCCTTGTTTTATTCATCATTTCTAATTCTTAAATTGCAGGCTTTTCTAATTATCTTCAATAGCACTGAGTTTCAATTTGCATATGTTGGAATGAAAATTCTTTTAAATATTATAGAATCCGTCTTGCCATCCCAAGTGCACATTTTAGTAATTTGGGGAGTTTATGAATGCTTTGACACATTTTAGGGTAATGGTAAGAATAATATAAAATCTGGAAAGAGTTCCTAGGGTTAAATAGTTCAAGTACTAGAGAAGACAATCCTGGAAGAAGATTAAAAGGGAAGACATTAAATATTTTCACATTACTGTAGTATACAGAGAATTTTTGTTGTTATTGATGTGCACTGTAAGGACAAATAAAAACAAATGGATCAAATTTACAAAGATATGTTTCTTTAAACTTACTGTAACAAAAATCTTTGTAGCAGAGTTGTCCTAAAATGAAAAGTAATGCCCTTTGAAGTAATACATTCTCTATCACTGGATATGTTAAAGCAGAACAAAGAATAATACAAAATGTAAAATGAGAGAAAGGCTGGACTATCAGTTAATTCCAATTTCTAGAGTCTATGGCTTTATGATAAAATATTTACTGTACCTGACATAAGAACTTTTTCCAATCTTGAAAGCGAAGATTTATATCCTATTTTAATCTATGCCTAAATTTATTCATTAATC
>NW_012147841.1:6156817-6219249 GCF_000956105.1 Propithecus coquereli
TTAATAGTCACATACGGTTAGTAGCTACCATATAGGACAGAGCAGTACTATTCCTGGGTAATGCAGCAAAAAGTTTCCAAAATAAAATTTTTTCTCTTCTATTTTACTTTCAATTGAACCAATTCTGGTTAAAGAACAAGTGAGGAGACATCTATTTTTCTATTAGAAATTACAACCTGCAGAGTGTTCCACAGACACTGAGGCAGTTCCTTTGAATCAAAATAGTCAACAGTTTCTCATTTCCAAAGTTAAGTGCCCCAACCACAATGGAGAGAAAGCTCTCAACTTCCTTTCTTGAGTGAAAGTAGTGCAACCCCCATTGCCACTCAAGATGGAAACTTCATGGTTACTTAGTTATAACTAAATCCTGTGTAATTAGCTAGCTAATACCTTTTTTCTCTAACTTTATTTCATCCTTTTCCACTATGCCTTTAACTGTTGCTGCCTTAGTACATAATCATCTTTGATCGCCTTGCCATTTTAAATGCCTCCTAAAGTTAATCTTAAAAATACATCTCAGTGATTTTTTTTTTTTTACATATGTAATCACCCTTGTAACCACCACCCAGATAAAGATAATAGAACATCTCCAGTACTGTATATTCACTCCTGCCCCTTAGCCACTCCCTCAACCACCAGGAACTGCTAGTCTGATGGACTTCTGACTAGTTTTACCCTTTTGAACTTCATATAAATAAAATTACACAGTATATGCTCATTTGTGTCTGGCTTCTTTTATTCAAAATATTATCTGTGAGATTCATCCATGTTGTTGCCTATACTAGATCTTTTCTATTGTTACATTATTTGAAATTTTATGAATATTCCAAAATTTATCCATTCATTCTCCTGCTGATAGGCATTTTCAGTTTTGGGCTATTATGAATAAGACTGATATGAAGATTAATAATGTTGGTTTAAGTATGAAAAGAACCTAAAATAAATAGTCAAAATATGTTACTTCTTTCCCTCCATTATATTGGAATTACAGTAGAAACTGATGCTGTATGCACTACATAAAATAAAATTAGACACATTCAAAATCAGGTTTGCATGTTAAACAAAAGACACGCCATGTATACTTTCAATCATTATACATGTTAAGTGCATGCACAATGAATTCATATCACATTAACCACAAACATTAACACCAAATGGATAACAAAATTTGACGTTTATTATCACATTCTAGCATCTGCTCTACATTTTCTGATGCATCAAGAAGAGATTAATCCAGGCAACAACAAAACATACTGTCACCTTGCTAAACCTACAAGACAAAGCATGTAAAATATGATATGTAATCTTAAAAGGTATCACCTAAGAGGGGCTACAAAAAGTTTTTAGTATTAGTTTGGCCACTTAAACAAGTTCATTAAATTTGAGCATGTAAAATTTTTCTACTTTGTAAAATTAGCACCAGCTTATTTTCCCTAACATTACCATTTCTAAATTCAAGTCAATAATGCTTAGGTCCAGAACTTAGAAAAAAGTGCTAATTTGCATGGATGTGTTAAATTATCCTCCCTCCATGCAGGAGATAAAATGAATCAGATCTGAAATCAATGTTTTATGAAAATTAATATAACAGCAATTAATATTTCCTTCTTTGACATAATGTTACTTTTTCCTAAACTTAATATTCTAAAATATACTCAATAAAAGTCATTTCATTGCTAATGGGCTGCTTTTCTAGTATTGTAAAGCAGAAGCAGAATGACAAATACTATATTAAACTGAAGTTACTATACAGATTCAATAACCACATATACACATGGACAGTGAACCTGAACCTTTAAAAAAATTACTCCTTTGTGCAAAGATCACTTGTATTTTGTACTACCATAAAGCTGTAAATTCATACAATGTATAAAAGATGAGTGAAATCACATTTTTCTTCTTACCTCCCATTCTCTGGCTGCTGCTTGATTACTAGAATCCTCATTTGTTTCCGACTCCTCAATCTTTTTTACTATTATAAATCCAGGTTCTCTGGTGTATTCACCAGTATCTTCTGCATATATTTCTGGACTCCACTGAATGAAGAAGGCATACAAGTGATCTGTCCTGTTAGAAGAAGTGACTGTTAATAGACCTGGTATTCCGTGCTGCTAGAATAACAAAATTATATTTGTAAAATATCTTAATAAAACATAAAAGACTTAAAATATACGCAAAATATATGCTGCTTTATATAAAAAGATAAAGCCCACTATCAGGAAGACATTAATTTAAAATTTATTTGGTTATGTTCTGTCAAGATTTTTTGAGAAAATATTAAGATTTTCTTGGCATGCTTTTGAAGTTCAGATGCTATATATAGTAATGTTTTTGTTCTTTAAAGACACTAGTGATAAAAAAGGAAATTAGATCCATAACTTTGACCTCATTCATTCAATGATCTAATGATCTAAAATACAAGTAAACAATTTACTAATTGCCTGTTTTGAAACATAAACATTGTACAGAATTTTTCCAAGTTAATAGAAATTTAATGTCCTTAACTTTCAAATGATACCAGGAACACACAATTTTTAGGGACAGAGTATCTATTTTTTTAAATCTCTGGTTTCCCATTTCAGTATTTTGTTTACTATAGTAAGACAGTTGTTGCATTCCCTGATAAACATACTTGAGAGTCAAGCACTATTTCAAATATCTATGCTTTACTGGCTTTAATTAACATGAGTTATTAAAAATTGATTATAAAACTCTCAGCCAACATATATCAATGAAAAATGGTTCTGGAAATTATATTTTCAATCTAATAATTTTTTTGTCATTCCTTATGTGGTAGCTAACATATTAAAAGGATGTTAAGTTTTATCTTTCAGATAATTTTCACTTTTAAAATAGCAGTTTTCATAAGTTACATGCATATAATAATGGTCAGGATCCTAATAATACTAATTTTTAATAAACATTAGCCAAGGTACAAAGACAATATGAAAATTAAAAATTCCATGTAAAAATTAAAATAAAGCCAAGAATAATGAGAAAAATCTAAGTTTTTACATTAGTTTTAACTAAATACAGGTAAATTTTTATTTGTAGTAATTTCAACATCACTGGAAAATTTGAATATCTGGATCTGTTCTTTTTAGAGCCAGAAGAATTATGCAAATCATATCATATTTTTAAATTAATCCTATTTTGTTGAAGGCACACACTGTACTGTATATTTGGTGGAGTGGGAGGAGGCGAAAGAAGCACTTTATCACTTTATCCCTGAAAGCAGCAGTCTTCAAAACAACGTGTAAAGACTTTTCAAGAAGTACATGAACACTTAAGATAGTCCTAAAGGAATCAATTTCTATATCATCAACTTCCATATGTTGCTCTTTGCTGATACTAATCTGTCTAAAAACAGTACAGTTAAGATATCTTACAAATTCCCTGTTCTCTGCTTTTATTAAAGTACTCTAATTTATAAAAAAATGGGCATATCCTCACCCATTTATAATTTTACAATGGTACATGACTTAAAGTATAAAACTTCCAGTCTATCCAAGATTTGTGTAGAGACAGGGAATGATTATAACAACTTGGTAATAAGTCCTTTTGCATTTCAGGTGATTTCTAATTGATTAATTTCCACAAAACTGAAGGAGTTTACTGATGATCGCTAAAAAATAATTTTGGTGAGAGATGATTGAGTAATTTTTGGAATTATTTTGAAACATGTTTAAAGAATTGAGTGACATCATTATAATAAAATTCTCTTCAGTCTCATTGACTTTTATATAAACAAAGCTTCTAAGTACCTATAAGAAAAATAAAAAAGGGAAGGGCAGAACTGGTGCTGAATCCTCTCATCCTTTCGATGAATAATACTCGTCAATGAATGCATAAACCGGGGAAAGGCCCATCTATCTCCTTAAGGTATACATTTCCTATGTTATTTTACTTTTTATGTGTAATACTTATGACAACTTATAATTTATATTGCTTTGATCAATTGTATATTAATAATTGGAATGATATATTATAATTTTCTTCTGCATATAATTAACACTTGGAACCATGTAGTTGTGGTTAGACAATTTTCTCTTGGATTTTTGCATGTCTTATGAACAGAAGCATTGAGTACCTTTGTTCAACAACATCTTTTCAAGTACATTAGCATAGGAAACATGGCATAGCATGGTCTTAGAAGAGACAGTATCTTACTGTGAAGCAAACCATGCTTACTGTCCATTATAAAAGATTCAGGTTCCCTAAACTTTTGGTTCCTCTTCTGTAATAAAACCCATGGCATGTGCAGCTGTCATCTGCCTTCTTTACATTCTTTGTAGGAATGGAGGCACAAAGAACTCAAAGCAACTGTTGATGCACTGACGACTGCTATTGTACCTCTTGTGTTTTCTGCCAGCATGCATCAAACCGAAGCACGCTAACTTGTTAGTTTTCTAGTAGGGTAAAACCTTAGACCCTTTACTATTCTGACAACAGTCACAGAAAATTTTAAACTAATTTAATTTCAGTATACTTACGCACATACATATGTAAATGCGTAAGTGTATGCAGTTTCTTGCAAAGAACTATAATAGAGGATAAAAATACAGTAACTTATAAAAAGAGTCTGTGAGGAAGTGTAACAGAAATACAAGTTCAAAGAGAAAAAATAATGATGCAATTTTTAACCGCCGAAGAAGAGTACATCATCTAAGTAGTTTTTAAGTAGATAATGGTAGAGAGAAAATTGTTCTGATGTTTAGGTTCTACTGGATGTATTTAAAAGATCAATTTAACAGTTTTAACTTAAAATGTCAAAATTTACAACACAGTAACAAGACATCTTTTACAACTGCTAAAACTTAACGTGAAAAATTTTTTTATGTAAATGGTATACAAAAATAGTTTGAAGACCACCACATACTTGCAGTAGCTAATTTAGTGTCATGTATACAGCAGGCATTTAGTAAGTGAGAAAATTTAAATAAAGGGATTATACATCATTACCTATCTTCAGGGAAGGGCAATACCAGTAAATATTTTGATGAATCTTCTTGCTCTAAGACATCTTAAGTTTCTTTACTACTAAAACTGGGTATATGTTCACACTTTTTGCAATAATGCAGTAAACTAGAGCATAAAATAGGAGCTAAATGATTTCAGATTTAATGGCAGCTTTTAATCATAAACTGCATGTTTCAAAGTACTTTGTCACTGGTATTGCAATGCACAAAATAATTTAAATTCAAGGGATCTCTATAATGTTCAAGCATTTGTTGTTTGGTGTTTTACCTTTCTTGTGGCACAGCAAACCAATATTCATGTTTTTTATCTCTCTGTGCATACTGTTGCATTGTAGCACTTGCTTGAGATACAAATGTTTTCCTCATTGGCTTTCCAACTCTGAGACACAAGAACTTATGTAATCGATGCCGTCTCTTTTCTTTTAAAAGTGCAGAACCTAAAATTGAAATGCAAATAGTGTTTATTCATCTCTCATACACCATGCTTAAATAATTTAGATTAAGCAACTTTATCTTCAAAGTTCTGACAAATAATTACAGAATAAAATCTCACTTTCCTGATACTCTGGTGAATTCTCTTAAGTAACTTGTATTTTTTCCATCAAAAGTCAAGTCACAGATACACCAAGACTAAAGTTAACAGAACAGCCAAGTTAATGAACTGAAATTATGTCTAAAGATATTAGGAAAAAATGTAAAAGCTTCAGGAACATTTTTGTTAAATTTGTGTAACAACCATAATAAAGTAATGATATACATATATTATTTTCTGCATATTCTCTATCAGCCTTTTAGAATGACATCTATATAATTTTTAAAGGTATACTTTAATATGGTTATTACAGAGGAAAATTCAATGAAGTTCCTGAAGCTTTTACATGCATTGGAAGGTGTGCTAAAACAGTCAACAATATATTAGATTTAGCCAATTGTTTGGACAGTTAATTAAGAATGAATTATCTCTTAACTCTTCCAACCAGAAATGCTGATAAAGAATATATTGAGGGTCTGACAAAATGGGTGAGTTCAGGAATCTGGACATTAACTAACTTGTGAAGGCAGCACACTGTGGAGGAAAGAGCACTTATTTACAGTCAGGAGATCTGGGTAATAGTCACAGCTTTTTTTCTGTGTGATATTATGCAAAATACATAATCTACAAAGTGATCTCTACTATTTGCGTATGGCTAAAAGGGGGAACTTTCACCATTCTTCCCAAAATTGTATTCTACACTTTTATCTTCATTACACGTTTGATTATATTATAAAGTCATAAAGACCAGAAACTTTAAATATCTCCCTATTATAGAATATCAAGTTACTTAAAATTAGTTACTTAAAACTAATTCTAATTCCAAACAAAAAAAGAAGAAACCAAATGGCAACAATCTAGAGATATCTAAAAACATCTACCAATGTCTCTCCTTTTAGTATTTGGTTATAATACAACCTTCCCTATCCCCATTAATCCTACCAAACCCCACAACAAACCTATTAAAATTAGTCCGCCACATTACCAGGTTAAATAGAATCCCTTATCTTTTTCAAGGGTTTCAAAATATAAAGCAACCATCAAATGTAGTCAAAGATATTCAAATAAAGGTATTTACACATCATACTTTATAACATCAAAAATAGGAAATGTGTTAATATGAATTATTAATAACAACTGAATGTCTTAATAATATGTAAATGGTTAAATAAATTTAGGAGCCATTAAAACCATGTTTTCAAAGAACTGCAATGACACAAAACATTCACAACATAAAATGTTAAATGTATAAAGCAGGATACAATACTACATATAGTATATTCCTGAATTCATATTAAAAATCTATATGTATAGATACAAATATCAAAATTACATATATGTACATATGCGCATGTATGTATCTATACATACACTCCCAAAGATCTCTATAAGACAGACAAATATACCACATGTTAACAATGATCATCTTCGGTAATGAATTCCAGGTTATTTTATAAATTTTCTAGAGACTTCCTATATTTGTCAAAATGTTCCTTAAGGAAAATTCATTAGTTCTGAATGAAAATAAAGTATTACAGAAGAAGAAATAATTTAATTTCTTATAGAACTTGTTTCAAATAAATGAAATCTTTAATATCTACTGAAAATAATCCTTAGGTCTTCAGGGTGTCTCAAATGGATGACACAAAGAAAATATAGTACTTTAAAAACTTAACCAAATCCTTGTTAATTTCTGATGGGAATATAAAATGGTGCAGCCACTGTGGAAAACACACAGTTCCTCAAGAAGTTAAACATAGAGTTACCATATGATCCAGCAATTTCACTTCTGGGTATATACCCCCAAAAATTCAAAGGAGGAATTCAAACAGATATTTGTACACTAATGTTCAAAGCAGCATTATTCCAAATAGCTAAAAGGTGGAAACAACCCAAATGTCTATCAACAAATGAATCAATAAACAAAATGTGGTATAAACATACAACGGAATATTATTCAGCCTTAAAAAGGTAAGGAATTCTGACACATGCTACAAAATGGATGAACTTTGAAGGTGTTATGCTAAGTTTAATAAGACACACACAAATGGACAAAAACTATGCGACTCTACTCATATGAAGTACTTACAGTGGTTAAATTTAGAGACAGAAAGTAGAATATTGGTTGCCAAAGGCTATGGAGAGGGGAGAATGGCACGTTATTTGTTTATGGAGTACAGAGTTTCAATTTGGGAAGAGGGAAAAAGTTCTGGAGATGGATAGCAGTGATGGTCGCTCAATAATGTGAACATAGTTAATGCCTCTAAACTGCAGACTTAAAAATTGTTCAAATGATGTTTTGTTATGTATATTTTACCAAATTAAAAAGATAGTTGAAATGATAAATTTTATTTTATGTATGTTTTAGTACAATAAAAAATTTTTGAATAAAAAAAGTTCTTATGTAAATTGGATAAATCTGGGATCGACATTTCAACAGAATTAATACAAATGTTAGCTACGTTACTCACATTATACTCCATTTAACTCATAACGTGTTAAGGAGAAGCATGGTATATTAGAAATAAAAGACAGACTATCACTATAATTTTCAGAAGTAGTACCAAAAAGCAAAACTGAAAGATAAAATAGTGTTTTTATTTTTCCTGAGTTCTGGCTTTTAAAGGAAAACATTTAATCAGATGATGATGGAACTTCTGGATATGTGGAAGAATTCCAGAAATATATTTTTATGTGTAATTGTACTTTTTAAAATAAATATGGGATTACAACTTTTGCAATTAAAATATTATATGTGCAATGAAAAAAGACATTTTTAATAGCTAACATACCAAGAACGAAAACAGAAAATAGAATGATCAAAGGTATTACACAGCTTGTGTGTACTTTCAAGAAATAAATTGTTTAAAGATAGAATGCAGTTGAGTCAAGAATGTTTACTGATTGGAAATGTTTATTGGTTGAAATGATGATCATTATGTGTACAATCTACCTGTGGTATAAGAAAACACAGTAGACACCAGAGACTGTATGTACCTGTATATAGTAACATCAAAGTAACCACTTGGTTATCTTTCAGACTGGTCTAGGACATATCAGTTTTTGAGTCAGTGAGGAAAGAGGGAGACAACATGCAATAATATGAACTAACTTTATATACTGTCAACACTTACCTTCTACATGTCCATCAGCAGATGCAATTTTATGCTTAACTTCTTTTTGTGACACCTGTTGCATATTTTCCCTGTGCTGTTTAGTTTGTTGCATAGTATGGGTTTTCCAGAGTTTGCGTAGCTCTTCTACCTCTGTCTCTGAGTCCTGATTTTGATCCTTTCCTTGTTTTCCTTTGTTAACAGTTTGCTTTTGTTTAAATTCTGTTGTTTCCTCACAAGGCATATTTTGTTTACTCTCCTCGTGGTGTAGTGAATTCTCATGAAGAAAAAAATCCTGATCTGTATTACCTTGTATACTTGTGCTTTGTTCTTTAGGGCCTGATATTTCTTGAAAGTTATCTGTAATGTGATCTCTTTCATTAGCCTTCATTTCAAGATTATTTAAATCAGTTTTATGAGACAAAGTCCCAACTTCATTTGTGGAATGTTCAGTCTCAGATTCTAAGTGACCAGGAGTACTAGTAGACCCTGATTTGGCTGCCGAACATTCTACTTCAGTCTGACTGACAGTTAGCACAGATTCTGATGACGCACCAGAAGATTTATCTTGTCGCAACTCATCTGAAGAGATGAGCTCCTCTCGTATAGGGGAGAGTTCTGATTCTGTGAACACATCTTCCGAAAGAGACTCCTCAGTGCTCCTAGGAGCAGTGCTGGCACTATCGTTACCTGCATCGCGGATTCTCGAGTCTATTTCCTCAGTATTACTTCCTGTCATTTTCTTTGAATGGCAGAAGCCCTTTCCTGATAACTGATCTATTTCTCTGTCATTAAATAAAATAAAAAATTATTAGACTTTTAAAATTGTAGCATTTTATTTTCCACAAACTGAACACTGAATTAATATCATTAAACAGGCTTTTCCAAAAGGATGTAGCATGTATCTCAAGAGAATATAAAAATTTGATTTATTTATATATGACCAAGTAATTAAATCCATAGATCAAGTAATTCTATAGATCAAATCAAGCTTTTGCATCAATTGCTTAAGATCTGGGAAATATCAATGTAAGATTTCCTTACAAGTAAGCTACTTGAAGAGAATTTGATGACATAAGTTCTGATAAAGCTATAATTCTTAACTAAAATGTACTCACTGATGGAATATAGAAAATAAACAAAAAAATTTTCATTAAAATTTTAAGTCTCTCAATAAAGTAAAAATACACTGATTTATTATATACATATATACACACATACGTATACACACAGTCCTTATTTATATTCAAATAGAGATGAAACTAAAATATATGGCTCAACTGCAAGGCTTAAAATCCACCTGAATAGAACCAAGGCAAGTGATTAGGGAAAATCTTCAAGCTAATAACATCAACTCTTAATAAACAATTCTAAGAAAACTTGTTCAGGTAAAGAGTTTAGACATTAAACAACTGAATGGCTTATAACTGGGTCTAGATTTCCATGTTTAATGACATTTGTATATGTAAGCAATAATGTTCAAAAGTTATATTCTAAGTTCTGGGAAGAGGTAGTACAAACATCTGTATCATGAAATATAAGTCAGTAATTTAAAATGACAGTTACAAGTAGTTTGTGATAACTGGAAATTAAATGAGCTCGCAGTGGAAAAAGTATTAATATTTATGCATATACAGTTTGAGAATCATGTAAAAATATGAACAGAAAAGACTAGAAAGTAAGTCAACACAAAAGTAATTGGTTGTCTCTGGATGGTGAAGTCCAGGTATTTCTTTTTCTCTTGTTCTGCTTTTTGGTAGTTTTCAAATTTTCTGTAACAAGTATGCATTCTTCTATAATTAGGGTGAATAAAATTTATCTTTTTGAAAGTATTAATTAGTTGAAGTCCAATTCACATCTCTGCTGCCTTTTTACGTGATTCATACTAAGAAACACAGGCGTCTAATTTGTTGTTAAGTATGTAATAGTGGCATCTACTGGTGATTCACTTGAACTGCATATGTAGGGTCTTGGAACTGGGCAGAAGTTTTAAGAAACTGTATCTGTACATTTAACAAAACTGTAAGATGCTTAGGTAAGAGATGAAGATAACAAACCTAACAGAGTATGTATTTAGATAAGTGCTGTACCCTTCAAAGTTAATATGCTGAAAGGCCAAACATTTATGCCAATGATGCTGCCATTGCTCAATATAGTTCCAGAATAATACCTTTGAAATCACCTTCCCAAGCAGTATAAGACAGAAGAAAAACAATCAAATCTTATACTTCATTTTTATCATATATGACATTACTCTGCAAAACCATTTGTTTTGTTGATCTGATTTGGTACCAAACTTTTTTTTTTTTTTTTTTTGAGACAGAGTTTCACTCTCTTGCCTGGGGTGAGTGCCGTGGCGTTAGCCTAGCTCACAGCAACCTCAAACTCCTGGGCTCAAGCAATCCTATTGTCTCAGCCTCCCGAGTAGTTGGGACCACAGGCACGCGCCACCATGCCCGGCTAATTTTTTCTACATATATTTTTTTAGCTGTCCAATTAATTTCTTTCCATTTTTTGGTAGAGACGGGGTCTCGCTCTTGCTCAGGCTTGTCTCGAACTCCTGAGCTCAGAACGATTCGCCCGCCTCGGCTTCCCAGAGTGCTAGGATTACAGGCGTGAGCCACCGCGCCCGGCCCCTCAAACATTTTTTTAATCAACCTATAAGGCAGGATTTAAAGATATTTCTTTTTGGAGAAACTTTTTTAAATGTTTATATCAAATGCATAGTCTTTCAAAGTGACACTGAATGATAAAACAGTTATTTGAAAGGAAAGGAGCCCTAGAGATTCCCTGTAGAATAGTTATGGATTGTTCAAAATAAGAGACTCCCAAAGTATCATTACACAAATGGAAAAGTAGAAGAACAGAGACAGAATCTCACCAGTGACTATATACGCATATGCATGTATATATATAGATAGATATAAATATATAACTGCCTTCTTTCTCTTTCAATCTAAGCTTTCACTCTTTCATCTTTTTATCATCCCTCAACCTACCCCCAATAATCTTAATTTGCTGAAAATGACTTTTGATGATGATTTATAAATATAGCTAATAGCAAAGGATAGTAACACCTTCTAAGAATTCTCTGTACCTCAAAAGATTAGTTTGCCAAGCCAAAATAACATCTGTTGGATGGAAGGTATAATGGACACTTTTAAAATAAATGATTTTATTTTATCACACATATCCTAACTATGACATATATCCTAGCTCACGTAGTCTTCCTCATAGACAAAAATAATCTGCTCCTTTTCTCCTTTGTAACTTGTTCTGCCCAACAAGAGTTAATTTTAAAACAGCCATCATCCCTGTGGGCTAATACAGGGCTACAAATATCAGTATCTGTTAAAGTGAAGCCAATTTTAAAATATTGACAAAGTCATGTATGGAGAGATAAGGAAGTCCTTTTCTACCATGTATCAATTTTCTGCCTTTCTACTTCTCCTTCCTTTCTTTATATATCTACCTTATATATTTTTATTTCTCATTCCTCCTTTTTTCCTCTGGTCATTACTTTGGGCAAGCATACTACTTTCAAAGGCTGTGCCTAAGCTGGGTCTCACACCTATCTTATCACACAAATTCCCTCACCAGTATATTCCAAGATTAACACTTTACATTTGTGCAACTTGTGGGTTTTCTCTTCTTTATTTTATAATTTTCTGGGGGAGAAGAGTACAAATATATAAATAAATAAATAAAAATAAAGTTGTTTTGGCTATAACAATGTCAGGTCTTTGCTCATATGGCCTCTCTCAAATCCCACACCATACTCTTCAGGCACTTCCAAGAAAATTTGGAAACTATCCTTGACAATGATTACTCATAGAGGTAAATTTGGAATCTGCATGCTGTGTCTGAATAAAAAGGGAAGGTAAATACTGAATTAAATGGACATATAGGTTACTTTTCAAATATCTGGTTCTCTGACCAAATACACAAATATAAATGTAAATTCCTAACTATTCTAGGTGAAAGTTAAGAATATCTTCTCAATGATGCATATACTTTTGTTTCATTATTGATAAAATAAAAAGCAGCTATAATAAAACTAATAAAAATAATTAATAGTATTAGACCAGGGTCAATTATCTATATATAATAAAATTAGAAAGGAATATAAATGCCACTCTTACATGGGAAAGGATTCCTTTATTTTGCTATCCAAAATTTCTTTGTACATCGCAGCGGACATCACCTCTTCCATTGGACACATGATGCCATATTCCTCACAGCCATTTTCTTGAACCAAGGGGTCAGTTTTATGTGGATCGAACATTATATTATTTGGTGTAACTAGCAGCACACCACTGACTGTGCCCTAGGATTAAAAAAAATAATAACGTTCAAACTTCAAGTTTAAAATTTCCCAAAAAGTATTCTAGCTATTTTTACTAATTTTCTTCTAATGTTAGGCCATCTACTGTATGTATAAATAGTGCATTCAATTCACCCATATAAAAGAATGAAATCAGGTCTTTTGGTGCAACACGGATGGAACTGGAGGTTATTATCTTAAGTGAAACAGTCAACACGGAAACACAAATACTCCATGTTCTTACTTGTAAGTGGGAGTTAAATAATGTTTACAGATAGATGTAGGATGTGGAATGATAGACAATGAAGGTTTGGAAGGGTGAAGGAGTGGGAGGGGAGTGGATGATGAGAAATTATTTAATAGGTACAGTGTATATCATTCAGGTGACGGATACTCTAAAAGCCCTAAGTTCACCACTATGCAATGCATGCATGTAACAAAATTACATTTGTACCTGATAAATTAATATAAAAAAAGTACATTCAAGAACTATGTCATTCTCACAAAAACATTTTCAATAAAACCCATGTTTTCCCAGTTAATTCTCTTTAGCAGAGACAGAATATCATATTCCCTCTAAAACAATCAATTCAGGAATTAAAATTTGCAAACTTGGTAAAATACTGAGTTCTCTCATGTTAGAAAGATAATAACTTCAGTAAGGTAGAAGGAATTGTAAAGCCATGCAAGGCATAGGCCATGTTTTACATTAATTTGCATACTGTTTCCTGTGTTATTCCCTCACTGCAGATACCAAGTATAGTTTAATGTATATAGTGCAGACTCAGTAAGAAATATGTTGATAATTCAATCCATTTATAAAAGGAAAAGACTATAATGTCTTTAAAGTATCTCTTTGAAAATTCTCTGTTTTCACTTGATTTTGCTAGTACTCAGCTATATAAACCTGGGCAAGCAAAATCTCCAGGCCTGTTTCTTCGATTGTAAAATTAGGTGGATTAGATGACCTCTAAAGTATACAGTAATCATTTTTAATTTCACCATGAAAAGCTATGAAATGTTAAATACATTTATATAAATAGTGATACAAATCTGAAAAGTCCAACCCTCTTGTTTTATAAATGAGCAAACTAAAGTCAATGAGCAGCTAACTAATGTTAGTTATTATATTTATTGAATGCTTCATATGCATGCTTTATATTCATATTTCATTTGATCTTCACAATCACAGCTCTGAGATGGGCATAATCATTTCCAGTTTACAAATGGAGAGCTAACACTGACGAAGGACAAGCAACTTGTGTTAAACACCAGGATTTAAAACCCACATAGTTTGTGTTTTATACTACATATAATCCCTCTGCATCCAAGTCACAAACTATAATCACTCCAAACCAAGTGTCAAGCATTCCTTAATCCCAGTTTTAACTCCCATTCCACCATATTCTTTAACTATAGAAATGAAGAGCCAAAAATAATTCTAAAAATAAAATAGTTTCTTTTCCTTTAAATTGTGCTTGATTTGGTATTATACTCTCCTCACAAGTTCAAATTCAGCTCTGTGAACTTACCTGTCTTAACTTTAAGAACATAAAATTTAAGTTATTACTTTTAAAAATAGTCAAGTAAAGAAAGTAAAAAAGTAAATTCTACTGAAAATGCTCTTCCAATCGCAAGTGAAAAAAAGCTACTGTAGATGTTCAATAAAAGACATTTATCATTAACAGTAAATTCATTCAATATTAGAAGAGTATATGTGTATACACATTTTGGTGAGGGAAAGGGAAATATGAAATTGTGAATAGCACTTCTTTTAATTCAGTCCGGGGCTGCCTAAATAAAGAGTAACTTTATATAAACCATAGCCTATTTATTTTTCAATTAATATTTTAATTAGATTCCTATACATCAATTTGTATTCTTGGAGCACATTACCAATTCAAGTCAATGAGAGATGGCAAAGTACTTTGAAAGGAACATTTACATTTTCAAAGACAATCCAAGAAATAGAAATCAAAAGTGGAGTATATACAATGTAAAAAAAATTTAAAAGTGGGAGAGAAGTTTGAAAGATGGGAAACCTTTAACTTTTTTTTACACTATATATATCTATGTGTACAGCAACTATCCAAAGATGAGAAAAGAACACTTGAAAGGAGCAGAGGAAACAATCTTCAGAGCCCACAGAGTCAGGAACAGTTTGTTCTCACTAACCAAAGCGAAAAACATTGTATTAACACGGCCTCAGAATACTCAAGGGGTATTATCTCAATAAAGGGAAAAATTAACTATAGACTAAAGGCTGCTCTGGTCCTGCCTAATGAAACTTAAAAACAAGGCATGATAGAATCAAGAAACTTAACTGTGTCCCAGAAAAAGTGCAAGAATATATATAGGAATACAAAAATATCCAGTACCCTACAAGATAAAATTCATAATGTCTGGCATCCAATCAAAAATTACCAGGCAAGCAAAGAAAACACAAAAAATGGACCACGAAAGAGGAAAATCAATAAACAGAAACAGATCCAGAAGTAATAGTGGTGAAAGAACAGGTAGAAAAAGACACTAAAATAATTATTATAACTATATTCAAGAATATGGAAGAAAGATTGTGCACAGTAAGACCCAGTTTGAATTTACAGATATGTAAACGGCAATGTTTGAGATGAAAAATTTAACGGCTAGCATTAACAGTACATTAGACATCACAGGAAAAACATTAGAGAATTTAAAGATAAAGCAATTAACATTGTCCAACATGAAAAGTGGGAAAAAAAAAGAGTATGAGGGAACTGTTAGACATAATATCAAGCAGCCTAAAGTACGTATAATTGGAGTCACCAAAGAAGAGGAGAGAAAGTATGGGAAACAAAAAACATTTGAAGAGATCTGGCCAAAAATTCCCCAAATTTGATATAATTTGGGGGAAGGAGGGAGGAATGAATAGGTGGTACACAGGGGATTTTTAACATGATGAAACTAATCTGTATAATACCGTAATGGTAGATACGTATCATTTTACATTTGTTAAAGCCCATAGAATGTAGAACACTAGGGGATCTTAATGCAAACTATGAGCTTTACTTAATGTCTGAATACTGCTTCATCAAGTGTAACAAATATACTACATAAAAGCAAGATGTTAATATTGGGCAACTGGAAGAAGGTGACGAGCATATATGTGAATTCTACTTTCTGCTCAATTCTGTTCACTTAAAATTGCTCTAAAATATAAAGTTATTAATTTTTTAAAAATTGAACGGGAAAAGAGTGACAAAGTGGTACAAAATAAAAAATTTAAGTATTATTTTTATATGTACATATAATTTTGAAAAAATACATAAACATGATATAGTATCATTTTTTAAAAAAAGGAAAAGTAAAGGTTTTTTTTTAGACAAATACTGATAGAGTTAATCACTGGCTGACCTGCACTGCAAGAAATTTAAAAGGAAGTACTTAGGTAAAAGGAAAAATGATAAAGATGGAAATCTGAATCTATACAAAGGAATAAGGAGCATAGGGGCAAATAAGTGGGTAAATATAATATTAATAGATTTTACCCTTATTTTAAAAATTATTTTTAAATTAACTTTTTAAAGCAAAAATGATAATGTATTTTGAGGTTTATAACACATGTAGAAATAAAAGGTATAACAATAAAAGCACAAAGGCTGAAAGGTGGGAAGTAAAAATATATTGTTATAATAAGGTTCTTATATATAAAGTGGTATGATGTTATTAAAGTGAGAATGTGATATATTAAAATATATGTTATAAGCTCTAAAATAGCCACTAATACAACAAAGTATTATAGCTAATAAGCCAACAAAGGAGAGAAAAGAAAATTATTAAAAAACTCGATGCAAAAGAAAGCAGAAAAAGAGGACAGATAGGGCAAATAAAAACAAATAGCAAGACAGTAGATTGAACCCAACCATACCAATAATCACACTAAATTAAAAGGCAGAGATTATCCAAGGAAGCAAGAGCCAAGTAGATGCTAACTATAAGAAACCTACTTTATAAAGAAACAGGCTAAAAGTAAAAGAATAGAAGATAAACCATGTTAACACTCATCAAAAGGAAGCTGAAATGACTATATTAATATCTATCAAAGTAGATTTCATAGCAAAGAACATTACCAAGAATAAAGAGGGTCTTTCAAAATGACAACCCAGTCAATCCTCAGGATAACATAAGAATTCTAAACATTTTTATACCTAATTACAGAGTTTCAAAATGCATGAATTAAGAACTGATAGAACTGAAAGGAGAAAACAGATAAATCCACAATTATAGTGAGACATTTCAACGTTCTTATGTCAAAATCGATATAATAGAATAGACAAAAAAATCAGTGGAAATACAGAAGAACAACACTATCACCCAACTTGCCTTTATTGACAGTTGTAGAATATTCCACCCAACAGCAGAATACACATTCTTTTCCAGTGCACACGTAACATTTATCAAGATATACTGTATTCTAGACTACAAAATAGGTCTCAATAAATAAAGTTTTCAAATAGTAATAAGGATATTCTCTGATCACATACAATCAAATTAGAAATTAGTAACAGAAAGATATCTAGAAAATTCACAAATATTTGGAGACTAATTAAAATACTCCTAAATGAGTCAAAGAAGAAATCAAGAGAAAATATTTTGAATTGAATAAAAACAGAAATACAATATATCAAGATTATATTTTAGCTGGGATGCAGCAAAAATAATACTTAGGGAGAAACTGATAGCACTAATTGTATTTCAAACACTTGTAAGTTATGAATTATGACTATAAAGTAATGGTTCTCACGTGCTACTTCTAAAGTTAGTATCATGTTTCAGTCAATTTCTAAGCAAAACCTCAAGTTTATTTTCCAACTCTGTTACTTTACTATATTCCCTTTGCAGACTAGTTTTTTGCTTAGAAAAGCAGCAAGGTGTGGGAGATAAAACAGATTCAAACAATGTCTGAATTCTGGCTATGAAAGAGAAATTTTGAACCTATTAACCTTTTCCGAATTTTGCTTTCCTGTGAAGAAGACATAGGACTTCCTATTTCACAGGATTGTTTTGAATTGATAAATTAATTAAAATACCTCAAACAGTTTCTGGCATATGGTAGGTACTCCATAAATATTAGTTATCTTCCTATTTGTGTGTTATACTAAGTTACACTGTTAATACTCCAAACAATGCCCCATAGTGGTCTTTTATGTGTGCTTTATGAAATATTCTACCAACAGCAAATTAGCTATGATTTATTGCAGCGAATTTATTTATATCACATTGCCTTTAACAGGTTCAACAGACCACCAGACTCTAAGTTATGATCAAGGTCTATACTAATCCAAAATAACAATATCACCAATATCTTTTTTAAATATCCAAGCATTTGTTGATGCTGATGACTTAAAGTACAAATGCCAAACTGTCATATATTAGTAATAAATAAAGCAGGATTAAAAGTTTTCTCCAGAAGTTTTCTCATTCATTACCTTGCCACTGGTAATATATTTGCAATTAATTTTAAGAAATTTCTCAGTAAATGCTTCTTCCTCCTCAGAAGTCGAAGATACAACTCGTGCAGGTCGAATACCAGTACAAGTAGATGAGGGAGTTGTTTCTTTTGGATGGACTACATCAGGATTCTGATGAAGAAAAGAAAAAAATGGCACTTCAGAAAACTAAATAAAAATGAGCACATTAATAAAGCCAAATGAACAGCTTTCCCCAATAAGTATTGTTCCTTCTCACCATATTCTGGAGGTCAGCCCAAAATATTCTTATATAAGAAAATCATAGGAAAGAACTGGCACTGTTTTCATGTTCAGTAAAGATCTCAAACACAGCTTAAACTTACATTTTCAGTGGTTTTTAATACAGATACACACACATAAATATAAAAAATCATATGAAGAATATTGAAAACTGTACCTCTTCTATGCCCACACACTCACATGCACATGCACACACACTCAAAATGCTCCTGAATTAAACCACTGGTCTTGATAAGAACATATAATATCAATGGGGTGTTGGGAGCAGAGAAAAGGAGAAGAGCGTGTCTACAATACCTAGGTATATAACAGAACCCATTCACTGGAAGAGCCTTTTAAATCTCAAGCTACAAAGAATTGATCAATATCATTCTACAAAGTATTAGTTAGATCACAGCTTCTTAACTTTTTTGGTGTCATTCTCACAGTGAAATCTAGGGACCCCTCCTCTCAATGGTTAAAATAAAATATAGGACTATAAAGAGAAACAATTATATTGAAACACAATTATCAAAACATTTTAAAAAACAAACTGGAGATACAGTAATATATATGCTTCTTTATTAATACATTAAATAAAAAGATCTAGTGGTAATTCTAATAATTATAATTTTGAATGTAAGTGTTGTTTAATGGCCATTAACAACATTTTGTAATATCTACAACAACTCTAAAGTGATCTGAAAATATCTGTGAGTTCTACTGAGGACAAAGTTACAGGTATGCCAGGTATTACCTATGGTTTGTTACTAATATTCTTAATTTTTAAAAATGTTAGATTTCACTTAAAAATGTTTGTATCCAAGTTCACAGGCCCTTTAAATACTACCCACAATTCCATTCCTAAAGTTCATTATTCTGTACATCATAGGAAGCCTAGACAGATGTGTTTTACCTTTGTTTTAAATATCTCCAGAGATATTACATACCTTATGAATAAATGCACACTGACCTGTAGAATAGTTTTCATAGTAGCAAGCTTCTTCTAAGTTTTGAGTTAAAATCTGCCACTTTGTAACTTCTACCTAATAGCTCTAATTTGGCCTTCAGAAATAATAAACAAGACTGCCTCCTCTTCAATCTCATGAACTCTGATATATTGGAAAGGAGTTCTCAAATCTCAACATAAATTTTTCCATACTAATAAATATATCTACTTACTTCAACCCATATGAGTACAGAATTTCTAGACCTCCTTTCATATATCCCTCTTAACATGTAGGGCTAAATCTCTAGCACCAGGGCAGATACTCAACAGATGTTTGTTGAGGGAAGAATAGACCACTGCAGAATATTGCAAAACAACTGTAATACTGTAGCATATATATATTTGATATACTACAATTCTATGTTTTAAAAAACCTAAAAAGGAATTATATTTTTTTAAATTTCAGAATATTATGGAGGTACAAATGCTTTGGTCACATAAGTTGCCTCTGCACTGCTGGAGTCAAAGATACAAGCATGCCTATCCGCCATACAGCACACATTGCACCCTTTAGGTATGAATTTACCCTTCCCTTCCTCCCCACACCACCTGCCCAATCCCCGATGAATGCTACTTCCATATGTGCACTTAAGAGTTGATTAACTAGTACCAATTCAATGGTGTGTACATGTGGTGATACTTCACTTAGAAGAATGGGCTCCAGCTCCATCCAGGATGATACAATAGGTAGTTCACACCACTTTTTTTATGGCTGAGTACTATTCCACGGGATACATATACCACATTTTATTAATCCACTCACGTGTTGATGGGCACTTGGGTTGTTTCCACATCTTTGCAACTGTGAATTGTACTGCTATCAACATTTGAGTGCAGATGTCTTTCTTATAGAACGTCTTTTTTTTCCTTTGAGTAAATGCCCAGTAGTACAATTGATTGCTGGATTAAATGGTAGTTCTACGTTTAGTGCTTTGAAGTATCTCCATACTACTTTCCATAGAGGTTATACCAGTTTGCAGTCCCACCAGCAGCGTATGAGTGTTCCTGTCTCTCCGCATCCATGCCAACATTTGTTGTTTTGGGACTTTCTAATAAAAGCCATTCTCACTGGAGTAAAGTGATATCTCATTGTGGTTTTGATTTGCACTTCCCTGATGATCAGAGATGTTGAGCACCTTTTCATATGTTTGTTGACCATCAGTCTATCATCTTTCGAAAAGTTTCTGTTCAAGTCTTTTGCCCACATTTTAATGGGGTTGATTTTTTTCTTGTTGATTTGCCTGAGTTCTTTATACATTCTAGTTATCAGGCCTTTATCGGATGTATAGCAAGAAAAAGCATTTGAGAAAATTCAGCATCCTCTTATGATAAGAACGCTTAACAAAATAGGCATAGATGGGACTTACTCAAAGGAATTAGATTTTAATAGTTATGTGATTCTATTTAATCATTAGTATCTATTAACAAAATTCTCCTCAATCGGCCAGGCGCGGTGGCTCACGCCTGTAATCCTAGCACTCTGGGAGGCCGAGGCGGGCGGATTGTTTGAGCTCAGGAGTTCGAGACCAGCCTGAGCAAGAGCAAGACCCCGTCTCTACTAAAAATAGAAAGAAATTAGCTGGACAACTAAAAATATATAGAAAAAACTAGCCGGGCATGGTGGCGCATGCCTGTAGTCCCAGCTACTTGGGAGGCTGAGGCAGGAGGATCGCTTGAGCCCAGGAGTTTGAGGTTGCTGTGAGCTAGGCTGACGCCACGGCACTCACTCTAGCTCGGGCAAGAAAGTGAGACTCTGTCTCAAAAAAAAAAAAAAAAAATTCTCCTCAATCTTTTCATTTTATGATGCAAATTAATAACTTTATACTCCTCCTGTCTTTGGTAGTTACTGTATCTATTAATAAAACAGGGGTGGGGAACCTGCGGCCTTAAAGCCACATGCGGCCTTCTAGGTCTTGAAGTGCAACCTTTTGACTGAATACAAATTTTACAGAACAAATCCTTTTATTTTTATTAATATATTTTTGTTTGCCTTTTACATTTTTATTTTATATTCAAAATGAATGTATTTAAAATATCCAAGAATCAAATAAGTTTCAATGAAATAATCCTCCCAGATTGACTGGCACAATTAGAACATTAGTAAGCCATAAGGGCTATATCGATGGCAGCTATGCTCATGATTTAGTTCTATCTTGCCCTGCCTGACTGGCACCACTACTGTACCAGGCCAGTTGGCAAGAGTTTATGGGGGTTAAGTACACCAGTCTGTTATCAGCTTTTGACAACAGTGCACTGTATTTCCGTCTGAAGCAGAATTTGTGAATAGTTTGCACAGTTCGACAGTATTTTTTAATTCTGTCTGATTAACAGCCCATCTTGTCAAAGAAGACCAAGAGAACGCTGAAGGAAGAAAACAGATTTTTTTTTAATGATTGGGAATTGCAATATTATCTTGTTTCTGCTAAAGATAAGTTGATTTATGCCTGCTTTGTGATACTGCAATATCAATATTAAAGAAATTCAATGCTCATCAGAATTATAACACACATAAGGACCAGAAATATTTTAAATTAGAGGGAGAAGCTCTAAAGGTTGTATTGCAGAAATTAAAAGATAAAGAGCAAAAGCAAAGACAATTCTTTCAAGCAGCAATAAAACCTATAAATAATGCCAATGAAGCAACTTATAAAGTAGCTTACATACTTGGGGGGAAAAGGGAAGCCATTCAGTGACATAGAAATTGTGAAAGAATGCATTTTTGAAGTTGTAGGATGCTTAGACCCCAATAACATTTCAAAGTACAAACAACTGCCTCTTTCAAGGAGAACCACAACTGATTGGCAGCATGAATTCGCTTTCAACTTACCAGAATAACTTCATGCAATACTTCAAAAGGAAAATATATATCATCAATCACTTTGGATGAATCAACTGATTCTACTGACTCGGCACAGGTTTTATACTTCATTTGAGTCATAAGAGAAGATTTTCTTTGGTACAAAGTTACTCGCTTTGGGCACTCTTGTTTTCTTTCTCTTTTCTTTTTTTTGAGACAGAGTCTTGCTCTGTTGCCTTGGCTAGAGTGCTCTGGCATGGGCCTAGCTCACAGCAACCTCGAACTCCTGGGCTCAAGCAATCTTTCTATCTCAGTGTCCCAAGTAGCTGGGACTACAGGTGCTAGCCACCACACCTGGCTAATTATTGTTGTTGTTGTTTCTATTTTTAGTTGCCTGGTTAATTTTTCCTATTTTTAGTAGAGACGGGGTCTCCTCTTGCTCAGGCTCGTCTGCAACTCCTGAGTTCAAGCAATCTTCCTCCCTCAGCCTCCCAGAATGCTGTGATTATAGGCATGAGAAGCTGCGCCTGGCAGAGCACTCTTAGAACACGGGGAATAGATACCTTCAACAACTTTCAAGATGAATGTTGTGAAGTTGGATTGAATTTGGTAAATTTAGTGATTGTATGTACAGACCAGTACGATTTCCATGACAGGAAAACATGAAGGATTTATTGCACAGGTACAAAACAGTATTAACAGATCCAGATCTTCTCATTTCTTTTCATTGTATCTTGCCTCAGCAAAATCTCTGGGCTAAAGCTACTATTTTAAGTGATACTTTTGAACAAGTTATAAGTATTGTTAACTGTATTCATGCAAATGCAACATGGCATCATCAGTTTTGTAACATTTTAAAGTTGAACAATGAGGTGTCCAGTGTAGGTTTGCCCTATCATTCTAAAGTGTGTTGGGTATCGCAGGGACAGGTGTTAGTCAAAATTTTGACTCTGCGAGAACAGATAGTTAAATTTTATGAAGAGCAGAATCTAGCAATGTGAGTTAGTAGAAGATTTCTATAGGAATGCAGCATTTCTGTGTGATACCATATCAAATCGAAATGACTTGAATATTTCTTTGCAAGGTAAAAACTAAGTCTATATATGATATGTGGCAAAAAAGCCACGCATTTTGAACAAAGCTACCTTTTCCCAAAACATTCTTCTTCAAAAGGAAATTTTGGATGAACATTTTCGCCAGTTAGCAAAGGTCATTGATGAGGGGGATGATATATGCAAATCATTTTATAAATATGCAGCTGTTATAGATCTATTAATTGGCGAATACAATGAAAGGTTCACTGACTTTGAGAATCATGACATCACACTCAAATTAGCATTTCAGCCTCATCTAGTTGATATCCCCAAGGCACCTAAAGAACTACAGATGGAATCAATTGAGCTCTCAGTAAACGACATTTTAAAGTCATTATTTGATGCTAAGAAAGATCCAATTGAAATGTGGAAAAATGCTGTAGAATATCCAAGCCTTTGGCAACATGCCCAAAAAATCCTTTCTTGCTTTTCAACCACTTATTGTTGTGAATCTACATTCTCCTACCTAACCCGAATCGAGATGCCCTTAAGGTCACAAATAGCTGATACTCATCTAGAGGATCAACTGAAACTACAGACCTCCATGCTGCAACCAAATATTCAAATGCTTTCCAACAAAAAGCAGACATAACAAAGTCATTAATAGGTTAGTTAACTTTAAAATTAACAAATAGTTTTCATTTTTTGAAATTATTAAGTATATAGTAGTTAGGTTTTTACAAAACAATCTACATTTTTAAGAATATTTAATTGAAGTTTCTTGAATGTAACCTCATTTGATTACAGCTAAATTAATGTGACGTTCCAACATAAAAAGGTTTCCATTTCCTATCTAAAAGTTTTGTATCATACATACATTCATTTGGCACAGATACTAAACAAGAGATATTAATAACCTTGAAGATATTCATGAATGCTTGTTATATCTAAGTGTGTTATATGGGCTATTTCATTTAATTTTCAAATCACTCATATGAGGTATACCATGATCTTAATTTCTAAGGAGAGCTTAGCCAAGTTCGATAATTTGCCAAATAAGATAGAGCTCAGATGCAAACCCATGTTGCCAACACATTAAATAGTGAGCTTAATGGCAATACTACACATCTTTCCTTTCACATCTTTTGCCAAACAGTTGATAAATGTGTTCAAACAAACAAACAAACAAACAGATGCGTCAGAGCCATAAGAGAGTCCCCTGCAATTTGGCAAAAAACTACCAACAAATTTTCTTTTTGACTGCTCAACTACCCTGAAATCCAGTTAACAATATTATTATCTACTATGTAACCATATTATTCACAAAAAATATGTATCAAAATACACTGTCAAATGCTTTCCTTAAATGAATGATACTTTCTTCAACATTATCTGCAAGGTTCCCTGAAAGTCTCAAATTCTACAATTTAATATCTTATAGCAATCCCAATTTGTCAATGTAACTATTGAAAAGGATACATGAAATTAGTTTAGCAATGCTCAAAGTATAGCACAAAAGAGACAATTTCAAAAAAGATCAAAGCTGTTCAGAGGAACTGTTATCAGACTTCATTACAACTTACATAAATGTACATTATTCAAAGTATCATTACTATTGTACATGGTTTTGACTAGTAATTATAAATTCTGATTGTAGCCTCATAGTAAGTCGCCACAAAGCTGGACATTTAGGAAACCAATCAGTGGTTACTGGAAGTATGAACTGACAATTTCTGGGAAAAACGTAATAACAATACTAATAGACATTATTTTAATTAACATATTAAAATATGAATTATATCCTAATACAACATAATATCCTTACTTCTAAGGGACTTACATAGTATGGGACTGCAGTCCCAACCTCTGGGCTGTGGACTGGTACCAGTCAGCAGCCTGTTACAGACAGGGCTGCAGAGATCTGGGCACTGCCCTCCCCACCCCTGTCTGAGGAAAAATTGTCTTCCAGGAAACCACGAAACTTAGGTGGGGGGGGGCACAGCAGGAGGGCGAGCCCAGCAAAGCTTCATCTGTATTTACAGCGGCTCCCCATCATCGCTTGCATCACTGCATGAGCTCTGCCTCCCACCCCCGCTCCCCCCACCAGTTAGTCTGTGGAAAAACTGTCTTCCATGAAATCAGTCCCTGGTACCAAAAAGGCTGGGGACTGCTGGTATGGGAGACATAAAACCCGGTAATTACAATACAGAAATATAAGCACTTCAGATATTCAGAAAGTTATGTAGAAATATTATCTTGTAGCCTGGTAATGAATATAATTCTAGGTTAAAAAAACCCCTAAAATTTACAAAATCACTATTAAAAAGAATTATTTCTAACTATTGCCCACAATCTTTTTGATAGCAAGTGATGACTATCATTCAAGGTAAAGGGAAGTTTAAGAACTCTTCTGTCTCTCATCTCTTTCCTTAATCCATCCCTGAAACAAAGGATTTATTCATATAATTGATCAAATTAGGGGATATTTTCTGGGCCATCTCTGACAGTTGCTGAGTCACTTAAGGTTAAAAAGTCATTCACATAGTTTTATTATTTTTTCCATCTCTTTCAAGTACATAGCAAATGTTAGAAGAGAATCCTTTTCACAAAGGAGGAAGCATGGCCTAGTTGCTCTAGTAAGTTTCACCATCCTTTTCTCTTTCATCTTATATCTTCCGAGAAAGCCAGTTGGCAGGCAGATGTGGGTTAAAGCTGAGGGACAAGAAAGGGCCCCACAGGTTTCTAGTCAAGTAAGATGCTACAGACTAGATTTTCAAAATTCTGCGTTAGGGTTTGAAACACAAGCTAAATTAACCTAAGTAGACACAGTTGTCCTTCCGTCGTTGCCCCTTATGGGTACCTCTCTTTGTAAGTCCCATGGGAAAATGGTATGGCTATGTTCAAAAAGGTATTCTTGAGTCATCTGGTCAGCAATACCTGCCATTGAAACCTGACCTCTATTCTTATTTATGATAACAAATGTAATACAGGCAATCCTCAGGTTACGGATGATCTCACTTACAGCATTCTGTATCTTCAAAAGGGCTCCCAAGGCTCCCCATAAGGATAATTGAGTGGTTTACAAAGGTTTACTGTACATTTAGTGAGAACATCAAGTGCTACATGGCCATTTATGATGAAAAAAAGAAAAAGGCTGTGCAAACAACCCTAGATACCTTTTTCAGGAAATTGTGTTTAGTGGTAAGCTCCCCTCCTCCAGCAACAGAATCAAATACTGATTCTCTAGCACCCACTCCATCCTCTCCAGCATAATCTCCCATCATCATCTTCTAATTAATGGCAGCCTACACTCTTGCCTCAAAAATGCCCCTTCCCATAAGCAAGACATTGATGCAACATTAGGAGTTAACCTTTAATATTCTTTTTTGAAATTTCTCCTGTCTCCTATCTAAATTTCTTATGTGAGTTAGTTTTTACGTTAAAAGAAAGAGCATGATAGGTTCTATAACTTATTAATATAGCACAGGGGTATTATTATTATTATTACAGTATTACACTGTATTATTATTACCACATATGAGCCATTATAATATTGTTATTATTATTACCATATAGTGCTATTGATCAGGGATCCAAATTACATGCGAATACAACCTAAAGACTTTCTCAGGAATGTATCTCGTTTGTAACCTGGGGACCAACTATATATTCATTTCATGTTAACTGTATTCTAAAGTACAGTGTTGTCACATTTAAATAAATAAGATATCCAACAAATCAACATTTGAAAAAGACCCCATTTCTCTCTCTCTCTCTCACTCATTCACACACACGTGCGCGCACACACACATACACACATACATACATATACACACACACACACAGATAAAAGTCCCTGGCCAGGAGAAAAATAGTTATTAGTAATATCATGTAATTTACTCCACGAGAAAAGTAGAATAAAGTGGAATAAGAGAGCTGAGAAACAAATAATTGTAGGCAAATTAGCATTAATAATTTGTGTTTTAAGAACCAAGAGTGGGCTGCCCTTGGGGAAAGAGGATCTAGGATCCAGTTGGTGCAGTTTTATGGCTTGTCCTTATGCATACAGTTTAAAATTATTATTTAAATAGATAATATAGGCATACAGATTAAAAGGAAACCTCAAAAGGTACAAAAAGATTTGTCTCATTTTTAGTTAAAAAGATACTGTATCAGCACCAAATAATTAAAAATTTCTTCATTTGGAAAAAAAAAATAATTTGTGTTTTGTTATCAGTTTGCCATTTAGTATTCTAAACTTTGAGTGCAAACTGAGGCAGAGAAGAAATGGCTATCTCCTAAAGTCAGGAGTCAACATAGAAGAATCTGCCACAGGAGTCTACACATTTAATGGAGGAATAGCTTTTTACATATAAACAAATAGGTCATTATAAAAATGGAAAATTATGATCAGTATTCATTTATGTAGAAAAGGCACAGAAATATATAATTCCTTCCAAGAAATTTTAATCAAAATTATTAAAAATATTTGGTTCCTTGAAAATCACTTGTAAAATAAACTTATATAGAACACTCGCATTATTCTACTACGTTGATACTAAGAATGACTAAGATGATAAATTATTTTTTAAAAGGTAGTATGTCAAAAAAGAACTCACTTAAGAGTCCTAAGTACTATATAAATATTCACAGAAACTGACATAAAAATCAATCTGGACATGGACTTTCTATTGTGATAATTTCATATTTGTTGGGTAAAATTCCTTTGCAAGTTAAATTTTATGTGGCATTTCTAAGACAGAGCTGATGACTGTTTTTGGACTATTACCACCACAAAAGGTAAGTCAATTTAAACTATCTGGCTTAATAAGAATGTTTCACTTTAAAAACTGGGATTTACAAATTTAAATAACAAAAAGGTAAAATTTCATTCTAACCACCAAGTAGAATGAAAAAACATGATGATCAATGCATATACAGTCAGATTTATTTATAGCCATATTTAAAAAGCAGAGATACTTACAGTGGTCTTATCAAAGTCAGCTTCGGATGATGTTGGTGACAGAGGACTTATGGGGCTTAGAGATGGAGAGCTCTCAACACTGGAGACATATTCAGGATCAGGAACATATAAAACCTGTAAGAAAACATTCACACAAAGATTCAGTCAAAGAAAAATGTTAATAATCAGATGGTGTTCTTTAGGCAAACACTATTAACAATGACCTTTAGCAATAAATATGAAAAAGAAAAATTTTCAAATTACAAGAATATTTATTCCCATAACAAGTGAAAAATTTTACTGTAACAAGTACCAAAGTTAAACAAAAGGACATTTAAAATCAATTTAGACACATGTGATAATACATACAGTTGGGATGGGGGAGTAAATAGTAATTTTCATATACTATGGCTGTTGCTGCTAAAGGACAATTTGGCAATAGCTAGTAAAATTAAAAATGTACATATTGTTTGACACAGCAATTTACAGAAATACCTGCATACAAACAAAAATAGATATGTATAAGAGTGTTCATTACAGCAGTGTTAACATTAACAAAAGAGTAGAAACAGTCTAAAGCTTATTGTGACTTACTAAATAACCATAATACATCAATACAACATAGCACCATGCACACATGGAAAAGTGTGAGATAGAGCTGTGCTTAAATAAAACATTTTCTAAGAATTAAAGTTAAATTTTAAAAAACAAAACTAAAAAGGCTAGAATATTTCGGGAAGGAGATATAAACTGGTAACTTGTTCCTTCTGGAGAGGAAAATGAAAGTTTAAAATGGAAAGATACCTTACCATGAAAAAGGCTGGAACTTTTTATCATGGCACATGTACTGCCTCAAATATTTTTAAAAGGCTCTTTATATTTAAAAAGACAGTTTACAATCATTTCTAGTATGTATGAAGAAACTCATGGGGACATAAAACAGATAATTTTCTCTCATAGGGCTAATATGATTTATTAAAAGCATACATAAAAAGTATTCTCATATTTTGTATATTACTTACTATAATGCAAGGAATACTTTTTGCCTTTCTACTTAAAACGTCTAAACATCAACACATTGACAAAAGATACTACCTGTCCAGTAACAACAGCTCGGGAGAATAACTTATTTAATTGAACAAGTTCATTGGGTGTTGTATCAAATTTCAGGGCTATGCTATTCAAAGAATCCCTTGATTCAACCTGTTAAAAAGAAAAAATAAATTAATTTGTTAAAACAGAAGAACTATAAAATTTAGTGAGCATTAACATGTCTAGGAACCAATTAGTTGTGCACTTGAATAATAAATGGTATTGTCATCTTAGAAGATAACTGAAATGTTGTGTTTTGTTAGCAAATCATCTCAACCTATTATGACACAAAATATACGTTTTATCACAATACATCACAATTACATGAAGGCTTCTACTTCAAGTAATTTCAAAATACAAAATATAATTTAAACATCACAAACAATTTTCATTTTACAAAGGTTTTAAAATTCCTTTGAATAGTTTCTAAAATATATGCAACTTCTAGAAATACACTTATTTTATCAAAGTACACCTGTATTAACCTCAAAATTCTACTTCTAATAATCTTTATGTGTATATTCTACCATTACACATACAAATTAGAAAAATATTTGCACCAAAGTCGACCAATCTATTTTTGAATCATTAGTATATTTTCATAATCATATATATAGAAATTTTAAATAATAGAATTTTGCCAATTATCCTTAAAAAAGTCATCTGATCAGTCCATATATTCCTTTGCTGTCCTCATTACACAGTCATTAAGGAAGCTCTGAATACAACTAGGTGCAATCCCTTTAGTGCACAAAGGATTTACAATCTAGTTGGAAAATAAGATAGATAGAATGAATAGGTTATATAAAAGATGAAGAGCAATTTAAAATGAAACAAATTGCAATAGAAGTTTTGAGAATGGATAAAGCACTACATGCTCTGAATTGTCCAGGAAAGACTTTACAGAAGAGAAATGATTTAAAGCTGGGTCTTGAAGAAGGAGTAGGAATTTGAGAAGTAGAGAAAAGAGAAAGAACTTTCAAAGTGAAGAGAACAGAACTGACATGGCTAAGGGACAGAAAAGCATAAAACACATTTGTGGAATATTGTCTTTCCAATCTGTAAAAATCTGTATTTAAAAATACAGATTTTAAAATAAGGCAATTAACAATCTTTGTCTCATTTACAGTATAAACAGAGAATGTCTTATGACTATTGCAAAGATAAATTGCTATTTCAAAAGCAAATAACTTACAGTATACTCAATAGTCCCCTTAGGTTTCTGAAAAGACATTCGTCTCCCATCTTTCTTGTCTAGGGTCTTCTTTTGGCCAGTGTCTAAAAAACATGAGGCAAAACTTCTATTAAAATTCATTTTCCTTTCAGTGTAATGTCAAGGACTGCTGAATAAAGCTTATTGGGCAGATGTCTAATTCACTAGTAATATAAATTACTCCCTGGGATTCTCTGCTCTAAAAAAACAATCAACTGTCAAAACAAGGAACTGTACTTCCTCCCTGCTTGCTTTAGGAACTGATCAGCACAAACAACTATAACAACTGGAAGTCAATTCAAAACATAAGTAACTGTCAACAGAAAAGAAGTTATTAAAAAATAAATTATGGGCCATTTCTTTCAACATATTTAAC
The DNA here is from genome assembly GCF_000956105.1 of Propithecus coquereli. Taxonomy (NCBI): domain Eukaryota; kingdom Metazoa; phylum Chordata; class Mammalia; order Primates; family Indriidae; genus Propithecus; species Propithecus coquereli. Next base: position 6,187,979 of record NW_012147841.1, read on the forward strand.
CCAATTATAATATTTTTGAAGATATACATATATTATAGATCTTTAAAATACATATATCGAGATATATGTTACTATTACTAAACTAAGTCTGAGATATGTAACATTAGTCCTCCCATGAGAAAATTTCCTTACTTCCACAAGTCATAATTAAACAGTCTTCTCTATGGAATTATATTAACTTCATTTACATATCATGAAGTAAATTAAAGTACGCTTTCATATGTAAACATACTTTTGAACATTCACTTTCATATTAAGTGCCAATTATATTCTATTTGCTATCAAGACATTTCACTTCGACATTTCATTAAGATTAAGGTATCTATTTCCATTTAAATTTTGCATTAGTGTTAACCTTATTTATACTACATGTAACAACTGCACTGAATTGATAATATGCCACTCCTATCTAAACATTTAAAAATTATTAAAATGAAAATCCTGAAAAAGCTAATTTAAAAACCCTAAATAAGATAGTAAACATAGCTATATTTATGCTCAAAATTTTATAAGATTAAAAAAATATATTTTCAAAGAAAAACTAGTACACAAATAATCTAGAAAACACCTATTATATTTCATTGTTCTCCCTCTATTTAAACTTAACTGGCATTTTTACCACATGAGAATTTATTTATATGTACCTAATTAGCTCAGTTGTTGGGTGAATGGTTCTAATCAATATCTAAAAAAAGCCAGTTAGCGCTGCAATGCTTAAAAAAGCTGCCCTAATACCTTCCTTATCACCCAGGTTAACCCAAGTGACTATTATTAATCATATAACATCTATATATCTCCTCCAATAGCATCTGGCACAGTTTTAAGTTAATATCTGTGTTATTTTTTAATCTTGTCCACTAAATTGTAACCTCCAAATCACAGCATGTTTCATTCCACAATGCCTCCTCTGCACCTAATACAGGGCATGACACATGGAAAGCATCTAATTTGAATGAAGTAATGTTCTGAAGTAACAACATGAACTGTACCTAGAACTACCACAATTCTTATAAACTGTCATCGATTTTCGATAAAGAAAAGTAAACAAAGAATTATGGTTCATCCATTACAACTCTAGGAATAAGTGTGTGCATGCACTATACATCCTGCTTTTGTATCCTAAATATTTAAGGACCTCTAAAAAACCAAGGAGAAAACAGAAAAACTCAGATGAATACATGGGCAAAAGATATGATCAGAAAATTGACAACTGGATGTAAAAATGGCCCTTAAACATATAAAAAGATGCTAAATCTCACTCATAATCAAAGAAATGCAAATTTAAACTATACTGAGATATCACTTCTCACCTATCAGATTGGTAAAAATTCAAAAGTTTGACCATATATTGTTTGGCTTTAGGAAGCAGATATTCTTCTACATTTCTGGTAGGAATGTGGTATGTTAGAATTCTTATGAAGAATATTATTTTTGCTTATCAGAATATTCTAATTTTTCTACATTGAATAGTTTATATTTAAAGTTGCTTCTCTAATGAGAAAATAAAACACTGAAACTATTTTAAGATAAAATAAGTTTTCAATAATTTATTTCTGATATTTTGTAAATAGCACAGTGAACCAAAAACACTTTCCTCATTTTGCAATTTAAAATAATGCAAAATACAATTATGGATTACTTTGAACTAATATATACTCTTCTTTAATTGATGTTAGGGATGACTGTTAGTCTACATTTACTTTGACTAATAGTTTTTCAATCTGTTTCATAATATCCCAAGAGTTCATTAAACGTTTAATCACAAGGAAGGTTATAATTACTCTATCATTTTCAAGAGCTCACCATGGAATAGAGTTCAGGACAAGAAAACTAATATGCCAACTTTCCAGAGTTTAAAGTTAGAAAAACAAATTGAAAATATTCACTTTAAAATTTAAAATTATAAAATATTTTGTAATTACCTGCTATAAAATTATTTCTGAATTTTAATAACGATATTAAAACATTTATCCACAGATATAAATGCCAGAACACGATGAAACAGATTGTTCATTTTCCTTTATCAATATGAAAATACAACCAAATAATCACTATATTTGAGAATTCAAAGTAATCACAATCATTAGTCCAGTCGCTTACTGGGTAACTTTATAATAACCTTTAAAGACAGCTGCCAGGAAACATGAATCTACCTTGGGAGTACAAAAAGGAGGAACCCTATTCTTCCTCACAAAATGCAATTTAGAAATACATATTTATTTGTGTTTCATTTCATAATAAAAAAATAATAGTTAACATTTATCAAGTGTCTAGTATATGCAAAGCACTGTTCTAAGTACTTCACATATATTCTCTCATCTAATTAAGATTTTTATCCTATAAAGAAGGTATCATTATTATCCCCATTTAACAACTGAAGAAACTGAGGCATAGCGAAATTTAACAGCAATCATACAATTAAGAAAATAACAGTGATGGAATTCAAATTTGGCCAGTTGAAAATATGTATCTATATTCAATTATAAAACCTGCACTCATAACTACTCTGCTATTTAAAACCACTCACTAGAGTATTAGCTTTATAAGGGCAGAGGCCATGTTAGTTAGTCACCACTATACATCAGTGGTTCTCAACCAGAGACAATTTTTGTACCCTCTAGAGGATATTTGACAATGCCTAGAGACATTTTTGGTTATCAAAATTGGGGATGTGTTACTGGCATATATAGTGGATATATATAGCTTCTGCCATGGATGCTGCAAAATATCCTACAATGCACAGGACAGTCCTCTACAACAAATTAACTGCCCCAAAATGTCAATACTGCCAAGGCTGAGAAATCCTACTATAAATCCAGCACATAGTATTATACACGGCATAGAGTAGGTGCTCAATAAATATTTGATAGAGAAATGAAGATTTCCCTGAGATACAATCATGTTGGTAAAGTAGAAAGAACAAGAAAGTTAGATTTTTCTCCAGGAGCAGAAACTTAATGTATGTAATATAAAGCAATAATTTCCATCTAAGCTGAATCCTACAAGTTTTTATATGGTATGTTAATTCAGCTCCAAATATATTCTGACTTCTATTTTAATTTCTTTTATCCATGTGCTACTTAGAGAATACTGCCTTATTTGCCAACAAATGACAATTTTTTAAATTTACCATTTTGTTACTGATTTCTCACTCAATTGTGATGTGGTAGAAGAAAATAAAGGAGCTCAAACCTTTTGAAATTTGTTTAAATTTGTTTTATGATCATTTGTAAATTTAGTAAATGCTCCATATGTGCTTGAAAAGAATGTATATTCTGCACAGTAGGGGGTAGTGTTTTGTATTTGTGTATGCATATCCATGAGGTCAAGTTTGGTGACTGTGTTGTTTAAATCATGTATCTCTGTATCGATTTGCTTTTGTCTGCTTATTCTGTAAATTACTAACAAGTTGTTACAATCTCCCACTACGATTTGGTTCCTTGCAGGTCTCTGCTTTCTATTTGTTAGGAATATGTTACTCAGTTCATACAAATTGAACCTAACATAAATTGAGTTATATGTTCCTGGTAAATGAACCTTTTCTAAGAATACTTTTTGCCTTAAAGTATGCTTCCCCTAATATTAGTATACCAACTTTCTTTTCACCAGTGTTTGCTTTTTCTTTCCACTCTCAACCTCCCTATATCCTTATGCTTTTGATGTGTCTCTTTTATTTGACTATTTGTTCTATTTTCCATTTGCCTGTTGTATCAGTCTTCTTCTCTCCTTTCTCGCCTTCTTTGCATTGGGTATTATTTATTAATTTTCTGTTTTCCTCCCCTTAATTTGGAAGTTATACATTCTTTAACAATTCTTTTAGTGGTCATCCCAGAGATTACAGCCTAAAATTACTGATTTACCACACTCAAATATTAACTGGTATTTTTTTTTCTTTTTTTCTTTTTGAGACAGAGTCTGGCTCTGTTGCCTTGGCTACAGTGTTGTGGCGTCAGCCTAGCTCACTGCAACCTCAAACTCCTGGGCTCAAGTGATCCTCCTGCCTCAGCCTCCCGAGCAGCTGGGACTATAGGCATACGCCACCATGCCCGGCTAATTTTTTTCTCTATATATTTTCAGTTGTCCAGAAAATTTATTTCTATTTTTAGTAGAGACAGGGTCTCGCTCTTGCTCAGGCTGGTCTCGAACTCCTGACTTTGAGCGATCCTCCTGCCTCGGCCTCCCAGGGTGCTAGGATTATAGACATGAGCCACTGCGCCTGGCCTAACTGGTATTTTTATTCTCTTCTGAGACATGCAAGGATGCTAAACACTGTGTGTGCCACTGGTAAGACATATACAATTGTTTTATACTTTAATTACATATATGTGCATAAATATCATAAGACATTATTATTTTTTTAGACAGTCAAATTCATTTCGTTTTGCCCTCATAATTACCATTTTAATTGCATCTCTGGGCAATCTCACAGGTCATAGAATTCTAGGTTGGCAGATATTTTCCTTTAACGCTTTTAAAGATAAAACTTCCCAGCTTTTTAGTTTCCACTGTTTCTGTTGAGAAATCAATGACAATCCTAATGTCACAACGTCAAAGGTAATAAGACTATTTCTTCTGATTGCTTTTAAGATTTTTTTGTCTTTGGTGTGGGTTCCACTAGGGGGTCACAGGGAGGCTTGAGTCTGAATTAAATTCCTTCTTCAGTTTTGAAGTTTTCAGCCATTCTCTCTCTCTCTCCTTCAGGAACTCAAATATACATACATTAGAACTTCTCAGTGTCTCTCATATTGCGCTTACCCTCTTCTATATTTTCCATTCTTTTGTCCCTTTGTTTATTCAGGATATTTCCCTCTGACATCTTTCAGTTCACTAAATCTTTCTTCTGTGGAGTCTAGTTTGCTCTTAAATCCATCCATCCACAAAGGTCCTAATCCAGGGGATTATATTTTTCAGTTCTAGAATACCCGTTTTAGGCTGGGTGCAGCGGGGCTCATGCCTGTAATCCCAGCACTTTGGATGGTTAACGTGGAAGAAGTGCTCAAGGCCAGGAGGTCAAGACCAGCATAGGCAACATAGCAAGACCATTTCTCTACAAAAAATAAAATAAAATAAATTGCTGGAAGCAGTGGTAGGCGCCTATAGTTTCAGCTACTCAGGAAGCTGAGGCAGAAGGATTGCTTGAGCCTAGGAGTTAGAGGTTACAGTGAGCTATGATCATGCCACTGCATTCCAGCCTGGGCAACAGAGTAAGACTCCATTGTGCCTATATATATATATTCATTTTTCTTCTTTATAGTATCTTTCCACAAAACTTTCGATTAGCTCAAAATTCTCAACATAGCTTTTTAAAATCTGATAATTACAATATCTAGAGTTCCAGTGGGTCTATTTCTATTTTACGTTGTTTCTCATATCTTGTCTCATCATGTGCCTAATTATATTTTGTGTACTGGATACCAAATTTGCAAAATTGTCTGTAGAAAATCTGACATGTAGAAAGCTATATTTCTCCAGAGAGGATAAATGTTTGCTTCTATCAGGTGCTTGAGGACAGCAGCAATACAGATCTTGTTGATCGAGTTACAGAAATTTTGATGATTTGAAGTTGAACTATCTTCCTAGGAGGACCTAGCTACTGTGGTTTATCTTTCTACCTAAGTTACAGCATTTTGGGGTTTAAAGTGAGAAGAGTTCACTAGGGCCACCCCTCCAATGTGGTGGGCCTTGTACTCTGGCCCTGTCCCCTTATACCTAGGTTATAAAAATCACCTTTTTGTTTCTCAGTTGCTGTTTCTAGTATCAACACTTCCCCCAGGCAAAAAGCAATCTCAAATTGGGACTCTCCCTCCATGGGCCTTTGTCCTCAGTGAGATTCTATCCCAGTCATACCAGTTAGCTTTCTGATACCCTCATTACAATACAATTTGTTTTGCTTTGTTTTTGTCCAGCTTTTAAAATTGTTCTCAGAATAGTCTGAATAGTCTGAATTATCTATTACCAAACTCAGAAGTCCTGAAAAACTTTCAAGCATAGAATTAACAAAGCAGTATCCGACCTTTAAAAAGATCATTTTGGTAACAGAATGGAAAGGCATACTGGAGGAAGAAAGCAAGCCTAGAAATCAAGCATAAAAATACTATGAGATCCAGTTTTAATGTTATAAAAGATACCTATTATAACTGAATATTATAATTTTGGTAGTAGCTACTGATAAAAAGCTTGATGATTTAAAAATATTGAGGTGGGAATTGGTAATTTCAAACACAATAATATAGATTTAAAAACTTCGAACATTTTAAAAGCATCTTCTAAACTAAAAAGAGACATGCTCATTATGGCTTTTCCCCTTACAGTGAGGTACTAAAGGAAAAAATATCTGTGTTTTCAACCTTTCACTCACTATTGAGCCCTTATCCATAATCAAAATAAAAACAAAAGCAAGACAAAACCCCTCAATTGTCCCTCAACTCTGTATCCATCCTCCTCTAGTTACTATCCTGTCTTTCTGCTTTTTTTCACAGTTGAACTTTTCGAAGTAAAAATCTATTTTCACTGTCTTTACTCCATCACCTCCTACTGATTCCACGATGCATTGTAATATCTTTAATCCCAAGTTCACTATACCTTCCCTGAAATAAATAAACTAAGTGGCAAATTTGATGGGCTTTTCCAACTTTATTTGACCTCTGTGAAACATTTAACTAATTCCTTCTGCATGGTCCTCTTTCCCTTTATCTGGAAACATCTCACACTCCTCTTGGCCTCCTACCCATTAATGTTCCCCTTTAGTGTCCTTTTGTCCACCTAGCGCTTAAATGTTAATATGCATCCAAAGACTTTTTGTGGTCCTCTTCTAAATGAAAAGGTCCATGATTATTAAAGTGCAATAGAGCTTGCTACTTAAAACTATGTTCCAGGGACTAGCAGCATTGGGCACTACGTAGGAGCTTGTTGTGAATGCAAGATCTCAGGCTTCACTCCAGGCCTAGTGATTCACGATTGATTTGCATGCACCATATACTTGAGAAACACTATAAATAGAGCTTTTGAAGGGATCAAACTTGCAGACTGAATAACTGACAGAAGAAATGGGCTTCCCTATTTAACTCTCTACTTGTGACAGTTAACACCAGCAGTTTTCAAATCTCTGTCAAACTAATTAAATGTTTTCTAAATTAGTCATTGTTACAGATTATATTATTGTTACTAAGTATCCTGTATTCCTCCCTGTCTAGGAATATAAAATTCACTTCATTATTCTCTTGATGTCAGACATAGCTGGCTGTGCCCAATGAAATATGAATAGGAGTGATATGTGTCTTCCACGTAGAAGTGTTTAAAGCCAACATTATACTTCTTAACTCTCTTTTCTCTCTATCTCAAGATCAGAGATGTTCCATTTAGTGGCTGCTCTATCAACATGGATCCTAGAGGAAAGATCTAATTCCCAATGGATTATCCCACACAAATATACATGTGGGCACACAAATCTGGCTATTCCCATTTCTGCTCCTGGTTAAATTATTGTGCTTGGTAGATTAAAAAAAAGAATTACTCAACAAATCATGCATAAAAAGCAAATCACCTACTAGGGGAAAAGCAAAATAGCCTAGCTTGCATGAGATTTCTCTACCCAAACATTATTCAATGCCACAAAACTGGAATTATTCCAATTGTATCAAAGACTACAAGGATAGTGAAGAGGATACTACGAAAGGACAAGTAGGGAATATTGAACAATAAGTTATAAAAATATGGCTGAAAAACTGTGGCTATTAAAAACAGAGAAAAATACAAAAGCATTATAATCAGTAAATATCAGGATGTGAGAAGAAGAAAAATGGGATATGAAATTGCTAATGTGATATCAAAGTGTGATTAAATATATCTCACCTAAAATTGGAACATGATTATAATAACAATAATACCAACCTGTTAATATTTTTTAGAATCTTCTTGAGACACACCGCTTAGGAATTAATTTCTTGTGGTGAAGAGTTGTTATCTTCCATTCTGTCATTCCCTCCTTCTAACCATCCAACTACATAGGTATATATACATAGAACAGATCTTGGTAGTAATGCCTACCCTAACATTAAAGATATCCCTGAGTGGTTGAATTTGAGGAGACTTTTAAAGTTTAATATTTACAATGTATGACTTCTTTATAGTTAGTATGCATCAGTTTTATAAAAAAAATGATTTTTTAAAATAAAAGACTAGAAGCAAATATACCATGATATTAAAGTATTAATGGTTGTTAATTGTAATATAAAAAAGGACAGTTGTAATGTCCAATAGGTTAGAACATTTATTCCACAAGGACCTTGCTGTACAGTCATTCCGCTCTCAGCATTTCCCTCTATCAGCATATAAACATGCCTTCCTTCCAGGAACTTCTCATTATCAGTAACCTCAACTTTCCTAAGGTCTCAATACCATCCAGAGGTTGTCATACAACTTAAACATGCATCTCTTTTCTTAATCTACATCATAAAACAAATATAAGCCCCAAGTACTTGCGAAGGAAAAAGAAACAAAAACAAAAACTTGAGACTCCTTAATTTGCTTGAGAGAAACGTAATTAAAGAAAATAGAAAGATGCAGTCTTTGACATCTTAAATCCATGGTGTTTAACCCTGACTTAGAATCACCTGAGAAACAGATATTAGCGATTTTATGATTAAGTCTTTAATTATGATCAGATCTTGGCATCAAAAATTTTTAAAAGCCACCTAGGGAATCCTAACGCATAGCCAACATTGGGACTCACTGCTCTAGAATAATGCGGTTCAAAAGAACTCTCTGCAATGAGAGAAATGTTTTAAATCTGCCTTGTATAACATGGTAGCCACTGGCCATGTGGCTACCATGAATACTTGAAATGTAGCTATTGAGACTGAAAACTGAATTTTTAATTTTACTTAATTAATTTAAATTAAAATAGCCACGTGTGCCTAGTCACAAAGATTTTTTGTTTGCCCAAACTTTAGTCAAGGCTCCTGAACCATCTCCTGGGCCTATCTGTGCACTTCCTTCCAATATCTACTTTTAGCAAGAATCCTGCAAAGTCTGTTTAGTAGGTACCCCGCACCCTGGATATCTGAACACCTTCTATATCTGATCAGGTTTCTCATTCTCCACTGTCCCCCAGGTGAAGTGTGATTACCTTGGCCTGTCTTCAGCAAAAATCCTGGTAAGTAAGTTTAGCCAGAATCCCCCTTACTCCTGATGTTACCTCTTAGCAATTTTCCACCTACCTACTCCCACTCTGCTCCTTGGCTATAGATTCCAACTTGCCTGTGCTGCATTTGGAGTTCAGCCCAAACTCTCTCCCTCACTGCACAATACTCATTGCAATGGTCCTGAATTAAAGTCAGTCTTACCATGCTTTAAAAAGTATCATTGAATAATTTTTCCTTTAACACTAGTTGCTATCATAGTGAACAGTACGGATACAGAATCCAGAATCCAAATTCCTCAGTTCAGTTCTTCTTTGCATTAGCCACAATTCAAGTGCTCAATAGCCACGTTTGCCTAATGGCTACCATCCTGGTCATCACAGATACAGAACATTTTCATTATCATGACAATTCTATTTAATAGTAAGGCTCTAGAAAATCTAAAATCTAGAGTCTTGACTATATAATCTAAAATCTATAGTTTATCATCTGAAACAGACCATCAGATAAACTGAATATCTGAATTAATTGCTTTGCCCCTGTACATAGTTGTTTTTACTAATTTGAATTTCAGAGTTATACCATTGAACTACATGAAAGAATGGTGTTTTAAAAAATAAGATTTTTGAAACTGGAACCTGTACTTACTATAAAGATGGTGTGGATTTTTTGTTACTGTTATTATACTACAGAATTCCACAAGAATTTTTTCTCTATATTCTCACTATGAGGAATAGCTGTGTTTCTTCTGTCTACCTAAGCAACAAGTTTACCTTTATTTTAGGGACACTGTGATTTATGTCTGATCACATTTCTCTCTTTTTATTGACTGCCAGAAAATAAAACCAAATTTTTGGCCTTTCTTTAACCCATGTATTCTACCTTAAAACATGTTTTTTTTTCTGTACTAGTTTCACCCATTGAACAAAATTTATTAAGTCTCTTAACATAAGTGTGCTGGTGGCCATAAAAGGGACCTTTATACACAGAAAAAAACTATCTGTAGTTATTTTACTTTTTAAGGTTTGATTCCTTTAAATTAATACATTAACTGCCATGCAAGTTGTATTTAACCCACACTAGTTTTGAGCCCGGGGCCTCATGAAGCATATGTAACTCACAGGTGTCTACCTTGGGAGCCGCATGAACTATTTTTCAAGTTGCTTATAACTCATGCAAGGAAAACAATAAAAAATAACAAATTTTTCATCAAATTAGAGAGGATCCTTACACCATCAACTATAAAGTACATTTTATTTATAAATCTAGTAAATTTTAACATACTTTCTAAGGTGCTTTTGATAACTGATCAATTCAAACTAAAAAATTAAATATCCTTAAATAATCCTATTTATAAACTTGCATAATTAAATTCTCTTATATACACAAGTCCTCAAATAATGTTGTTTTGTTCAACATCATTTCATTATAACGTTCATGGAAAAAAAATTGATTCTCAGCCAAGGCCACTGTGTGGAGTTTACAAATTCTCCTAGTATCAGCATAGGTTTTCTCTGGGTACTCTGGTTTCCTCCCGCATTCCAAGATGTGCCCTTTAGGCTAACTGGCGTGTCTAAATTGTCCCAGTCTGAGTGAGTGTGAAATTGTGCGTGCACCCTGTGATGGAATGGTATCTTTTCCTGGGCTGGTTCCTGCCCTGTGTCATGAGCTGCCATAATAGGCTCTGGCCTCCCATGACCCTGAACTGGAATAACTGGGTAAATAATTACCTTACTTATTTTTATTAATCTTTCTTAAATGTATGATAGTACATGTTTATTTCAATGTTTAATATTAGAAGTGTCTTTGGTCTTTATTTAGATATTTGGTGATGTTCTTGTAACCAGAAATCTAAGGTAGGAACTGAACTCTTGCTTATATCAGTTAGCCTATGGTAAAACTGCTTTCATTATATATCATTTTTCTTAAAGCTGCACTTCCCAAAAACCTATGGATAATGTTAAGTGAGGACTTACTGTACTAAACTGCATTTATAAATTTATTACATTCTATTTTAAGCACTCTAAGTGCCTCTAACAAGTACACTTTTCTAAGAACTTTAATAAATACATTACAATAAAGTTTTAAATATAAATGTTAAGTTTTTGTAAACATTCCAATAGCTTCTAAACTTAGCCAAATTCTTCAGCCTTTCAACTTAAAATCCAAGTCAAAAACCAATTACACAAGTATGCATTTTAAATTACACTCACAAGGCTAATTTGTATGCATTTTATAGGCTTAATTCTCTAAAATACAACAAATATTTTAATGAACAAATACACTGATTATTCCTAAACTTAATATAAAAATATTAAGTATTAAGCATTTAATATAAGCACTTAATAAATGTCATCATTTCTATATTTACTTCTAACCTTCTACGAACAAAGGAAAGTGTGGTTCCCAGACCAGTGGCAACAGCATTACTTGAGAACTTGTTAGAAATGCAAATTCTCAGGCCCAACCTAGATACATAGAATCAGAAACTGGGGAAGGGGTCCAAAAATAGTTTTTTTAATGAGCCGTTCAGGTCATGATTTGTTGCATGCTAAAATTTGAAAATCATTGCCTTAAGGTAGCCTCAACTACTTAGAGTCTTGTCGTAGAACACAGATAATACAAAAGACTTCATGTCAGCAATTCTGTGAGATGAACAGCAATTTTAAAACAGCCAAATCTCCCTTGTACCTGAGAACCACCGAACCAAATACAATATTATGAACTCAAACTACTTGGGGTTACCATCAGAGCAGAATGACGTAGTCTATCAAGCAGAGATTATCTTCTCCCTCCTACCCTTCTTTATAAAAGAGACTAAGACTACAGCCATCCAGGATTATCTTCCAAGCAACACTGAGGTTTATTTTGTTTGTTTGTTTTCTTGGTGTTTTAAATAGTTACTATACCAGTTGGTACTACAGGCCCATTAGGGGCACTTGGTCTTTCCTGGGTTCAAAATAATCCATTATTTAACTCTTCAGATAATCTGAACCAGCAATTTCCAACCTAAAATACATCTAACTTTTCTCACACCCACATTGGATTTTATACTTTCATCTCTGTCATTTTACTATCTAACTCTAAAGAATCTTCAATGACAATCCATCCTATCCTTTACAACCCTAATTTAACTTTAATACCTTACGTGATAGAATTTTCCATCCTTCTCACATTTTTCTTCCCTAACTCACAGGACTATAACTCTTGGAAGTACTGAGATTAACACCCACATGATTTCTGCATCTCTCATTTCTTTCTTTGTAGCAGATTCCTCATAATGAAAATGGAATAATAGTGCCTATCTCATAGGGTTATTAGAATTAAATAAAAACAGCATTTTATTTAATTTTATTTATTGCTCAGTGCCTGCCCCATGATAGCTATTATTCTTGTTACAGGTTGAGTATCCCTTACCCAAAATGCTTAGAAACACAGTGTTTAGGATTTCAGATTTTGTTGGATTTTGGAATATGTGCATTACCTGTGGGGCATCCCAAATCCAAAAAGCCAAAATCTGAGCATTTCCTTTGAGCATCCTGTCAGCCCTCAAAAAGTTTTGGACTTTGGAGCATTACAGAGTTTGGATTTTGGGATTTGGGATACTCAAGCAGTATTACTACTGATGTTGTTACTATTAAAATTGTCATCATTATCATCATTTCACTTACTGAAACAGCCATTACTCCAGTCCAAGGAAAATATGATTTTTTTGACACGCCCTCAGATTAAGTTAAGAATCCCTGTTATACACACCCAATAACATAGTTTACTTTCCTATCCATCACACCTATCACAGTTATAAGTGTCTTGTTCAGTGCCTATTTTGACAACTAGACAGGATCCTTCACGGACCTCAGCAAAATCGTATGTAAAATGGAAATGCTAATACTGATTACCTCATAGAATTCTTGCTGAGGGTTAACTAGTACTTAAGACACAGCAAGAACTATGTTAGTGTCGGATATTATTCCATGTCTTGGTTTACTTATTTTCCATGATTACCAAAACTGTATATGCTCTTTGGAAGGGTGTGGTGGCTCACGCCTGTAATTCCAGCACTTTGGAATGCTGAGACAGGAGGATCTCTTGAGGCCAGGAGTTCCAAATAAGCCTGGGCAATATAGCAAGACCCATCTCTACAAAAAATGTTTTAAAAATTAAAAAATAAAAGTGAACCAGTGAGTTGGGCATGGTGGCACATGCCTGTAGCACAGCTACACAAGAGGCTGAGGCAGGAAAACCACTTCGAGCCCAGGAGTTTGAGGTCAACCTACGCAACATAGCAAGACTCCATCTTTAAAAAAAAAATGTGAACCAGTAACAAGAATATCAATTTCAGGCTTCTGAACTCTTCTTCAGGTATATACATTCATCAGATAGGATTTTCCCGGTATTACCCTAAAGTGATATTCTGTCCCAGAATTTGTTTTAATGAGCTTGTGATTGAAGGCCTCAAGTCAAGAAAATACAATTTCTTGTTTTGTTCCTAGAATATAAGCTCCTTGAAGACTATGTGAACCTTTTATTAATAATTCAGCTCTGTATGCCCTCATAGTCACAATTATTAAATAATTCAATAAATATTTTAGCAAGTTGAAAGACAGGAAAAGATACCCAGGTAAAAAGAAACCTTAATATTTAAAATTCAAAATTATAAAATAGAAGTATCAGGGACAACCATTCAATTTAAGAAATATTATTGCTAATAGTTTTTCCTTGAAATACAAAATAATTCAGGTGATAATGTTCCCACTTTATTTCATTGTTCATAAAATGTATTTACACACACACACACAAACACTAATATATATGCTATGAAGCAGAACAGGTGCCCAGTTCTACAATTTGCAACTAAGGTCTATGGTTGGTATTAAAAGAAGCTAATAATGGTCCACATTCAAACTTGAAAGAACTGCTGGCTACCAAGGTCAGCATTTCTATATAGGAGTAGCTATTTTAGCAGAGCTGGTTCCATCACTACTTCCACTACTGCTATCCACCATTATCATCCTCTCACCACAGGGCAAAGGAGGAGGACTAGGATGGAAAAGGGGACCCCTGCTTTTATCTTTTCTCACAACCCAATGTCAAAGGAGCTATATATCAGGAAAGGGTAAGAGGGAATTTGTGAAAGCCAGACCACACCTCTCCTCCACTCCAAACCTAATCTGGAAAGGGAACTAGGGGTAGGGAGATAGGTGGAGCTTTAAACTGAATATGAGATTGAAATTTTAAAATGGAAGGACTGAGTCTTAAGTAACTGACAGATACTGTTTTAATTACTAAAAGAAATTGAAAAAAAAATTCAAGGCTGCATGCAGTGACTCACATCTATAATCACAGCACTTTGGGGGGCGGAGACAGGAGGATTGCTTGAGGCTAGGAGTTCAAGGGCAGCCTGAGCAAGGGAGACCCTTCTCTACAAAAAAATAAAAAAATTAGCTGAGCATGGTAGCCGGTGTGCACCTATAGTACCACTATTCAGGAGGCTAAGGCAAGAAGATTGCTTGAGCCCAGGAGTTTCAGGTTGCAGTGAGCTATGATGACACCACTACACTCTAGCCCTTCTAGCCCCCTGGCTGACAGAGCAAGACTTTGTCTTAAAAGAAAAAAAAGAAAATTTAAATAGGGCAGAGCTGTGTTTAAAGGATACTGTTGCCCAGTGGGAAAATAAGGTTGACATAACAGGACAGTTTATGATAAAAATTATTTCATGCTTATATTACAGTAAGTTGAGAGTCTCATAAATATCTACATTTATTAATTACTATATAATATAGCAAAGTGAATACTTTTAAAAGCTATACAATATGGGTTACAGACATGCCCCACACAAGAGCTAAACTTAAAACGCAAAAAAAAAGATGTTTTAATCAAATTAATAATGTACCCTTTAAACAGGAACAAGCATTGTATCCTAAGATGTTTCCTTTGTAATTGTTATTAACTAGATCAATGGTATGATACAGTGCTTAATATTCTAAATCTCAGTTACGGTTTTCCTGAGAGGGCTATAATGTCGGAGCCAGCAAACACCAAAAGCTGGTAAGAGCAAAAGCAGCCACCTTGGAAAAGAGTAAAGGTAGGAGAAACACTAACAGTCCAGTAAGTGGTTTATTTAGAGAAGGAGTACAATCAGAAACATTTGACAGAAGTTTTATCTGGTCTGTCCTTAATTTGCCAATGGTAAAACTATTTTATCATCGTCATTACTGAACATGATATGGTGAGGGGCAAGATCACAAACAAACAGTTTCCTGGAATGCAGTCTATCTGCAAGTGTGGAAGTGTCTGTACGAGAAATGCTGCAATACACAGGACTTTTTACATAATTGAAGAAAGTATAATAGACAGCAGGAAACTTAAGCAGCTGTTATAAAAAACTAAAATAAGGATAGTCACAGGCAGAAAGGGCAGAAGAAATCCTTCAAACAGACTGATAGATACTCATTCTGAAGGACACAAATGCAAAGAACAACCCTATAGCCAAAATCCATCTGATAAGCCGCTGCAAAAAACAGGATTCACATTTTAAAGAAAGGCCAACTAGAAATTCATAAAGAACCTTTTTTTTGCATACACACACACACACACACACACACACACACACACACACCCTCTCCAAAGTCAGGAAAACTTAGGAAGCAGTACTTATCTTAACAGTGGCAGGGGGTGATCAAATGATTGCTGGGGCACTTATTTCTTGAAATGCTTTCAGTGGTCTGTATCATAACTTCATAGATTTACAATATTTTACCACCATTTTTTTTGGCTTCGTCACCCATTATTTTCACTAGTTCCACTCCAAATAAAAATGCTCCAGAATTGACAATCTCTGAGATTATCAAATCCAACCTCATTTACATACAAGAAAATATAGGCCCAAAGAGATTAAGTAATTTGTCCTAATTCTTTCAGGAAGGTAATGCTTGGACGTACCTGCCCACAGTATGACTGTGGTCATACTGGGACATCACAAGGCCTCCCTAACCTGTCAGAGATACAGGGGCACCATGAGTATTAAAGAATATGCAATGGATTCATAAAGGCAGCTTCCACAGAAGAGGAATTTGTATAGTTTTTGAAGCTACAAATCTGAAGAAATGTGTCAGATATAGCTGTGTGCTCCATACATGCTTTTGGGGTTTTTTGTTTGTTTCTTTGTTGTTTTAAGTGACAGATCTCATTACATTACCCAGGCTGGATTTGAACTCCTGGGCTCAAAGGATCCTCCTGCCTCAGCCTCTCAACTAGCTGGGACTACAGGTGAATGAAAAAGATGTATATCTTTAGGTATATTCATTAAAATATTAATTTTATCCTTTCCTATTTAAGTTACCACACATATTTCTCAATTCTCCAACTATCTAGAAGCTCGTCACATACCAAATGTTTCCGACTAGGCAAGTGAAAACTCATTTAAAAAATCCTTGATTCACACAGTTTAAAATTCCATTCCTCATCTCTGATCCTACTTTTACGAGGATTCTGCATCTCGTTAATATCCTTCAGAGTAGAAACAAAAATATCCCCGTCCCCTTTTCATTTCCTAATTCCATAAACAGGAATTCTGAAGATAGCAGATATGTTATGTAAAGTGAGGAAAAATTATTAAGAAGCCATGCTAAAATGAGATTTTAATATTCAAGTTTTTTCAAAGCTTAAATTATATACCCACACACAAAGATCAACAGATGTCCTGTTCTACTGTTTTAAACTGACTGACAGGACATGGAGTTATGGATCAACTTTATACACTTTGTGTTTATATCCATTTTCTAAATTCTCTAATGCTCATATATTTATTCGCATAACCGCCAAACACATACTAAAACAGCTAATAAAAATAAAATAAAATATATATGACTAGGAGGTCTGCTACCTATTAAGTTAAAGGAAGCCAAGGACACTGGAAAAGTTAACATATGCATTATGCTAATCCCTGCTCAGCAACGTTTTACAAAATTCTGAAAGGTATCAGTATCATGCAATTATGACGGGTTATTTTAAAGAATACTACAAAGCCACTGTGAAAAGAAAACTAACACAGCACTCAGTATAAACGGTAACTGAGAAAAAGTTTCTAGGTTCTGCCGCCTTAAGACAACATGCAGCCTTTCAAAGTACACAATGCAAAAACCAACTAGGTTCCAGTGGAAGTGAAGCATTTTCTTTCCCAAAGTAGTATTTGACTTTTTATTTTAAGTTAGGAAGTGAACCCTAACAGTTGGCAAATATCAAATAAAAAGACTGACCCAAACCAAAACCAAAGCAGGCATGGTGCTCTTAATTTCTCAAAGACTGAAAACACGGACGTCATAATTGGTTCAATATTCACCTCCCCGTGGGAGGGAAAAAATAATGGATCATACCCTTGAAATACTTGGCGGGGTAAAGAAAACCCAGTCAAGGGGAGGAAAGCAGGAAGAGCAGAGCAGGAAGAGCTACCACGCAGTTGAAAGTCTTCCTTCCCCAGAGCCGAACGAGTCCTTCCTCCCTCACCCCGACCCGCCGCCACCCGGCCGTGTCGCCCCGTCCCCGGCCCAGGCACACCTGCCAACGCGGGGCCACGCACCCCCACGCGGCGCCACGGCCGCCGCCTCCCCCCAGCCCTCAGCCCGGATCGGCCGCGCAGGAGGCGAAAGAAGGGTGGGCTCACCAGGTCCCTCCGGGCTGGACGGCGCCGGGGGCCGGTGGGGCGGTGACCCGCACCCGGGGTCCCCCTGGGCGGGCTCCCTCAGGTAATCCTCGAAGCGCACCTGCCGGGCTTCGCCGCCACCCCCGAATCCCCACAGGCGGTTGGCTGTGCCCCGCAGAAGGCGCCCGCTCTTCCCCGTGAAGGTGGTCAGGTAGTCCATGCTGCCGCGGGGCAGGGGCCGAGGAGGTCGACGGTTTCCGCGGCGGCGGCCACAAGAAGCTTCCCGGCCCACCCGCCCGCCAGTTCGACCCGACCCGGGGGAGGTGGTTCCCCGCGCCTCACAGGAGGCGGGGGAAGGGGCGTCCCTCTCTTGGCCCGGGGGCGGACCATAAGGAAATTATGAGTCGAGGGAGCAGAAGATGGAAAAAGTTTTCGAAAAGTTTTTATTTTGCTTCCAAAAGACCAGTCAGGCAGAATTTATATTTTAAAATGAGTGTATTCCTTCCTGGGGCCTACTCATGGTCGTAAAGCTGGAGACTTTCAAGCAAACTGGACCGGTCCATACGCTCCCCCCCCCACCTCTCCGGCTCCAGTGGAGCAGGCCTGCCCCGCCCTGCCCCGCCCCGCCCCGTCCGGGACCGACCAGACCTTCAGGACTGCTGGGGGAAGGAAAGGGCGCCCAGCCCCAGGGGCCCCAGGGCTGAGTCGGGGATAAAAGTGACCGAGAGGAGGCTTTGCTGGAGGTGCGTGGAATTCGGGAGCCTAGCAGGGGTTTGCAAATAACAGTGCCAAAAAGTTTGCGTGTGTGTTGGGGGGGGAAGGAGGAAGGCACAATCACAGAAAACTTTTGCAGTTTGTAATTTCTTTTTTTTCGAGGAAGGGCGAGATTTTTTAACATAATACTGCAATCATAATTAAAATAAAGAATTAATAGTCACATTTTAAGTTTGTTGTGGCATTAGGAACTGATGTTAGCGTTTGACAGTCTATGAATCTAGTCCTGTAAGGCAAGGTAATTAAGGAAGGGCTTTAGTGTGCCCTTCGTTCTTTTAATGACAAAGAACATAGGCAGAGAAAGAGCAAAGAGTTTTGACAAACATTTTTTACCCGATTTTGTTTCCTATGAGATCTGGTTATTCTTGTTATTCTCTTCCTTTCACTTCTGGTTATACCTCTTTTAGTTTTGCCACACATTAAATAAATAAACCCTTTTTTCTTGGAATCATCAGTATATTAATGTATTGGAAGAAAAGGTTTGAATTACTTAGGAAGCTGAAGAAACACCCATTCCAAATAATGGAGTCCAGAAAATCAGGAACTTAATATTAAGTTTTTGCCAAACTACTACAGATTATCCCTACTGCCACACACAATTTTTTAAATTGGTTTTTGAATTGGTTGATTAAATTCTTACTAGGCTAGATGAACTTCACCATTCTAACATTAACATCACCTTTATACCTGGTTAAAAATACAGACTGTCTGGGCTGCCCCTCAGAGTATCTAATGTGTTTTATGGGAGAGGGGCCCAGAAATCTGCATATCCAGCAATCATCCATGTTTTCAGGATTGTGGCTTGAGAAAGAACTGCTGCTGACTTCCTTCTGTACTTCCTGAGGACTTATTTGGTAGATCATGAATGGACGGAGTGTTTGTGTTCCCCCAATTCATATGTTGAAATCCTAACTGCAATAAGATGGTATTAGGTGAGGCCTTTGGAAGGTAAGTAGGTCATGAGGATAGAGCTGTCATGAATGCAATTAGTGCCCTTATAAAAGAGACCCCAGAGAGCTCTCTACTTTCTGCCATGTGATAATACAAAGAAAAGACATCAGTTTGCAACCCAGAAGGGTGTCCTCACCAGAAACTGACCATGCTGACACGCCAGTTTTTGACTTCTAGCCTTCAGAACTGCGAGAATAAATCTATGTTGTTTATAAGCTACTCCATTTATGGTACTTTATTATAGCATCTGGAACTAAGTAAGACATATGGTAAGTGGCTCCTGGTTATTGCTGAGAATTCCATTTGATAAGGAAGTATTACTATATTTAGCACCATTTTTAAGTTCTATGAGAGGCTCAGTAAGTTTTATAAATCGAATTTCAATGACTTAATTCTCATCCCGATTAAATAAATTGAAATTCTTTTTTTAAGATATGTTTTACATCTTCTTGAAATTTACTATTTAGTTTGTGATAAGCATATCCAAATAGTGATTGAATTTTTTATACCTTATTAGATCTGCATTTTTACAACCAATATTAGCAGAACCTGCATTGAGTTGACATACAGATTTATAGGTACTTAACCCATGAGTTTTTTCTGCTTCTATTTCATGGAACGCTAGAGCTGCTGGAGAAAAATGTATAACCTTGATTGAATGCCTTACATATTTTGATTTAAACTCAGATGAGCACTAATGTCTCTGAAATCCTTTTATTCATATAATCAGTTTTTTATTCTCTCCATTTGTTGTCTAAACTGTCATGATTCTCCTGAAGTTATAAAATTCATCACTTGAACATATTACTTTGCCTTCTACATGACCCAGAAAATCATAGGCCATCAAATATGATCACTCACTTTTCTTTCCTTTTTCTCTTCAATCTACATTAAGCTCCTTCCCTTACATTGCCTTAGAAGGAAAGAGGTCCTTATTCCTGTCCATGCCTCTCCTCCAAATATACTTTTGATAGTCTGGTTTATGTTGTCTGTGACTTGCTAGCCTTATTATTCCCCTCTGCTGTATTCTCTTTCTCCCTCCACCTTAGTTTCTTTCCTGGTACCCTACCTGTATTAGCCACATAAATCCCTCTCCTTAAAAAAAAAAAAAGTTTTCTTATATACCATAACTGCTTCTAAAGCTACCCTTTGCCTCATTTTTTTATAAAAAGCTTTCTTAATATATAATTTACATAACATAAAATTCACTTCTTAAAAGTATCCATCTCACCTGTTGGTATATTTACACAGTTCTAAAGCCATCACCAAAATCTAATATTTGAATATTTCAATCATGCCCATAAAAAACCTTTTACCCATCTGTAGTCACTCCCCATTTCCACTTGCAGCCCTTGGCAACCGCCAATCTACTTCCTGTCTTTATGGACTTGCCTTTTATAGACATTCCATATAGATGGAATCATACAATATTTGGTCTTTGGGGTCTGGCTTCTTTCACGTAACGTAATGTTTCTGAGGCTTATTCATGTTGTAGCATGCGTTAGTACTCCATTCCTTTTTATGGCCAAGTAACACTCCATTGTATGGATATGTCACATGGAATTCATCCATTCATCAGTTGATGGACATTTGGATAGTTCTTACTTTGCTGTTATCATGAATAATGTTGTTACAAACTAAATTTTTTTTTGTTGACATGTTTTCATTTCACTTGTGTGTACACATTATGAGTAGAATTCCTGAGTCTCAATTGTGTCTTCCAACACATAAAAAAAGTTTAATTTTGATAGGGCCAAATTTATTAGTTTTTATTTTTATCATTCTGTTCTTTGTGTCCTAGCTAAGAAATCATTGCCTAATCCAAAATTATGAAGATTTACTCTTAGGGTTTTTTTAAATTAATTTTGTTGTGTTATCTCTTATATTAGGTCTTTGGTCTATTTGGGTTAATTTTCATGTGTAGTGTGAGGAAGGTGTCCAAATTCATCCTTTTATGTGTGGCTATCCAGTTGTCCCTGCACCATTTATTGAAAAGATGATTTTTTTCCCTGTTGAATTGTCTCGGCATCTTTATCAAACATCAATTGACCATACAAATAAGGTTTTGTTCCTGGACTCTCAATTCTATTCCTAAACTTATACTGGTACCACGCTGTCTTGATTACCATAACTTTGGAATAACTTTTGAAATTGGGAAGTATAAGTCTTCTCACTTCGCTCTTTTTCAAGATTGTTTTAGCTATTTTGGGTCCTTTGCATTCCATATACATTTTAGAATTAATTTGTCAATTTTTCCAAGGAAGAATGTCAGCCGTGGTTTTGACAGAGATTACATCAATTTCTTTGGGCAATGTTTTATACATTTCAGTGTACAATCTTGTGCTTCTTTTATTATATTTAACCATAAGTATTTTATTTTTTGATGCTATTATGAATGGAATTATTTTCTTGACTTTTAGATTGTCATTGCTAGTGTATACAAATAAAATTGATTTTTGAATACTGATTTTGTGTCTTACAATCTTATTAGACTTTCATAAATTCTAGGAGTTTTTAAGTAAATTTCTTAAGATTTTCTATATACAAGATCATGCCCATCTGTACATAAAGACAGCTTTATTTTTCCTTTGCAATCTAGATGCCTTTTATTTCTTTTTCTTGTCTAATTGCCTTGGTTAGAACTACCAGTACAATATTCAATAGAAGTTGTGAGAGTAGATATCATTGTTTTGTTCCTGATATGGAGAGAAAGCATTCAGTATTTCACCATTAAATATTATATTAGCTGTGGGTGTTTTCTTGATGGCCTTTCTTAGATTTAGAAAGCATCATTCTATTCCTAATTTTTGAGGGTTTTTATTATAAATGGATGTCGGATTTTGTCCAGTGTTTTACTGCTTCTGTAGTGATGATGTGCTTTTTGTACTTTATTCTATTAATATAGTGTTTACATTATTTGATATTTATGTTAAACTAACCTTGCCTTCCTAAGATAGATAACACTTAGGAATGATGTATAATATGTTGCTAGATTGCGTCTGTTGGTATTTTGTTGAAGATTTTTATGGCTATGTTCATAATAGATAATGTATTGGTTTGTAGTTTTCTTCTCTTATGATGTCCTTATCTTGCTTTGGTACTGAGGGCAATACTGGCATCTTATAATGGTTGGGAAGTGTTTCTATTCTTTTCTAATTTTTGGAAGAGTTTCTAAAAGATTGTAGTAATTCTTCTTCTTTAAATATTTAATAGAATTAATTATTTAAGCCATCCACGTCTGGGCTTTTCTTTGTGGGAATATTTTAAATTACTCCCAATAATTTTTTATTTCTAATTTATCTACTCGGATTTTCCATTTCTCCCTGAGTTGGTTTTGGTAATTATGTCTTTCTAGGAATTTGTCCATTTAATGTAAGCCATCTAATTTGTTGTTCATAGTATTCTCTTATAATCTAATAATTCTTTTCATTTCTGTAAGATTGATAGTGATATCAGCTCTTTTATTCCTAATTTTAATAATTTGAGTCATCTCCCTTTTTTTCTTGATCAGTCTAAAGACTTGTCAATTTTATTCCTTGCAAAGAGCCAACTTGAGGTTTCATTAATTTTCTGTCATGTTTTTCTGTTTTGTATTCCATTATCATGTTAATCTTTACTATTAATATTTCATTTCTTCTGCTTGCTTTGTATTACTTTCTTCTCTCAGCCCCGGCTCCCAGTTTTATTAGGTGGAAGTTTAGGTTATTGATTTGAGATCTTTGTTTTTTTCTAATATAAGTTTTTATAGCTAAGTACTTCACTAGTCCTATCCCATAAATTTGGGTATATTGTATGTTAGTTTTCATTTGTGTCAAATTATTTTCCAATTTTTCTTATGATTTCTTCTTTGACTCATTTGCTATTTAGGAGTATGTTGTTTAATTTCCACATATTTGTGAATTTCTCAAATTTCCTTCTTTTGTTGATTTCTAACTTAATTTCATTGTGGTGAGAGAACATACTTGGTATGATTTCAATTCTTTCAAAATTATTGAGTCTTTCTTATGGCTTAGTTTAAGGTTATTCTGGAAATGTTCTATTTTTTAATTCATTTTTAAGCCTTCCATTCATCATTGAATTTCTTGAAAATCCATCTACATTTGCTGCGTCTGTTCCCCTCCTGTACAAGTTCACCACTTGGCAATTTCTCATTCATTCATTCAGCCTATAGCAAATGCCCAGCAGGCACTAGGATAGACACAGAGACCCTAATTCTATGGTACTTTCAAGCTGATGTTACACTCCCAAAGATCACCAGTGCCAGCACAAGTTTTTTTTGTGTGATTAGAAAGAGATTTTTTTCAGATATACACATTACAAATAGGCATTCTACAGATAGACACATTACAAAAAGGTATCCATAATCCAAAAATGAAATTAAGAAAATAATTCTATTTAGAGTAGCATCAAAAAGGCTAAAATACTTAGCAATAAATCTAACTAAGAAGGAACAAGACTTGTATACTGAAAACTAAAAAACATTGTTGAAAGAAATTAAAGAAGATCTTAATAAATGGAAAGACATCCCATATACATGGACTGGAAAACTTAATATTGTTAAAATGGTGATTCTCAAATAAATCTACAGCTTCAATACATTCCCTATCTTTCTTTATGGATATGGAAAAGCCCATCCTCAAATTCATATAGAATTACAAAGGGCCCCGAAGAACCAAAACAACATTGAAAAAGAATAATGAAGTTGGCGAACTCATACTTCCCAAGTTAAAAACTTACTACAAAGATACAGCAATCCAAACTGTAGTACTGGCATAAGGATAGACATACAGATCAGAATAGATTTGAGGGTTCTGAAATAAACATATACATTTATGTAAAATTGATTTTCAACAAAATTCCAAGGCCATTTAATAAGGAAAAATAGTGACTTCGACAACTGGTGCAAGAACAACCGTATACATATCCAAATGCAAAAGAGTAAGATTAGACCCTTACCACACAACGTTGACAAAAATGGACTCAAAATGGCGTAAAGATATAAATGTAAGAGCTAACACTATCAAACTCTCAGAAGAAAACATAGGGTAAATCTTTATGATCTTAGATTTGGCAATGGACTATTAGAGATGACACCGAAAGCATAAGCAACAAAAGAAAAATGCCTCATTCCTAATAAGAGAAATGCAAATAACTGCCAATAAATACCATTTTCTTCTATCAGAATGGTGAAGGCCAGAAAGTTTAAAAACATTTTGGTGACAATGGTTGGAAACTGCCACTTTCATACATTGAGAATGTATAATACATACGTCCTGGTAGGGGAGTGAAGAGTGGTACCACCTCTAGAGGGCTATTTGGCAGAATCTATTAACATTTTTAAAGCATATGCCTTTTGACTCAGGAAGCTCATTTCTTGTTATTTATCCTATTGATATATGAAATGATGCAGTTTTCTATTTATAATAGCAAAATATTGAAAACATTCTAAATAGCAACTAATAAAGAAATGATTAAATAATGCATGACATGGACATGTCCATGTAATGGAATATTATTCAGCCAATAAAAACAATTAGTTCTTGGTGTAACCGATTATGGAAGAATTTTGAAAAATATTTTTAAGGAGGAAAGCAAGATACAGCACACTGTATGTGGTATGCTTTCATTTTTGAAAACAGTATAAAGTATATGTAGTTATCCACGTATATAAAAAACAGTTATGTTAGTATATATAAGAAACCATTAATAGTAATAAGCTGTTATTGTTTGTAAGTGGTTGTCTTCTGAGAGAAGTGAGTGGCTTGGCTTAGGGTTGGATGATAGGGAGCTTTAATTTTCACTGTGTGTGAAATATGCATGTATCACCTATTCAAAAATGATTTTTTAAGTTAAAAGAAAAGGACCTTATTTCAATGAGCCCATTCTATCTTCTAGGAGGTTGCTAGACTGTTCAATGTCGAGTTGACTGTCATCAATTGCCAAAAAACATCTGAGATCGACTGTGTTTCTCAATTATCAGCAAGAAAAATCCGATCCATTCTTAAGAGTTATCCGCATATAGACTTAGGCCCCCTGAAGTCAGTATACCTAAGGCAGCATTGCCTCATCATTAAGAACATAGGCCCTGAAGTCCAACTTCAGGTCCTGGTTCCTCCACTTACTAGCAGTGTGATGG
The DNA here is from genome assembly GCF_000956105.1 of Propithecus coquereli. NCBI lineage: Eukaryota > Metazoa > Chordata > Mammalia > Primates > Indriidae > Propithecus > Propithecus coquereli. Next base: position 6,213,621 of record NW_012147841.1, read on the forward strand.
GAAGCAACTGACTTAGCCTCTCTGTCCCTCAGGCTCCTTACCTATAAAATAGAGGATAATATAGAGATGTTAGGAAGATTTAATAACTTTGTGCAAGCAACGTGGCTAGAAGAGTGCCTGGAACACATTAAGTCCTTCGTGAATGTGAGCTATGATGCTTTCTATCAAAATACCTTATCAAGTTACACCTTTAGTGTTATATTCCAAGTTTTACTGAAGCTCAATGCTAGAAATAATTGTGTGAGGAACTAATAATGAAGACATTATTCGCTATTTTGTTATTCAGTGTACCTAATTTTAAAATATTTTTGGCAGGTAGTTAGAATTTCCTATCAAGAAAAATCCTTGTGAAGACCTAACACAGGCTTTCATTAATCAGGTGATAAATGTTACCATCTTGCTTAAGTTTCAAATACAATGACCACGTTTTTTATTGATTTTTTTTTGTTTTTGTTTCAGAAAAAAACCTTACCTTTTCTTTGCTTACTAATTTCTGGTCTTGTGGATATTATTTTTTAATAGATTTTTTAAAATTTCAGAATATTACAGGGATACAAATGCTTTGGTTACATAAATTGCCTTTGCACCACCGAGTCAGAGCTACAAGCGTGCCCATCCCCCAGACAGCAGGCACCCACTAGTTAGGTATGAGTTTACCCATCCCCTCCTCCCCCCTCCCACGTGCCCAACACCCAATGAATGTTACTTCCATATGTGCACATAAGTTTTGATCAATTTTTAAATTGAAAAGACAATACATAATGGGATACATGCACATGGGAAAATAAAACAAAAAGTCAAGCAGTACAGAAGGCTGTATGATACTAAATTTCTCACATCCTTTCAGAATCAACCTCTATAGTGTTGTATGTATCCTTCTGGAAATTTTACATGTATACATATACATAGGTGTTTAGTATGTGTATATGTGGGTGTGCGTAAACTTTTCTTTTTAAAACACAATTGGGAACACTTTGTGCCCACATTTTTGTACAAATATTTTTACTCCACTTTATTTATCTCAGAGACCTTTTCGTATCAATTCATATTAGATCTACTTCATTCTTTTTCTAGCTTCAGAATTAAATTTATGGTTATCTATTGAACAAGGCTGTTATTGTTAGTTGCTAGAGTACTTAATTTAATTATTTCACATTTACTTCCAAAAAAAAAAATGGAGGGAGCTAAAAACTCACTGGAAAGCACCTTGTTAATTAGTTGGAATCTTGTGCACCAGCATATGTAGGTTATTTATTTAGTTAAACAATAACTCCCTAAAATGCTTTAAGAAATTGTGTCCCTCTGGCACCATTTCTTAAAGGGAACACTACTCTTTTCGTTGTGGAAAAAATGACAATGCAATATTTACTGTTTAAAGCAATATTGATGACTTATCTTAAATATAAAAATTTTAAGTAAGGCAGTTATTGCTAAAAATATGAACTGGAGAAAAATAATGACACAAAAACTAAGAAAATGGCTCTATTTTATTTTTATACAAAAAGAATGATATAATTCAGTAACCTAAAAATAATCAGAACGAGATTGTACCCAAAAACATTGGTTTGTAATTTTTATATTTTCTTAATAGATAAATTCAATTATTCATATTTTAAGGGGCCTATTATCTGATTTGTTGGTTTACATTGGCTAATGACCAAAGTCCTAGTTAATGTTCAATCTTCTCAATCTTTTTGTTCTTGCCCCAGCTCCCATCTCCATCAATCATAATGTAAGACATGCCAAGCTCTCTGGATTCAAGCTCACTTCTTTATCTTTTTGTAAAGATAACATCAAATGGCTTTTCTATTAATAACCATTGCCTGGCATACTTCCTGGCTCACGAAAACTATTAGAAGTAGCTACAACACTGTTCTCATTACTTTTTGACAATACCTTTTAATGCAGATAAAATTATTGAATCTTATGAAATAACATGGGATTTAAATTGGAAGCAGAACCAAAACACATTGAACTATTTGAGCACGATGCATCTGCAAATCTTTAAGCAAAATGATAAAGTGAGAACTATGTCCACATTATAAGGCTAGCCATATTAACAAACTCAAAAAAATAACTGGATCTTGAAATAGCAGAATGAAAAAATAATTTTGTAAAGCTGGAGTAATCATGTTATATCTATCTGGCAACTCTTTTATGGGATAGAAATGGTAGCATTCCAATTTCTGATGTGATAAATGAAACCACTGATAGAATCAATAAAGTGGACTGACATGAAGCAAAGAGGTTTCGTAAATGTTAAGAAGAAAAGGAATGAATCTATGATACAATCAGTACATCTTTCAGTAAACCTAAATTCTAACTTGGTATAGCCAAATTGGTTACCCAATAGTTATTCTGGCATTCAAAATCCTTATCAAATATGAGACTCTCACTGTGTCCAAATTACGACAGGGAGGAAGAGTGTAGGTTGTTTGCATACAATCGTGATCACACCATTGAAGAGTATATGATAAAGATTTAATATGGCCTTTCAACAGAGTGGGAAAGAGCCTAATCATGATTTTTTAAAATGTTCCCCTCTAGTAGATACCAACCCTGGATATAATCATTAAAAATCTTACTAAAAATCAAGAAACTTTTTCTCAATTCTGAAAACTGTCAAAAAAGTGTTAATTCCCTCACTTGTCAGAAAAACACTGCATGGCACCCAAACCAAACGAGGACCCAGTAATACCATCATTAAGAATTATAATTGAAACTTAGGTCACAATAACTCGCACCAACTTACCATAGAATTATTTCAGTACTATTTTTATATCCTATTGAAGACTGTAATTACAATTATATAATTACAGCCCAAAATACTCCATACCTGGAATGTGGCAGCTTCTGGGGTTTTGGGATCAATTTCACCCAGCTCATTGAACAAGTGCCAGGGATTAGTACCAATTATTCCTAAAGTTGTGAAAACTCAACAAAGCTTTAAAAGTCTTTAGGAACAACAGTGAATCAAAATCCCCAAAGAGGAATGTCACATTGTGAAGACACACATTCTCATTCTCTTTCTACCACAGGCTTCTTTTTCTGCCTGCACCTTCTGTGGGGTTGCAGTAGAGGCTGTGTGTCTACAGCTGGGACTGTGTGCATAGCCATGTGGTAAGACTTCCCTCTGTCTTTCCATCTTTCCAGACCTTTCCTCTCTGCCCTTATTCCACTTCTTTTCCTCTCTTAATTCTATAATAGGCCTTCCCAGGTTGCTACAACTTCTTGTGTTCATTGAAGAGAATTTTGATACTTATTGTTCTTAACCTAAAAAGCTGACAAATGAAACATTTGTAATGTTGAATTGTAATATATTAAATGCTGTATTTTAATATATTGATTTTAGCTATTAATATTAAGCATTTTAAAGTTATATAGCATTTATTATATCTAATAATTAGCAACAGACTTAGATTCTTCCCAAATTATTTTACCCTTTCTTTTCCTTTTTTGCTTTCCATTTTTCTATTGCCTTTTAAAAAATACAAAGTAAAGGTAGAAAAATTATTTCTAATAATTCTAACCTAAAACCTCCTCAAAAATTTAACTATTAATAAATTAATTGAACAAGAACTGGCTGGCAGCCACTTTGTACCTACCCTCATGGTGTTCCTTACTGGTCAGGAAGGAAGGGGTTAGGTAAGATTCTTAAAATACACAAAGATATTTTAAGGCAACAACATTTTTAGGCCCTCAGATTGAGCTGGCCCTGATAACACATTGTATGATATATAAGAACATGCATTTATGTTTGCTCATTAAATCCTATACCTTGTGTGGTAAAATGCAATCTCTCAGCTTTTAGCTTCCCCTCTCTTTAATCTATCCCAAATACTACAGCCAGTGTGACCTTAAATCCATAGATCTAATTATTGCCTTTCCTCGGCTTTAAAAACACTCCTTCCTCACAGCAGTAGCTTCCTGTTGATAATGAGAATCAGCTGTGGAACGTTTTGAAAATGCAAATTCCCCAACTATACTCCCAGATCCTAATTCCAGGGTTGTAAGGTAGGAGCTAAAGAACCTGCATTTTTCAATTATAAGCCACGTTTGAGATCTGCTACTTTCATAGTTCATTCAAGTGCTTTTGCATGTTTAGTTCACATAGTCACACACTAACTTATGAAATAGGGCCATGACACTAATTCTGGCCATCATCGAGCAGAAGTGACATATGTATTTTACACACACGTGTAAAGAACAGCCTGTGTGTAAAACAGCGAGCATTTTACAGTCCAGACGCCTCTGCCCCTGCCTCAGCAACCAGGGATACAACGTGCTTTAGATGGTGCAGCTACAACATGATGGAGCCTTCATTAGTCTGGATCCCTGAGTAGTTACGCGGGATCTGAGTCCCTGCCCCCAAACTTACCTGAAACTGGATGTGTAAGAGGAACGAGAAATACATCAAGAAATAAACACTTATTACAGCAAGTCACTGATGTTTGCGGTTCATTTGGCACCGTAGCATAAATTTAGCCCACCTTGACTGATACACGGTTTTGCAAATACTTAATTAACATTTTTTAAATCATATAAGCCAAATAATATGATGATCACTTGATCTATGTTATCATGTTAATGCATTTGTTTTTCAAGTGTCTCATGCCACTTCTATATTCTGAAGAGTATTCTAAGATTGTAAAACTATTAATTATTTTTGCCTTTCATGTATGTGAATAAAGATTTTCTTGATATAATACAACCTGAAGCAAACCAACAAATAACCAAAACAAAATGGGTAGAATGCTGAGTCACTAAGGCTCAAGGAATCCATCAATCATTTATAACTCTGAGTTTAAAGATTTAGTTTCATATCAGCCTTATTCTGTCAATAAATATCTTTATAATCAGAAAACAAAAATTTGAACTTATAAAACATATGTAGGCTTGTAACGTGCCATTTTTATAGTTTTATATATTGGTCTCAGATAAAATTATATTAGAAAATGGTTGAAAAGAATTGCTTTTAGAGCTACGAAGAATAAGTTTTAATTCTTTTGCACATGATGCCTTTAACATATTAATAGCAATCTTAACTATTAGACCTGAGAGGGGCCTTGGTGTCTATCTATAGACGAGCCTTTCATTTTTATAGATTAGGTAGCCAAGGCCCAGAGAAGTCAAGTGAGTCTCTCAAGGTCACACCCTGGGATAAGAACGGAGCCAGAAGAACTCAGGCTTTCCCATGGGAAGTGCTGCCACATGAAGTTTCTCTCCATCTTTTACACAAGCAATTAACTTAAACATTTTGTTGAAGTGGCATAAAGGGTTTTCCAGCTGTGAAAGCTAGGTCAAACTATTTACTTATTTATTTATTGAGATTTAGCTTTCTTATCTGTAAAATAAGAGCAAATAATGCCTATCTTGGAGCTCATCTATGACTAGAAAGGGCATGACATGTGAACAGCATTAGGTCCATTGTTTTTGGCCTTAAATGAACACATTTAGATTTACTGCCTTCAGATTTCAGCCTGTTCTTCTAGACCAGGGAACAGCAAACTTGTGGCTGATGGATCAAACATGGCCTGCCACATGTTTTTGTAAAGTCCGTACTATTTGAATACAGCCACACATCCATTCACTTATGTATGGCTGCTTAGGGGCTACACTAGCAGAGATG
>NW_012147841.1:6220479-6226697 GCF_000956105.1 Propithecus coquereli
CCTTAGGAGACCCACTACTGCACAGGAACTCCAATTTTAGACTTGAACAAGAAATAAGGTTGTATTGTATTTAAACCATTTTATATATTTTGAAGGTTGCTTGTTATAGGGCAGACTGTAATTGTCACAAAAACACTATGATTCCTGTAAGATTACTACCAAAAGTTCTTTGCCCACGTATGAAAATAACCTGGTAACTCAGTTTCCGGACCGAGAGGTTTCAATTGACAGAAAGTAGATGTGAGTGTTCTTTCACTATATTTTCATATATCTTAGCCTACAAATTTCTACTAGCTTATTCTTCTTGAGAAAAATAAAGCAAAATAGGCATTAAACTCGTTCAGCCTTTTAATGATGTGTTAAACAAAGTGCATCGTCTTCAAAAAGAGAGCTTCACCTGTGCTTCTTGTTCTTTTATACTGTAGGACTTCCCTTTTCACAGCATGATCCTAGCTAGCTATTTTCTTTAGTGTTTCTAAAACCTCACTCTGGGTTTTGGCCTTTCTGACACACTTGTTATAGTTTTGTGCCACTTTTTTTTTTGTCAAATCACACTGATCCCCCCCCCCATTTTTCTTTCTTACTAAGATTATTCATGACTGTGTTTGCTTTTTATATTTGGGATATGCTATCATCTCTCATGTTGAGAAATCCTGGTCTGGAAGATACTGGGAAAGATTAAGCACTCCCAAAACCACCTCATGCCTCTGGCGACTTTTATAGTCTGTTTTAAGAAAGCCTTGTTTCATCCTGTATCTAGCTAAAATATCTAATATTCTTTTACATTTGCACTTTAGTATGTTGTGCATGAAAATATCATTTTTTTTTTTTTGAGACAGAGTCTCACTCTGTAGCTTGGGCTGGAGTACAGTGGCACAATCATAGTTCACTGCAGCCTCCAACTCCTGGCCTCAAGCAATCCTTCTGCCTCAGCCTCCTGAGTAGGTGTGACTACAGAAGTGAACCACCACACACAGCTAATTTTTAAAAATTTTTTATAGAGACAGGGTCTCTCTGTTGCCCAGGCTGGTTTTCAACTCCTAGTCTGAAGCAATCCTCCCACCTTGGCCACCCAAAGATTACAGGCGTGAACCACTGCACCCAGCCTCATGCTTCTGTTGATCTTGACACCTCTCCATCTCATTTACAGAGAAGATGTGGGGCAGGCTGTTGCCACTTTCTGACATCTCTTTGTGCTTGCTCTTTCAGCCTCACCTTTTCACTTAATAGGTTCAAAAAATTTGTGGTCCTATTTATGGCACCCTACTCTCTGAAGTCCCCTTTGTACCAATTTGACTTAGTTGCAACTAGCATGATGAAATCTGGGACTGAAAGAACTGCATATGGCAATAGAAGAAGATAGCTGCTTGTAAAATAGTTTATTGCTGTATTGCTAACAGAATGATACTTCTTTAGTTAGCAAATCTGTACGCTGTGAATGCCATTAGCATGATGGCATGTATCTGATAATCTCTAACGACTAGCTGCGTGCAGTGGTGTGCACATGTAGTCCCAGCTACTCTGGAGGCTGAAGCGGGAGGATTGCTTGAGCCCAGGAGTTTGAGGTTGCAATGAGCTGGGATCACTCCTGAGAACAGCCACTGCACTCCAGCCTGGGCAACATAGCAAGACTCTGTCTCTATAAAAAAAAAAAAAAAAAACTAACAAAAAAGTTATACTACCATCCATGTAGTGTTTTCTTAAAGCTGTAGTAAAATAACATGGAAGTGAATTTTACTTCATTGATTTTATACATGTCTACTAGCTTGTCATTAATAAGTCTAAGTAAATTTACTTTATAATAGGCACATTTTCTAGTTTGATTTTGGAAGCTGTAAAACCATGCTACATATTCTTTCAAGTATTGTGATCAAACATAGGGTGTGTTTGTTAAAAACAAAGTTTTAACTACTTCTTTTAAGAATTTGAGTTTAAACATTGAATCACTGGCAGAATTTGGATTTCAATAAAATTTAGTTTGTCTTTGTCAGATGTAACTTTAATATAATCACCTTAGGGTGTTTCTAAAAGTTGATTTGCCAAATAATAAATGTTATTTTTATGCCATCAAAGGTTATAGCTTGAGTTGTTTCCCAAAATAAAGATTACTTGCTATTCTGGCTTTTAAAAATATATATTTATTTCTATTATCATGAAATAGAGGATTACTCTGGTTTAAAATCATCATACTCACTATTTTCTCCTTAAAAGAAGTGACCATGAGTTTTGCATAAAATACAAAGAGCTCTATCCAGAGACCTTATCCTTAAGGTCCCAATGAGCATTATCTGCATTAGCAAAGGAATAATCACAATTATCATGTAAATATAAAATATAGTTCATTGGGTATATGTGCATGTGTGTGTATGTGTGTGTGTGTGTGTGTGTGTGTGTGTTGTACAACATAGTAGGTCCTTAATAAATATGAACTATTTCATTCCCCCCAAATTTGACATGGAGTGTTTATAAGATAAATACATGAAAGCATACATGTCAGTTCTGGGGTGTTAGTAGTATAAATAGAGAAAGAAAAATAAACAAGGAGGAATGTTGTCTTGTTAAATACAATGCCTTTTTCTTGATATGCTAGAGATAAACCAAAATAAGACATTCATAATCTTCAAATTCCTGGCAGGGGAAGATAGCAGGGGGGTTATAATATTTTATATACTTGCTCCCAAAGGGCTGTGTGACTACCTCAATTGTACTTATCTTACCATGGTAACTTTTTATGTTTCTTTCTCTCTTTGAGAATGGAAACCATTAGTATAGCTATCTACTTTAATATACCTTGATATTCTACTATCTTCTGGTTTATTCTAGGAGCAACATGAAGAACATACCAACTCTACAATAGAAAGTATCAATCAATAGTTTATATACTAGAACTCTCTGAATATCTTGCCTCAAAATCCTCATCTTATTTTATTTATCTTAAACTGTCATATCATGATCCTTACCCAATCCTACCCAAGTTGGCATATTGAAAGATCTGCTTTATATTAGATTTGAAAATTTCAACTATCCCAACTATGCCCCTTATTTTCCCCTTCCTCCCAGACACTACAAAAGCTCTGTTGAGGTGGTACTCTCCTTAACTCAAAAACCTCAAGATTTGTCTTACCTAAAGGTCATTTTAGTAATATTTTGGGGAATCAGCTTTCAACACTCCCACTAGATTGTAAAATACCAAAGGGCTGGGTCTATGTCTCATACATCTTCCTATTTGCAGTTTTCTTTAACATGGTTCCTCTGTATTAAATAAAATTTATGGGAGATCATTGTTTTGGACTAGGCCCCTGCACTAGGCCCCACAAGATCAGACCGAACCACAATAGAGTCACTTGTGCTAGGTGCTATGTAATCAAACTGAACATTAAAATGGGCCAGTTTTCTAAAAAAAATGAGAGATTCATAGCAACCAATCAGAAAGGTCCCAATCAACCTGAGGTACCATGATAAGAAAGTCCCCTCTGTTTTAACTCTACGAGGAAAGTAACTTTGAAATGACCAATCCACTTTTTGTTCCCTGTTTGTGCTTCTTTAGCCTTTTTCTGTCTATAAAGCCCATTTCTCTGCTCAACTCATCCGAGCACCTTTCTGTTTTATAGATGAGATGCTATCCAAGTCATGAATTGCTTTTAAGAAAAGCCATTTACATCTTTAAACTAAATGTGTTGAATATTTGTTTTTTGATACTTGGGTGAATGGTTCTTAAATGTTGTCCTCAGAGCATCAGCATCAACATTATCTGGGAACTTTGTCCTCAGAGCATCAGCATCAACATTATCTGGGAACTTGTCAGAAATGCAAAGTCTCAGGCTCAACCTGGGATCCACGGATACAGACGATGGGTGGGGATCAGCAAACTGTTTCATTGTAACAAGTCCTCCAGATGATTCTGATGCACTTCAAGTTTGAAAACTGTTGTGGAGAGTGGTAGATAGTCAACACACAAGAGAAGTACAGCAAGAATGTGGTGAGTACCAAGGGGAGAGATAGCAATCCCTAGTTAGAATGGATAAAGGACAACAGGGCATCTTGGAGGAGGTGACAATTTATTAGGGACTTGACGGATTAATAGAATTTGGGAATATGTAGTTAACTTTGGCTGAATAAAATAGGATATAGGGGTGTTGGGCTCGATAGCAGAAAATGTTGGAAAGAAGTTGAAGCCAAATTATTAATGTCCCCCCTAAAGAGTCTGGATTTCTTTCCGTTGGCAGTAGCGAGTCATTGAGGGTATGATGCCCTTAGGCATACAGTACTATTGGTAAAAGAATAATAATAAAATAATAATAATTCTGTACTTCAGTGGAAAACTATGCAGTGTCTAAAATATACTCTAATGGGTTATCCAATTCTGATTCTACGTGAGCTAATTTACAACTGTATAAATTGTGAAAGCTGACAGAAATACAAAATAATTCTTGTTCATACACAAAGACATTCTTGTTTATGAAATTCTGGCCAGTAGACTGTGAACTGGTTTTCTTCCCCAACAGTGGAAGTATGTGCCTCCATCTGCACATTCGTTTCAATAACCCTGATCTATAAATATGTCTGTTGTTAGCGTCTCCTTTGACTGTAACATTTTACTGGTTCCTTCATAATGAGTTAAAATATTGAACACACGTTCATTTTTATATTTGTCTGGATTTTAACTTTTTTGGGGAAAATGATCCTTAAAAATAGTACTGTCTTACTGTCTTATTTCTCTGTAGAACTTATTTTGGATACACATGCACACACACATGCACATACACACGCACACACACAAGCCCTTTCTTTTGACATAATGATATCATTTTAAAATAGCTAAAGGAAATAAAATTGTTGCTATATTTATTAATTCTTTGGACTATAAAATTTTGCGTCGTGCTTCCTCTCAAATCCATCTACTGTAGTAGAACCATTTTAGGTCTCTTGAGATATTGTTATATTTTATAATCATAAAAAAATTCAACAGTAATCACAAGGTTAGGAAAAACAACAAATTATTCTAATTACACTTCTCCAGCCAAGGATAATAATATTGTGCTGTAGCAGAACAAACAAGCAGAGGGGTAGAAGGGTGTGTGGAGCATGTTTGCGGCATGCCAAAGGAATGATCGCAATTTGACTACCAGGTTTGGTTTGTACTGACTAAGGGCTAGCTAATGTGCAACAGTGAGAATTTTATGGAGAGGCTCTTCTTGTGGAAGGAACAGAGAGAGAGAGACTAGGTGACCAGGCATTTACTAGAAAAATAAGAAAGGAGAAAAGAAAAGAACTTAAGAGTCTACAACGTGGAAAATCATACACATCTAAGAATGTGGCTTCCTGTAAACAGGCGAGCCTCTCGCCATGGGCATACTTACATGTATGTAAGGAGCAGCACCTGAGTGTCAGCAACTCTGCTTCAGAGTCGGAAACAAATTCCCTCTCCTAGCCTATTATTCTCCTCATTTATTCCTCCTTATACACATTTATCTAAAGAAAAACTTAGAACCTCTAGATTATTCCATAAAGTCCTAACAAATAGACCAAAATATAGTACCATATAGGAGAAACTACTTGTATTTGAGATGGGAAGGTGTCTGAAAGTACATTTTTGCTGGTACACTGACTCACTTTTTAAACACATGGCACCTACTAAACTAGTCAAGTATTAGTGGCTCATCTGCAAACAGTATAGTGTCTACTTCTGTGGATGTTGGCTGAGTTTATTTTTTAGTCTTTAAGAACTATTCTCAGGATTCTATAGGAAGAAGCCACAAAATAGAAAACATATTACCAGAAATAGTGCCACTTAATAAGCTGCAAAAGCTTTTGGTTTTTAATAGCTTGTGGAATTCCTTTTTGCATCCCTCCACTTTCCAGAAATAAAAAATTAAATGCTTTACAGCAGGTAAGTACATTAAGGAGTTTTTATGATGTTCAAAGGAATGCCTTTCTATATGGGAAACATATACCAGCTTCAAGGGTTTCCTATTGGTCATATAACATCAAGAGGCCTTAGCCTGCACTTGTAAGCATAGAACCTCAACAAAATGAGATGAGTACAGGACTCTCTATTAAATGCCTGATTTGGAAGAGCAGGTAGCTCAACATCCCATCAGTCAACCATTAAAGTAAACCACCAGTGAAGTATGCCATGAGAAGAAATACAGGGCTAGAACAGAAGCATCAATTGCTTTTCTTTTTTTTCTGAACCATAACTAAGGAATTAAATCTAA
>NW_012147841.1:6226747-6229547 GCF_000956105.1 Propithecus coquereli
GAGTCTCACTCCTTTGCCCCTGGCTAGAGTGCAGTGGCATCAGCCTAGCTCACTGTAACCTCCAACTCCTGGGCTTAAGCGATCCTCCTGCCTCAGCCTCCTGAGTATCTGGAACTACAGGCGCATGCCACGATGCCCAGCTAATTTTTTCTATTTTTAGTAGAGAAAAGTCTCACTTTTGCTCAGGCTGGTCTCAAACTCCTGACTTCAAGGGATCCTCCTGCCTCAGCCTCCCAGAGTGCTAAGATTATAGGTGTGAGCCACCGTGCTCTGCCTTGAAACTACTCTTGATTCTTTCATCCAAAATGTCATTCAACGGGAGGCTGAGGCAGAAGGATCGCTTGAGCCCAGGAGTTTGAGGTTGCTGTGAGCTAGCCTGATGCCACGGCACTCTAGCCCGGGCAACAGAGCCAGACTCTGTCTCAAAAAGAAAAAAAAAAACAAAACAAAATGTCATTCAATATCCCTATTTACCGAGTGAGCCACATATGTGTCTCAATTCAGGTTATTTATAAAAATATTTAATGAGACATGGGCAAGGAGAGTCACAAGGCACAGTACAAGAGACTATCGTAAAGGTTGATAAGGATTACCACACATTGGACACATTAATCTAAAGAAGTATGAATTCACTAAATGATTCCATCACCTTAATTTATCGACAATGCCACATATGTGTAAATGTCTTTCTAATATGCAGAAAAAGGTGAGGTATAGACTCCAAAGTGATCACTATTTTTCCGCTCCCAAGTGGTTTCAAGCCACTATATCCTTCTATATCCTTCAGCTCCATTTCAACCTCATTTTTTGAAATTGGGATTATTCAGCTAACTACAATTTTCTGACAGATCTCCCATTATCCAGCAAGAGAATGTGGCTGTCACCAAGCCTGATTCTTTTTCTTTCTGGACACACAGTGACATAACATTTCCCAGCTTCCTTTTTGGTCAGGGGTGTGCAAGTGACTGTTTTCTAGCCAATGGAAAGATTGCAAAATCGATGTGTGCTATTTCTAGGCCCGGCCCATAAAAGCTCCCATTGGTGACCTCCATGCTCCTTTCTTTCCCACAGCCTGTAGCAGATGAGCGTGGTGACCTGAGATGCTATTTATTAAGGATGACAGAGCCTTGAGATAGAAGGTATCTGAGTCTACCTTAGGAGACCCACTACTGCACAGGAACTCCAATTTTAGACTTGAACAAGAAATAAGGTTGTATTGTATTTAAACCATTTTATATATTTTGAAGGTTGCTTGTTATAGGGCAGACTGTAATTGTCACAAAAACACTATGATTCCTGTAAGATTACTACCAAAAGTTCTTTGCCCACGTATGAAAATAACCTGGTAACTCAGTTTCCGGACCGAGAGGTTTCAATTGACAGAAAGTAGATGTGAGTGTTCTTTCACTATATTTTCATATATCTTAGCCTACAAATTTCTACTAGCTTATTCTTCTTGAGAAAAATAAAGCAAAATAGGCATTAAACTCGTTCAGCCTTTTAATGATGTGTTAAACAAAGTGCATCGTCTTCAAAAAGAGAGCTTCACCTGTGCTTCTTGTTCTTTTATACTGTAGGACTTCCCTTTTCACAGCATGATCCTAGCTAGCTATTTTCTTTAGTGTTTCTAAAACCTCACTCTGGGTTTTGGCCTTTCTGACACACTTGTTATAGTTTTGTGCCACTTTTTTTTTTGTCAAATCACACTGATCCCCCCCCCCATTTTTCTTTCTTACTAAGATTATTCATGACTGTGTTTGCTTTTTATATTTGGGATATGCTATCATCTCTCATGTTGAGAAATCCTGGTCTGGAAGATACTGGGAAAGATTAAGCACTCCCAAAACCACCTCATGCCTCTGGCGACTTTTATAGTCTGTTTTAAGAAAGCCTTGTTTCATCCTGTATCTAGCTAAAATATCTAATATTCTTTTACATTTGCACTTTAGTATGTTGTGCATGAAAATATCATTTTTTTTTTTTTGAGACAGAGTCTCACTCTGTAGCTTGGGCTGGAGTACAGTGGCACAATCATAGTTCACTGCAGCCTCCAACTCCTGGCCTCAAGCAATCCTTCTGCCTCAGCCTCCTGAGTAGGTGTGACTACAGAAGTGAACCACCACACACAGCTAATTTTTAAAAATTTTTTATAGAGACAGGGTCTCTCTGTTGCCCAGGCTGGTTTTCAACTCCTAGTCTGAAGCAATCCTCCCACCTTGGCCACCCAAAGATTACAGGCGTGAACCACTGCACCCAGCCTCATGCTTCTGTTGATCTTGACACCTCTCCATCTCATTTACAGAGAAGATGTGGGGCAGGCTGTTGCCACTTTCTGACATCTCTTTGTGCTTGCTCTTTCAGCCTCACCTTTTCACTTAATAGGTTCAAAAAATTTGTGGTCCTATTTATGGCACCCTACTCTCTGAAGTCCCCTTTGTACCAATTTGACTTAGTTGCAACTAGCATGATGAAATCTGGGACTGAAAGAACTGCATATGGCAATAGAAGAAGATAGCTGCTTGTAAAATAGTTTATTGCTGTATTGCTAACAGAATGATACTTCTTTAGTTAGCAAATCTGTACCCTGTGAATGCCATTAGCATGATGGCATGTATCTGATAATCTCTAACGACTAGCTGCGTGCAGTGGTGTGCACATGTAGTCCCAGCTACTCTGGAGGCTGAAGCGGGAGGATTGCTTGAGCCCAGGAGTTTGAGGTTGCAATGAGCTGGGATCACTCCTGAGAACAGCCACTGCACTCCAGCCTGGGCAACATAGCAAGACTCTGTCTCTATAAAAA
>NW_012147841.1:6236988-6239477 GCF_000956105.1 Propithecus coquereli
ATTCTTTCATTCTAAATCTTTTAGAAAACCTTCTATATAAAGGTAAAAGACACAGAAAATGTTTTGTGTAATTAATCGCTCCAATAATGGATGACATTGCAAAGCTAGGTATGTACTTATATGATACCACTTGAAGGTAATGTTTGTTTTCACACTAAGCTTGGAAAACATTATTTTTCTCCCAAAATTATTTATTAAAATCAGCAGAGTAGCTCTAATTGGATCATGTTATATATTCTTTCATTCTAAATCTTTTAGAAAACCTTCTGTCTTCCTAATCTGTATTTAGGTTTAGGGGACATATTAATAATATTTTCTCAATGAGTATAGATTTTTTTTGTCTTTTGTCTAGGATATGAACTAAAATATTCCCAGTACCTCTGATTTTATTTCAGTTTCCAAACAAAGTATTTAGCATATATTTTTGTACTGCATCCTATGAGGGGTATAGTAGTATATAAGGTACTGTTAATAAATAGCAGACATAGCAATTTCCTCAGAACTTTACTGAAGGGGTTTTTCAGTTGGCAATTAAATCCCTATATCAGCAATATGTTCCCCAAGTAAATCTGTGTTGAAAATAATTGAACACCTATATGCTATTATTAGGATCAAATCTTTCTTAGTATACTGATTATGATCTTTATGATCTTTTACAACATGATCTAACTCCTTATTGGCATATAATAGCCATTCAATAAATATTTTTTGAGTATATTCAGTGAATAAATACTAATAGAATGCAATTAAAACGTATGTTCACTAATTGCTCTCAGTATAGACTCACATTCATAAAAGAGTCTACCTTTTACAATTCAATTTATAACTACTTAAAAATTAAAACCATAAAAACATTTTGATAGGGAATTTTTTGTGGCAACAAAAGAACAATAGATAAATGCAAAGTAAGATGCATAAAGAGCTTATGGTGACTATTTCTAAAGACTTTAATATGCCTTTAAATTTGGTCTTCCATCCATATGCATGTAAAATAACAGGTTACCATCCTTCACATAATGCTCTCAAGAATCACTGTAAAATAGTAGTGAGATTTTAGAAAACCACAGGTTGTAACTTTAATATTTATATCCATCTATATTTATATGTAATATATATTTATATGCTTATATGTATATTCTCTTTATATAGATATGGAAGTTAGGAAATAAAATAAATAAGATATAAGAAGTTTTAGTGCTGATCTGACATATATAGGGTTAAGTCAGGTCTTACTCCAATCTAAAAAACTTCAAGCACTTCCAGTCTCCTGGTTTCTCCTTAGGCCCCTCCTTTCTCAACCATTCACATGTTGATCTTCCTTACCTTTCATTATTGGACCAGTATTTGACATATTTAATCAATGTTTTCTCCTCTTCCAATATCTCCATGCCAGGCAACCTCTTTCCCACCCTGCCCAGTCTCTTAAATTTTCTCACTGCACCTTCTGCCCTCAGCCAGCACGGCAGCAACATAGCATAAAGCAGCAGTAGAACTAGAAGAGTGTTAAAACAGGGAAAGCAAGGGATGTGTTTTTGACAATTCTATACATTTAAAAAATATCCTTGGTAGATATTTTAATCACGTAACACAAATCTAGGTAATTAAAAGTTTTCCGCTTTTCAATCTATCTTTGGCAACACTCTAATAAATATTCTTCCTTCCTTGTACCTTCCTCTTTTTGCATCTGCTGTCATTTTACCCTATATAAACAGCCTACTTCCTCTTCCAGATCACTCCATCATAGTCTTTATATGCCTTGCATGTGTATATTAGTTCCGTTGTGCCTATCAAGTGAAAAAAAAAAAGAAACAAAAAACAACAACACAACAACAAAAAACAACAAAGCACACTCAATCAAAAGACTTTGTTTTTAGTCTCAGATGTATGACTCACTGGCCAAAGGTCTTAGGCACAGCATTTACCATTCCTGTGCCTCAGTTTTCTTAGCTGACAAATGGTGAGATTTAATTCCATAATGTAAAGGTCCTTTTTAGTTCCAAGACTGTATGAATGAAATCCATGTTTACATATAATGTCATTAATCTTTGCAGCGACTTTGTGGGGAAGGAGAGTAACATTATCCCCTTGTTGTAGATAAAGAAATGGCAGCTAAAGGAAGTTCCATGACTTTCCTATCTCCTGTTGCATATCTGCCTGGTAGCATTGCTAGGATCCAAACCCAGGTTTGATTAATATCTTCCTTTTATCTCTACAGAGAAAGTTAAGCCACTATCTCTCTATATAAAGAGGAGACAAAGAAGGTACAATGTGAGATTTTAAGGTTCATGTAATAAATGTATAGGCAGAGGCAGGGGTTTCTCTCTCTTAGGAACGGGATTGTAATTTATAGACATATCATATTGTATTTAGATCATATTGACTATTTCTATTTGCTTATTTCACATGATTACTATTTTCCCCAGGAGTATCAAATCTGCTTTGGGCTTTATAGTTGCTGAGAATCTAATTCAGAGATGGAGGATCTTGCC
>NW_012147841.1:6239527-6241826 GCF_000956105.1 Propithecus coquereli
TTCTAGACATAAATTTTTCAGTATGCATGTCTGTATTTTAAAGATCTGAACATTCGCCCATAACCATTAGGTGCCATTATTACATCTAATAAAATTAGCACTCATTTCTTGGTAGAATCTATGAACTTGTCCATGACCAAATCTTCCCAATTGGCAAAAATGTCTTTTTGCAGTTGATTTGCTGAGTCGTGATCTACATATCATAATTGTTTAAGTCTCTAGTTATTAGACTAGAGCTTCTCAAGCTTTAATATACAAATGAATCACTCAGTAGGGTCTGGGCAGGGCCTGAGCTATTTCATTTTTAACAATCTCCCAGGTGGTACAAGTGTTGCTGGACTCAAAGAGGACCACACTTTGAGCAGCAAGCTCCTAGCAAGGGTCTCATTGGTTTTGCTTGTTTGATTTTTGTACAACATTCACTTGTTGCAAAACCAGGTCAATTATCCTAGGCTATGTCCCTTGGTCTAGATTTGCCTATTTGCTTCCATGTTTATTCCTCCTCCATTACCCTTACTTCCATAGATGGTGTTAACTCTAAAAACTTGACTAGATTCAAGCTTACCTGTTTTGGTAAGAATATCATAAGAAGTATGGGATTCAATTAATTATTCAGTCTGTATGAATATCATCCTTATGCTTTATGGTGACTGTAGAATTAAATAGCATGCTATAGAATCAGATTTCTATGATTCAACTTCTACCTCCATCACTTACTATTTATTTGACCTTGGACAAGTTTAATTTCCTTAAACCTCAGTTTTCTTATCTGTGAAATGGGCATCACAGTAGTACCCACCTTATAGTTACTGTGAAGAATAGCACATGGCAAGTGTTCAATAACTGTATGCTGTTACTATTGTTGTTGATTTTGTAATCTTTTTACTCTAAGCTAAAATATTTTAGTTGCTGGGACTTTTCTTCTAAAACTAACTTTTGAGCTCTTTGGTCATTTTAGACTCTCCTATAAATCAGCTATACTTTTGCATACCACAGAACTAGGCAGGACCCTAAGAGGGAGCATATTATGAGTTTTTGGAGGATTTTCTCTTCATGTTTTAACTTTTCTTTCAGGTTATAGTGGCTCATAAAGCCTACAAATAAAACTTTTTAAAAATATTTTGTCAACTCATTCAAGTAAGTCTTTCAGAGTATTCTTGGTAGTTCATCACAGAAATTTAGTAATAAAATTGTACAATATGAAATGGTTCAAAATCAATCATCTTAGGGTAGATATTAGAAAAATAAGGGAGCTTATTGTTCACTAATGTAAATCCTATATGAATTATGACATTTTTTTGTGGGTCATCAGGAATAAATAAATTTTGATATCAAGAATGGGGTTTAGCCAGACAGTAAACTTTTAAGGGATAACTGAAGTTGAGCTTATGGGACACTCTGGTATTTCCTTATCTTTCTGTAATAAGCTTCCACATTTGAAACAATCCCCAAATTAAACTTGATAGTTTCGAAAATCTGACAAAGTAGAGAAGGAAGCCTAGTATGGTCCACAATAGTACAATACATTCTGAATTTTATTATGACTGGCTTTATGAACATAGCAGATGATTTATATCAACCTGAAATCTGCAATTACATGTGGGAGCTATGACTTGTAAATTATTCCTTTCAACTTCTAGAGTCACCTTTCAAAACAAGCAAGTGCTGGCCCAGATGATCAGGGCCAAAAATAAATTAGGCAATGAGCCCAACATTGTTCCGTACTTTGCTCTTTTCTTTTTGAGCTTGATTTTCTCAAGTGTCTTTCCTTTGAGATGTATACTTGTTTCAGAGATGTATTATCTTAGTTTAATGACATGGAGGGTAAGGTAAGAAGGTAGAATTGGCATAGTACTAGGACCAGAAGAAAATAATTAAAGCAACTATTTGGAAAATCAATTATTTTGAAGAATTACTTGTAAGATAGCCATATGGCAACATAAAGTAGAGTAGTGCTATTACCATAATTTTGCAGTGTTTACTATTATGCAGTTTTTTTGAATCATAGTTTATGTCTAGCTCAACAAAAAGCAGCAAAAATTGAAATGAAAAATGATGTATATAAAAAGTGCCCCTCCTTTTACCTTTTTAGCTCCTAAAATATATGTGTATACATGTGTGTAGATAGATAGATAGATAGCACCTGAACCAGAATCAAGATCAATACAGAAGAAGTATTAACCAACAGGAATGACCCATCAATTATTAGATAATAGAGCATTTCATTTGACAACTTGTTTTATTTTCAGACATTTGATTGTATTGAGCCTGAAATTATTGATTAAAAGCCAAAGAAAAA
>NW_012147841.1:6244581-6276683 GCF_000956105.1 Propithecus coquereli
ATATTTTAGGGGATAATGTAAATTATAAAATATTTCTGTACTGATATTTTTGACATAATATTACAGAACAATCAATAGCATATATGCATTTATGAGTTTTAAAATTATCCTATTAAACATGGAAAAATAGAAGGTGGACATTGGCAATGACAATGCTTTACTCTGTCAGTTGTACCATCTTCTATTTTTACCAAATTCTCCAGGGAATATGGCAGTAGTTGGATGACTAGGACTCTGGACTAGAAGTCAGAAGATCCAAGCTCTATTCCTGGAACTTTCACTGACTCACTCAGTGACCATGTGCTCATCAGTTGATCTCCCTTAAGTTCTCAGATGTTAGAATTTAGGAGTGTTTCCTCATTTGCCAACCTCTCAGAAATGCTGTGAATGTAGGTTTGACTGTGTTTGCAAAATAGTGTTAAAAAGGATTGGGGGGAAAAAAAAGACTTGAGTCTTAGAAGACTTAGCATGAAGCAAAACTAGTATTTCTTAAAGAGAATTTAAATTTTATTTTACTATCTCTAAATGCCTCTTCTTTCTTTCAACTTTGTGCCTTTCTCATCTGTCAGGAAAATCCCTCAATTTCATTGAGAGAAAAAAAGAGAAAGAGGGTGATTTGTCTTCTCTTTAGCTCCTCTTACCCTCCTAAGTCTGACTATGCTCTTTCATAATGATCTAGTTGAGTGTTAGTTGAAGGGTTCGTGTAGTTAAACATTAAGTGGAAGCAGAAATTCAGCATTTTTGAGAAAGGGGAGAGCCCACATACCTTAAAATTATTCTTGGAGTCTGCTTCATTCCTTCAACTGTTCAACAATTGTTGAGTGCCGCACGTTATGCTAAGCTCTGAGGATACAAAGACGATGGAGATACAGTGCCTGCACTCAAGAAAGTGCCAACAGATCAGAGCCATTAGATATATAAGCTAATTATTACACTACAGTGTAGTGAGTGTGGACACAGAAGAGGACGGCAAAGAGAAGATAGGGCATCTAAAAAGAGTAAAAGAAGTGAGATATCAGCTAACCTTGGTGGGCAAGTGAAAAAAATGTCACTTTTCAAATACTGTAAGTTTTATAGTTATGGGTTGTAAAAAATAAATATTTAATCAAATGTAATTGTACACCAGGCAATATGCCAGGCAGCAGTAAAGTCTATAAAAGCATCAATTTTGGAGTTGTTGAACAGATAAAATTACAACTGCATTTCTATCTATAGGTGTGACTTTGGGCAAGTTGCTTGACCTCTCAAAAATCTGTTGTTTCATTTACAGAACGGAGTTTATAAAAGCATCTACACCTCATGGGGTTGTAGGACAATTAAATGAGAGAATACATATAAGCCCCAAGCCCAGTCCTTGGCCTCTGGTAAGATGGTAAAGGCTTAATAAATACTAATTACTGTGCAGTGTTTTATATACATCTTCTCACTGAACCTTTGCAATAATCCAATGGACAGGTATGCCTAACATCAGCTCTATGGGAGGAGGAAATAGAGGGCAGGAGGTGCTAGGAATATAGGTTACAAACCATGAAAAAGTTTGGACCATATGGAGCAGGGAGGGGGAAATCTTCAAGGATTTTTAAAAGAGAGAACTAATGAGGTCAATGTTTTAGAAAGATTGTTAAGATGGCAGTGTGGATAGTGGATTAGAAAGGCAGGGAGGAAGAAGAAAGGTGGGAGTCCAGTTAGGAGTTCCTCGTATAGTAAATCACTCTGTGTAATAGTAGGCATGGGAAAATCTCCTAGGTGCAAAAATACAGACCTTCAGGAGGGATGGCTGGTGGATCTCCTGCACTTCCAACCTCCACCTCTTTCTGTCATGGCAAAAGCTTTAGGACTCATCTCCAAAAGGCTTAATGCTTTCAACTATGAATCCCACCAGCAATGGTGGTCTTTTTAGATCGGTTTTCTTCATTAGTAAGTGGCATGAGGTTTTAATCATCTCTGAAATGGCAGTAAGTAAGCTCCCTTCTGGAAATGGAAGAACTAAATGTCAGTATGATTGTTTCTTGGCAACAGGGGAGAAGTAGAAAGAAGATACTCTAAAAGCATTTAGGTAGTTTGGTAGCTTCATGGTTCTTTGTTATCTTCATAAGTTGATCATGTCATCATCATTCATCTACTACATTGATTCAAAAGTAAATCATACATAATGGTAGAGTTGATGTAAAACACAAATATAGACTATTGCACTTTACTATCTTTTTAACATCACACACCTTTTGTTTCATCTTTTTCTATTTTAAAAAGCTGATTTTCCTAATTATAGAAGTGTTAAGTATCTCCACTATAAAATAGTAGGCCCTTTCCTCTATTTTTGCTGGAGAGTCTCAATAGTAAAATGTATACATTCAAAAAGCAAGGAATGCAAAGAAGTAGCCCTGTTGAAGGCTACTCTTCTTTCAAAATACCGGAAACTAGGTAATTCAGAAGAAATAACTCTCTATTGCTTATGTACAGAATATATATCACGAGAAATGTGTGAGAAACCAAGTTTTCTTTTGAAATATCAGCATTCTGTCCTGAATTCTTCCCTTTCTGCATGTGCTTCTGATTAAATTTTGCTTAACAGGACATGCTTTTCTGCCTTGATTTCAGTTGTTTGCAGTGCACATACAAACGACTTGTACCTGTACTTTGAGATACACATTGTTGCTGATATGAAAGATAACTATCTGGAAAAGGTATCAAGACATAGAAGACAAAATGGGTCAGAGTACTTTATATTGTTCAGAATTTGCAATTTTTAAATAACACAAGAAAAAATATGTGCTAGCCCTGTAAAAAAGTTCTTGAGTACATTAAAATCATGATGTATTTAAAATATGTTAATTATCAAATGTATTTAAAATTAATTAGAGATATTTATATGATGACATTAGAAGCTGTAAGTGTCCTAAGGAATTTTTGAAATTATGAAATATTAAATTTATTTAGTGTGTCCAAAACTGAGAAAAAGTATCACAACACTAATGAATAGTAACCACAAGACCTTTTCCTTGGGTTTAAGATCTGGTATTGGTGTTTTTTTAAAAAAAAATTATTAGAAGGATCTATAATATTAAACCAGGAAACCAGCTCTGAGACTTGACAAAAAAGTGCTGAATGAATTAAAAAAAAAAGACATTCTTAAATTAAACATGTATGTTGAGTTTAATAAATGTGTAAGAGTTAAAAAAAAAATAAGAAAATGAGCTACTTTTAAAGTACAAAATTTTACAATGGGGACTTAATAATCCAGACAGGGAAGTTGTCAAGAAACCAGAAGACCAAAGCAAAAATAAACAAATTTATCTAAACATACGAAAAGGACTGAATTAAAAGGCAAAAGCCACCAAACTTCAATCAAGGCCATGTCCTAAAGACAATGACTTTGTAGAAATATAACTGAAATTAAAAAAATAAATAAGAAATAAGAGAAGTTTTATAGAAAATAAATTCCAAAAGTAATATGCAAAGGGTGAAAAGAGGTTTTTTAGTTAATAGGTTGAGACAATAAATAATATACCTCCATATAATATTCTATTTTTCAAAATTGAAAAAAATAGGAAGAACATGTGATTAGCTTTCTCTTGTGTCTAAAAAGTAGGCTTGTTAGCTTTAACACTGGCATATTTCTAATATGTCCAGATTGTTTTTTCAATTTTTGAAATTGTTTCCTTCTTTTCCTTGAAGGAATGTATGCTACCAAGCGCACACACACACATATACACACACACGCGCGCGCATGAGCACACACAACAAATAAAACCTAGAACAGAGCAATATAGTACTCCTTGGTAGAAAATATATTAAAGTTCTGAAAATTATAGATTAGAATTTGAAAAGATATATTAAAAGAGCAAATCTTAAGCACATAGAAGAGAAAAAGATATGTATTAAATATAACTGAAATTCCTATAATAAAAAGCTTTTATAAATAATCTAATATCCTTTATGATAAAGCAAACATATGAAAATAAAAGAAAAATAACTATAGCTCACTTTTTTGAATTTTTAAGTGCTGTCATATGTGACATAATTTTAACAAGATACGGAAACATTGTTGATCATATAGTGCAGACATACCTTGGTGAATAAGGTGGCTCAGGTTGGAGACCTGAACTTTCATCGCCCAAGTTCAGGTTGTCAACATCTCTCACCTGGCCTAACCTGTCCTGTTCTCCTCAAATACATGTTCCAAAGGGAATTGCTTAAAACTTAAATCTGACAGTAAGCATCGTATGATGCACAGCCACCTAGCAGAATCAAAGATGTGGCTGAACAAGAGAATGTGTAGATTCTTGGTCTGCACGTATGTGCTATTAGCGCGAACTGAGGTTGCCTGTTCTTTTATTCATTGTAGAAATTCTTTTTGTTTTCATGTTGTGAGTGATGATGAGCCCTTAGTCATACCGAAGCCATGAGTTCATTTCAAGTCCAAGCTAAAAGACAGTTTCAGCCTTTTGACAATTTTGATTAAGCCTGAGGAGTCAGAATGTACGTGTGTGTGTGTGTGTGTGTGTGTGTGTGTGTGTGTGTGTGTGTTGGTGGCAGATGAGGTGAGTGGGACTGCAGGCCTTTCTAAGGCCTTCTAAAGCAAATCATGTAACATTTATGTACCACAGTTTCCCTGTCTGTAAAATGGGAATAATATTAACACTGTATACTTCACAGGATGTTACAAAATGTTAAGAAAATGAGAATGTACATTAAAGGTTTTTTAAATAAATTATGCAGTGCCCAGAAAATTCAAGTTATTTTCTGTCATAAATATAAACTAGATTTACAACTGGGACGTACCTACAGAACAACAATTCCAGTGCTTGTAGGCATAAACAAAGGTCAGTTCTGAGTGTATACCCAGCCCTCAGCTAACTCTGAGACCTCATTTTATACTCTTATCACTCTGTCCAGTCATATTAATATCCCTTCTGTTTCTTGACAAATCAGATTCATTTCCACTTCCAAGCCTTTCTCTCTACCTGGTTAGCTGTTCTCTGGGATCCTTGCATGGCTGCCTTCCTCTCATCATTGGGGTTTCAATCCTAATGATACTTCTCAGAGATGCCTGTAATTATCCAAGCTAATTGCATCACTACCCTACTCTAGTCTCAGATGATCATGTTATTCTATTATTCGCTTCCTAGCATTTATTGTTTGAATATCTTACTTCTTTTTTTATTTGCTTATTTGGACACTATGCCCTCTTATTGAAGGACTTGAATGACCTCGCTGTCCATCACTAAGCTAGATCACACTGCCGATGGTTAGGATGACAGGAAGTTCAGAGTGACCTTGTCAAATCAGGGAAATAATCAGCTGGAAAAAACCTGACTCTCCAGAGGAACAATGAGTGGTAAGAAAACACCCTTGAGGATGAAAAACATGTTAAATATGCTCAGGATAAACGGTATTTTTTGGTGGGCTGTTAAGTAGGAAGCTGGGGTTGGCTTAATATGTTAGCAAGAATAACAATTCAGAAAACAGAATGTCTTGGTCTGGTTTGACAGTGCCATGCAACCTGAATCCTGTGAAAGAAAGACTGAGGTAGTCAGGGAGAAATGCACTTGACAATTTTCTATATGATGCATTTGTATATGTAATGATAACCTTTTACAAGTTAAATTCAATGCATCCTTCTGATAATGGATTTGCCTGTAATTTCTATTCTATAGCATATAAAATATTATTTGAAAAACATCTCCCACAGTGAGTTCCATCCTCTGAGGCAAAATTGTAAGGTAAGTCACATTGAACTTGGGCATTCTCCCACCTCCTCTCTCAGAAACTCTCTTCACTCTTGAGCCCTTTGGTCCCTTCCCACCACTGTTACCTACCTGCCTCGCAACCCACTCTCCAAGGCCCTGCTTTCAGCTGTCAGCAGATCTCTATTGGGTGTTTCTTCTTCTAAATTCCAATTTAGAATTGTACATAACCCTATTTTGACACTTTAAGAAATGCATAATTTTAATTGTCTGAATATCCATCTGTCTCTCATTAGACTCCACTTGTAATATCAAAAATGCCCTTGCAGTGACTGGTTATTATAGAACATAGCAGGCATTCACTAAATGTTTTAATTTTATGTTTTTCCTCACTGTTATCTTTTTTTACTATTGCACATATATTACTTCATGATTACCATTTAAATGTCCACATAGGTGAGATTGGGTCATTTGTTTTTTTAATATATATATATATTTTGCTATGTAAAAAATCCTCATACTTTTTGGAAAAAAATAATTAAAAAGTGATGGGGGAAAGGAGCTTTGCTATATCTACTATGCTGTCAAAGCCAGACAGCACTCAAATTTCCCATTTACCTGGAAAGAAAGCCTATTGAAGAAAATCCCAGAGAATACATGAATCTATGTATAGCTCTCTTCTTCTAATTAATTTACTATCACTTAAATAGTTGAACCGTGTTGTAAAGTGATCTGAGCATAAACTCTGAATTCTGGCTGTGATACTTGCTTAACTTATTTGACCTTGAATACATTTTTTAATCTTTCTGTTCCTTAACTTCCTTATTTGTAAAATCGGGGTAATAATTGTACCTAATGATAGTATTCATCTGAGGATATATTCAACAAATATTTACTGAAGATGTACTACATACCAGGCCTGCTCTTGATATAAGAGATAGAATATGAAAAACAGAAAGACAAAATATGAAAAACAAATATGAAAAATATGAAAAACAAAAAGACAAAAATTCCTTCTTCATAAAGTTTGCGTTCCAGTAAGCAAGATAAACACATACACATATATATGTGTTAGTCGTGAGTGCTAAGGAGGAAAAAAAAAAAGCAGAGAAGAGTATATGAAGTGTGCATATGGGTGGGGGATTTGAAATTTTAGACAGGGTAGTCAGGGAAGGTCTCACTGAAAAGGCAATTTCATAAGAACCTGAAGAAAGTGAGGGAGGTGGCTCTGTCAATCCAAAGGGGGAGAGCCTGCCAGGTAGAGGGGACAGTAATTGCAAAGGCCTTGAGAAAGGAGCATGCCTGGTGAGTCCAAGGAGCAGCAAAAAGGCCAGTGATGTTGGAGTGGAATAATGAGGGAGAAATTATTGGAAATAAGGGGTGTGTGGTGGGGAGGGGAGTGACCAGCTAGGGCTCCATGGACCCTGATCAAGACTTTGGCTTGGCTTTTATTTTGAGAGACACAGGGAACCCTGGAAGGGGTTTGGACACAAGAGTGGCACAATGAGATTCATCTTTTAACCATATTCCTTCAGTGGCCTTACTGAAAACTGACCTGTGTGGGGAGCAGAGGCAGGGCAAGCAGTCAGAGGGCTGTCACCAGAATGCAGTGGAAAGACGGTGGTTTCTGGGCAAAGGAGGACGCAGCAGTGAGTGTCAAGAGCTGGGCAGATTCTGGATTTATTCTAAGAACAAAGTCAACAGGATCTCTGAGCTGATTAGATACAGGGTGAAGAGGAAAAGAAGAGTTTAGAATTACACCACTGTTTCTGGGCCTGAACAACTAGAAAAAGGATGCTTCCATTAACAGAAATGTTAATGCAGTTTAATGTATGAATAATATATTATTATGCAAAAATGTGTCAACGTGATAATGATTAGTACATGTAAAGCACTTAGTGTAGTACTTATTATCAAGTAAGCCCAATGGGCCTGCTGTTGTTAATAATAGATTGAGAATGGGAAACAATTTTGAACCCCAGTATATTATTATTAAATGTGAAAATGTTTACATTAGAGTCACGACTTTTAGTCTTTGGAAATACAGCGACTTAAATGAGATATTGAAAGAGTTTCCGCTGGCAGATACAGCATAGAAAAACAGGATTTTCAAGTAATGACTAAGAATTCCCTTTCTTTTAATTCCCCTTTTCACCTGCACATGCCTCTAATATGCACTTCCTCTTTATTCCTGACACTTGAAATTCCTATCCTCAAAAACAATATACACACTTAGCATACTACCTTTTAAAAAATAATCTTGTGTTTTGTAGTCACTATAGCGATGAAATTTATATTCAGCAGTACTATTTTAAGTACCATGGAAGTGCCCTGTGTTTTAAAGATACAATAATGAGAATATATTTTTTACTCTTACGTATATTTTTGAAATTGTGAAAACCAACACAAGGAAAGATAAGTTAAAGAAAGCTCAATATATACAAATGTCCTAACCAGTTTTTTAATAAAAAGGACTTTGAGGATTTTGGGGTCTATGCAGTAGTACCTATGCTCTATGAAATTTATTTCTCATTGGAGAGTGGTAAGATGAAATTTAAAGCTCAAAAATATTTGAAGTCTTCCTTATGGCAGCAAAAGGGTTCTGCCTAGGAAAGTAGCTATGTGACTGATTCCATTTGGTTCAATTCATTTTGTATCATTTCCCCTTCATGAATATCTAGAACCAGGGAGGAGGGCCCTCTCACAATTACTATAATGGCTTGTAGTATTTTTCCCCAGTGGGCATTAGCTTATATCTATAACTCTTTATCTGTGGGAAGGAAGGTTCTATTAAAATGTACATTTGTGTGCAAATTCCATCATAAGTCTTTATATATAACAAGGAACCCAGCAAATAAACAATAAGGTAAGGTTTCGACCAAGCAACTAAAAAAAACACATGAAGAACATTAATTGCTGGCATACTTTCTCACCCCACCCTCTTGAAGTGAGACTTGTTAGACAAAACTCTTTGTCATGTAATGATTGCAAGAGTCAAAGTGACTGGGATAAAGTCTATTTTAATATACTAACCCATAAATGTGCATCTTACTCTGAGACGTGTAGTGATGCAAAATCTACTATGAAATGTGCTGATGTTGTCTCTTAAATGGAAAGAACAATGATAGAAAAGGAATTGAGGAATCTAAGTAACCTCTTTATTTTTAATGCCACGGAGGTGCTGTGGGCTGTGGCTTGCTAATTCAATAAACCGTACAAGCTCTTAGAGATTGAAGTGCATTCTCAGTGCTGAGATTTAGAACAGATAAGACTGATATGTAGAAAGTTCTCTGAAGATAGATTTCATGGTTCTCCTTTTAATTCAGACAGTTAATGGGTCATATCATTTCAAATGATAATTAAAAACGTAAAATTTACTCTCTTTAGTCTGGAATGGATTATACAATTTCTCATTTTTTCCTCTTTCCAACTTTCTACTCATATACAAGCCTGTCTAATAATGCTTTGTTTAATGCTAATCCTTAACATTTATAATTTAACAGTACTTCATGGTTTAAAAAGTGCTCTCATATACATTCCATTTTCAATAATTTTACTGGTACAATTTTTTTTTTTACAAATTGTCCTAACAATCCTGTGATGAAGAAATTATTCATATTATTTCTATTCCTTGGATATATAATTTGAAGCGCTGAGAATAATCATTGGATTGCTAAATATACATAGTTTAAAGGAGCAGAATCATAACTTGAGCCTGGGTCTTTAGTTTGAAAAACTTTACAGTTGAATGTTGGTAATTAAATTACTAATAAAATTCTGTGAGTATTTTCCAAGGTGTTCAGTCCAGACCGCAGCCTAAGAATAAGTAGAACCACAGTGCAAGGAAGACAGGACGGAGAAAACTAGTGAGAAGCAAACAAAATTGGCCACAGATAAACCACGTATGAAAAAAATATATTCTTCCAAGGTTTGACTGTGAATTGCATGGCCTTTAGCACATTATACAAGTAATAGATTTATCTATATTTTTACTGCTGTATTTCATCAAATTTAATATACCATCAATTGTGAGATGCATGTCAAGAAAGAAAGATTAAAAAAAAAAAAACCCTACCAATTAAATCACAATATACCATTGATCATAAAATGCCTTTAGGTTTTAAAAAGTTGAAATGTGAAAAAAGGTACATCTTAGAATCAAGGAACTATAGTACCAGTAACTGCAGAGGGTATGAAAATTCTCAAAATCAGTCACAATACAATCTTCCTATACAATCAATAAGCATTTATGAAGTGCCTATGGATGGGTACAACGAAGCAAAATGCATACTCTAGATGAAGAGGCTTAAGTGCTACATATGAAATATTCATTGCTATCCTTCAGTTTCACAGTGATGACCACTTTTGAAGAAAACAGATCCACTTGTACAAAACGATGTCTGAGTATGCTAGTGCCAGAAGGATATGAGGTAGAGGAGGGAGGAGGAGAGAGGTGGGAAAGAGGAGAAAGCAGCTGGGAAGAGGGAGGATGGGCGCAGGAGAGGTAAAGAGAATGGAAAGAGGGATCTAATTGAACCAGAAGCTTCACTGAAATTCAAAAGTGGTCTGAATCCTGTCCACATCAAATCTCCTCACCTTATATAATATAAATGCTGTTCTTGTATATGAAATGATACTTTAAAACATCACTTTGAAAAAGGGCTTCATAAATTTTTGTAACATCTATGGCTCCATGTCCATCCAATACTAAAGATTTTTACATTTTTGCTTATTTTTTAAATTATGAAGATAATTTTAATACCTCTAAAATTTGAAGTGTAATGGATCAAATATTTGGCATTGCTTAAAAATTCAATTTTGTCATGACTGGTTATCAACTTCCCCAATGACCTAAAAGTTTTAGATTTTGTGATAAAAACTAAAAAGTTGTTTGGCTAAAACAAGTCACCTAAATATTTTACTTGGGAATTTTGTATAACTATGATTATCATCACGGTATCTGTGTGCTGAACTGGAAAAAATGAAATTAGATTGTGTATTTCCAATTAAAAATGTTTCTGTTTCTGCAATGAGAATTTCAAAAATAAATTGCCCTATGATGTGAAATAATTGCTTTTGAAATTGCCCAAATAAAAAGCAAAGATACTCAACCTCTTAGCTGTGCATTATCCTCATAAATTTATTACTAATTTAAAAGGGATGGAATCCTACAACATCATTAAACTTCATGACTAAGTAAGTGGTAAAGAATATTACAATTCTGACGTTGTCACATAGTTGCTTGAGATTGAGGAAAAACTAGCCTAGTAATGGTAATTACTTCTTTTGAAAGGCAAAACTATAAATAAATAATAACGCAGAGCAATTTCATTTTTAAAAGTCAATAATGAATTCCGTCTGCTGCATGCCATTAAAAATCAAAGAGTTTACTTACATGCCTCAGTTCTTTTTATATCTTTATTCCTTCCACTTAAAAGTACAGGTCGATCCCTCAATGATAATGTTATTTTGGCTTGTTTGACCAAAACTTAAAAAAAAAAAAAAAAAGAAAAAGGAAAAAACTGCCTATTTCTGTACTCATTTCTCTGGAGCCTAGCAAACTTAAAGTAATGAAATGCTAACAAAAACCAAAGATATACAAGCAAATTTTTAAGAGGATGGTTAGGAGAGTAAAATGAAATGTATTACCAGTTTTTGAAACCCAGAATACAGTGATAATAAAAATGAGATCATGTGACTTGATCACTGTCATGTCATAAGTTAGGCACCATTTTTTCAGTTAAGGGTAAGGTAAGGCAATATGAAAATCTTACTGACAAATGTTTTTCTGTGAATGAATGAAAAAAAGTCACTAATAACTTGTTACAGATGGTCGTAGGACATGAAACAGACTCAAAATCACTATGTCTAAATCTATCTCTGGAATTATCTCCTTATAGAATCATAATTAGCAGAAGCACCTAAAGCAAATCATCGACAAACAATGGATACACACATAAAGTCTTTTTAAAACATATATTATATTTAGATTTAGTCCGTCTCGACCTTCCCCACCAAATATTCCCATTTTGGAGGCAGTAGCCATAAAACCTCCAACTGCATCATCAGAGATCCATATAGCTCATCTGAATTTTGAAAATATAACACAAAGGAAGCCCTTTAAAGTCTGCCTTATTTGACTTTCCAAAATAACTTATTTAAAGTCACTTAGCACTTACACATACCTTTACGTGGACAGAACATTTCTGAGGTCCTCCCTTAAAACCCTGCTCAGCCAGCAATATGCTGCTTTCAAGACGGAGACGGAAATTTTGGTTCCTGTTCTTCCCCGGGTAATACAACACTTCCCTTCTGCTGGAGTGCCCTCTCCTCCTGCCCAGTCCCTGACCCCTGGTGGCAGTGTGCAAGATTCAGAGGTTTCTGTTTCTGTACACAGGAAAGCCACTGCACCTGCCCTGTGACTGTGGGCTTGCTCTTGGCTCATGAACATTTTGGGAACAGTGCCAGCATACTCTATGTGATTTGTTCCAAAGTTGACCCTGTAAAGTCTATCATGGAGTGAGATAACAGAACTCAATACCTAACGTCTGTACGGTTTCTTATCATAAAACAAATGAATGACATGGCCACCTTTAACAAATCTCTATTACATAGTCCTGCTAACACCGGCAGGTAGTAGATTTGATAAGCTGAATAATAACCAGACTGATGTTTTTTACCTTTATAGATATTGAAATACTGCTAGCCGGCCGGGTGCGGTGGCTCATGCCTGTAATCCTAGCTCACTGGGAGGCCGAGGCGGGCGGATTGTTTGAGCTCAGGAGGTTGAAACCAGCCTGAGCAAGAGCGAGACCCCGTCTCTACTAAAAATACAAAGAAATTAATCGGACAACTAAAAATACATAGAAAAAATTAGCCAGGCATGGTGGCACATGCCTGTAGTCCCAGCTACTCGGGAGGCTGAGGCAGAAGGATCGCTCGAGCCCAGGAGTTTGAGGTTGCTGTGAGCTAGGATGACGCCATGGCACTCCAGCCTGGCAACAGAGCGAGACCTTATCCCAAAAAAAAAAAAAAAAAAAAAAAAAAAAAAAAAAGAAATACTGCTAGCCATTGTCAGAATATAAGTTGGATTCCCCCCAGAACTTACAGTTGCATTATCATGATATAGTTCACACTGCTTTGCATTATAGTTATTTCTTTCTGTCTTTTTTTCCCTATTTATAGCAAGGAGAAAGTCCACATACTTACCACGGTACTAAACTTTAGTAATTGAATGCATGGGTAAGAGTAAAAATAACTTCTTCTTACTTGGCCCTTTCTTAATCCACATTCCCTGTTAGTTTTGTAGAAGCAAAGGGGCAGCATCTACAGCTTGGCCTTTTCTGACCCCCTACTCATGTCCTTAAACTTTGGAGTTCTGGAGAAGATTCTGGTGGATGTTTCCCTTTTATTCTCCCATTATGACATTTTTATGAGACCCAGCAACAGCAACTCACTGACATGCACACATATCGTAACACTGCATTTTATTCAAAGGCAGGGATCGCAACCATTGGGAGTAGAAAATGTCAACTTAGTAGGTAAAGATCCTTGCGAGTCTAAGAACTACTGGATGCCAAAACAGGTGGGCTTCCGAGGTAATTTAAAAAGATACATAACTCATGGAAAACTGTATGGAGTTACTACATTCCAATAAAATGACAATGATCACAAAGAAAATGGAGTTCATGTTACCATCAGTTCACAACGCTGATGATCTATAAGCAGTCCCCAACCTTTTTGGCACCAGGGACCGGTTTCACGGAAGACAATTTTTCCATGGAAACGGGGAAGGTGGGGAGGCAGAATTCGGGCAGTGATGCCAGCGATGGGGAGCGGTAAATACAGATGAAGCTTCACTGATTGTCCGCTGCTCACCTCTTGCTGTGTGCCCCTCCCCCATTCCTAAGTCTCATAGAACACAATTCTTCCATGGGGGTGGAGTGGAGTAGGGGGGCAGCAGAGCTCTGTGGCCGGGGGTTGGGGACTACAGCTCTGTATAATAGAAATAATATTAATACCAAGATCAATTCAGAGTATATGGTCTTTGTCAAATTCTCACAGCTCCATAATAAGCTATTCATTGACTAGTAAAGTACGTGGCCAAGCCAACAAGTTTTTCGAGAAAAATGGTACAAATTCGCAACATGATTCATTCCCAGATTACAATGTATGATGTCTAATCTTCTCTATGGAGCTATGTTTGTAACCACTCAAAATTCTATTTGGTCTTTAAGAGTTCCAGAAGTATTCCCTATGAATGTTATTATATTAAATAAATAAGATAACCTATATGAAACTTCCAGTTAAGTTTGTGGCACTCTGTTCTAAGTAGGTGTTTAATGGATACTAATTTCCATTTCCTTCCTTAGTAACATGACTGGCTATTCCAGTCCTAGATTTCATTCTACTACGTTAAAGTAATGCTAATGATAACAGTGCCTTACATATGTGTAATGCCTTATCATTTACAAAGTACTTCAACCAATGTTCTCATGTGATACACACAATCACCCTGGGAGATGTTGCTTATTCTCAAAGTTTTGCTGAGTTAGCTATGTATAGAAAATTAATGACAAAATGTTTCCTTGCAGCTTTATATGATGAGCAAAAGAATAAGGGAAAAGTGCTTTGCAGATGCCTTGACATTCATCTTCAAATAATTGAGCATAGCAGCACACTCCTGGCAAACAACAGCATCAGGTAGAAAGCAGGAATGAATTGGCTCTTCTTTAAAGCAAGACTTCATGCTACGATAAAACTCACACACACAAAAACAGCACCCCAAACAAAACACATGATTTTCAACATCTGCAGAATATGTAAAGGGGGACTTTTATATATTTATATCTCACATAGATGGTACAGTAATACTATCTGCATTTGCCTTGTGTTTGAATAGAAATAAGAGAGCTATGAAGGCACGCACATGCTCACACCCCCCATATCAAACATCGGGTGAATTGGTCACATGACAGGTATTTATCTAAGTAAATATCTATATCTATTTATATATATATATATATATGTGTGTGTCATATCTACACAAGGCACATGTTTCCCAATATCTTGTCATTTGTTCTTTATTATTTGCTCTCATAAGGAATCTGACAGGAACTAGACTTGAGTCATGGTCAGCCAAGTTTAGTTCTTTCAGGGTTTTGTAAGACCAAATCAATCTTTTAACTATGTTTAGAGCTGTCCCCTAGGTACCTAATTAACATAGTTTCTGATGAATGTTGGCTAAATATTGGCTGTCTGTTACTTTGGGGATGTGAGCTACTAAGAAGCTCTGATTTACTATCATCAGGAATGCAGTTGCTTCTACATCTCCTCCAGTTTTTATTCTAGATTCTTTCTCCGGTTTATATCTTTATTTTCATAGTTGACTTCTTTATTTATTTTCCATACATTATATGTGTTATCACCATGTAGATTGACCAATTTATGACAATGTAACTTTAAATTTCTAGGTTTGTTGTCTTATTTTTTAGAAAATTGACAAATCTGCTTGATTACATAATCAGAACTTGTTCGAAGTGGACTTTTCAAAGATGAAAATAGACCATTTGCAAAAGGAAGATTTATGGTGAAAACAAAGTCTTTCCAAGACTTGGCTAATTTTGGAATCACGCAATCTTCCTAATTATAGATATTAATTGTTGGCAGGTAGGATTATAAAAGTACTTTTGCCAATATCATATTATAATGCTAAGGGTATAGCCTTAGCCTGAGATGTGAATTTCACGTGTAGCGTACACTTATCAAAATGTACTCTGCAGAAGACCAAAAGGAATACTTTGCCTCTCAGTTGAAGTGAGGAGAGCTCTGTTTCAAAACTGAGTTGAGCCATATAAATAGTGTCAGTTCTGAAACAGGGCTCTCCAGGGGATGGAGGCAAGGGAAAGGCACTCTTCCCTCGTCCAGAGAAAACATCTGGCTTTTCTGTGAGAAAAAGTTTACTTATCAAGTATTTAACTCATTTTTGGGGGGAAGAGAGCAGGTGTTGAAGAGTGAGTCTTAAAAGAAATTTTGAACTGCTTACAGTAGCATTGTGGTTGGCTGATGTTTATAGGACACATCAAGTGTGTTAGGCTTTGTGGAAAATAAATATATTACAAAATTTCTGTAAGTTTAGCTTGCATGAAACAGCTTTCACTGGACCCCAATCTCCCTGCTGCTGAACACTACAGGTTCTGGCCCTCAGAGCCCCTTTCCATCTTGCTCACTGAATTTAGCACATGCAGGCTTCTTTGCTGTTCCTTGAATGCACCAAGCACGCCCCTGTCCTAAAGCCTTTGCACTTGGGGTTCCCCTTTTCTTAGAATGCTCTTTCTCAGACATTGGCCTGACCTTGCTCTGTCATTCTATTTAGGCCCCTCCTTGTACCGCCACTTTGGAGAGGTCTTCTCTGACTACTTTATCTAGGGCAGCACCCCTTTACGTGTTTTTTCTTCATGCCACTTGTCACTAACTGATATTATTTATTTATACATTTGTAATTAGTCACCCCTACTAGAATTTAGGCTCCAAAAATGTTCATCCCTGTAGTCACTGCATCCAAAACAGTGTCTGGAACATTACAGGAGATCAGTAATATCTGTTCAATGACCCAACTAGAAGTCGCTGGGCATATAACATGTGTTTAATAAATATGTATGGAAAAACCTTATGGATTGAATTAATGTGTACATGCTTTATGCTAATTTAAAATTGTGTTTGTAATAATCCCATTATTTTATCTTAAATTTGCTTCCAATTATTGGTTTGATCAGACTTGAGGTATCACGAGTATTTCTTAGAGTAATACCATCTACGTTAGAATTTAAAGGAAAGATATGTCAGGCAAATAGGGTTATGTGCTGAAAGTAGTTGGGAGCAGGGGAAAAGGAAAGTGCTCGTGGCAGAGACTAGCATGGGCAAAGGCCCGGCAGCCAGTGAAACTTCAGCTGGACGAAGTCCAGTGTGATCACAGCATGGTATGAGAGGATTATATAGATTAGGGTAGGGGGAGAGGAGAGAGATGAGATTAGAAAAATAAGCAGGAACTAGTGCCTTCACATGTCTTGTAAATTATGTTGAGGATTTGGATTTTAATCTGAAGGCAAGAGGGAGACACTTGGGCTTTTCAGCAGAACATTAACAAGATCAGATTTGAACTTTAGAAATTCGTGGCAATTCAGGAGACGGATTGGAGGGGGACACATCCTGAATGCAGGAGACTGTTTAGGTGACAGGCCATATGGTATATGAAGCTGAATAATGGCAGTAGGGATTGAAAGCGGTGGATAATTGAAGAGACTTTATAGGGTAGAATAGATGGGATTTCTTGATTGATTGTAGCAGTGCTGGAGGGGGTTTGGGAAGGAGAGGAAAGAATCTAGTCTTGTGCCAGAGAACACTGAAGAAAACTTGGGTTTAAAGGGGGAAAAATTATAAAGCCAATTTAGGTAAGGTTGATTTTGGAATACCTGTGGAGCATCCAAGTGGATGTGTCTAGTAAATAGTTGGATATATGAGCCTAGAATTTATGATAATATTCTGGGCTGGAAATTTAGATTTGAGCATCATCTGCCCATAGATGTGCACTGACATTGCCTAGGAAAAAAGTATTCTCTCAACTCTTTACCTAGACTCAACTGTTGTTAATATTTTATCTCATTTCTTTTATATTTGCATTCTCTTTCTCCTTTTCTCTCATATAAATATATATATATATATTTGCCCTTTACCTCTAAATACTTAAATGTATATTTCCTATGAATACAGATATTCTTTTATATAACCACACTGTAGTTTTCAACTTCAACAAATTTCACATTGATATAATACTTTTTTATAATCTATCATCTGCATTCCTATTTTGACTATCGACCCAATAATGATGCCAGGCAGCATTTTTAATTCTCAAGTTAAGATTTATTTCTTCTGCTATGTTCAAGCTTTCACAATTACACAAAAATCTAAGAACCGCATTTAATAGTTGCTTTTGTTTGCGTTTTCCTTCCTATAAAAGAAATAATAAGATTTGAAAGGATATTTGCTTATATACTGAAGGCCATTTCTTGCAACTTCTCTGTAGTCTACCTAGAATCCAAGAGGGCAAAGCTATTGTGTGAACAAAAAAGAGTTGCACAAACTGACCTCCTTTGTGTATAGCTTTTGCTTTGATGCTTCTTTATGAGCAAGCAAACTTAAGGCCCAGAAACTGTTCCTCCTATTATTAAGATTACCTGATTTGAGTTAAGTTACATTGTTCTCTCTTCAAGAAATTAAAGACAGAACAAATCAGAAAAGGATAAGGTGGAGTGGTGGTGGGGGAATAAAGTTCATTATATAACGTGAACTTCATGATTTAGGTCTACTTTAAGGTGTATCACAATTAGAATACAAAAAAATGCAATGCATCAAGCATCAGCTAGAACTAAATTCATCATGTTGTCAGTAAGAGTTGAGAGTAGGATGATCCGCATTCCAAACCTAACATGACCACAGAGGCACAATGGGAAGCTTTATTTATAAGAATCCTTCTGCACCCACTTTCAAAGTTGCTAAACTGGTTTCTGTTTCCTTTGTGGGTGTTTTGGTCAAAGAATAAAAGCATGTTTTGACCTGTCACTGAGTTCTGAGAGTTGATCTCTAATGGAAAAAGAACAGAATTATCAGCATCATTTACCTCCACAAGAGCCCTAACTCACTGGTTCAAAGTCACTCGCACATGGAAAAATCGCTTCCTACCCTCACTACCCACCTTTTTTTTTAATATGAGAAAGGTACCTGGATTAATCTGCAAGCCACGTCAAAGGGAGATGTTTGGCAAGTACTGTATCTTTGATTAAAAAAAAAAAAATACACAAAGCAGTTTTTAGCTGCCCACAGAAACCACCAATAAGATGACCAAACCGTGACATTAGGCCACTGGAAGATTTGCCCCTAAAGTACATGAACCCAAGTAAGCATTGATAAAATGAATCCCTTACAAAGTCAAACCAGAAGGCTCTAATATAGGGGTAAAACTAGGGGCTTTGAAATCAGACATATTTGAGTTTGAATTCTCTCTTTGCTACTTACTATGTAGCTTTGGCTGAATTATATAAAGCTCTCTATGTCCCAGTTGCCTTGCTAGTAAAAAAAAAAGGAGAAATAACATCTACCTGCCAGGGTATTAAGTTAGGATTAACACATTAACTTCCATGAGAGTTGTATTTAACTCACTCTAGTTTTGACCCTGGGGCCACACGAAGCATATATAAAATCTTGTTGATGTTCTTATTGTTACAATTAATATTAAGGATTTAATTCTAAAAGCATGGATTAAATGAAGTGTCAATAAATTTTATTCTTCTATTTATGTTTACTTTTAAATTACACTCAAAGTTTTTATTCTATTTTTGTAATGAAACAGTGTGGCCCCGAGGAAAAGTTTCTGTTTTTGTGTGTGTTAGTCGATATGTTCAATGAGATGATGTATGCAAAATATCTAGCACAATGTCTAGCATATGTGAGTGCTTAAAAATATGTTCCCTGTACCCTTAAGCATGCTGACATGGACTTATTTAATATAAGGCAAAAGGATTGATTTAAGACAGAAGAGATGGGAAAGAGGGACTCGAGACCTCCAGGGGGTGCTGGCCCAAATCGGTTTTAGGAAGGACAGCCAGAGACAATTGGGAAGCTTGGCCTTTAGTCCAGTCTAGTGTACACAAAGGGAGAATGTCAGGGAGTACCAGGGGACAGGTGACTCTACATGTTCACGTATACGTGCCAGAAAGAGTGGTGCTGCCCTTGCAACTAGCAGGGAGGAAGAATAGCTTGAGTCGTAAATGGTCATTTGAATTCTAGAGATGTTTTCAGAGATACTCAGGATATTAGGGGGAAGTTGCCTAGCTCACAGCTGGACTTGCGGTGCTTTAAACTTGACAGAAATGTTAGCATTCAAGTTCTACTCTTGATGAGTCAGCTACACATAAGGAAATTAATACCATAGCACTGAAATATCCTCCAGAAAGGAAGAGGTATATAGAGAGAAAAGAACAGGAAAGCCACTGAACATGTGTATCTAGGTCAGCACATAAAAAACCCTGCTCTTTATTTTTCACCTTTATAGGCAAAGTGCCAAAACTACTGTTTGTAAAAGGTGTTGACATGCGGTGTGCTAGGGCTCTGCGCCTGTCTGGTTTCTGGGACATCGGTCATTTGGCATCTTCCTACCTAAACAAGAAACCATTCAGAGAAGGGCTCTTTCTTCCTTTGGGTTAAGAACAGCAAAAACTATCATTCCTTGTGTTTTTCCTTAGTGGTAGGTACTCTGACGTGGTAGGCAGAATAATGACTCCCGAAAGTTTCCTTGCCTTAATCCCTGGAGTCTGTGAATGTGCCTTACTTGGCAAAGGGAAATTAGGTTGCATTCACAGCAACAACCAAAATAAATAAATGAGACCTGATCAAATTAAAAAGCTTCTGCACAGCCAAGGAAACTATCACGACAGCAAACCGACAACCTACAAAATGGGAGAAAATTTTCGCATGCTACAAATCCGATAAAGGGCTAATAACTAGAATCTACTTAGAACTCAGAAAAATCAGCAAGAAAAAACCAAACAACCCTATCAAAAAGTGGACAAAGGACATGAACAGAAACTTTTCAAAAGAAGACAGAATAATGGCCAACAAACATGTGAAAAAATGCTCAACATCTCTAATCATCAGGGAAATGCAAATTAAAACCACAATGAGATATCACTTATCTCTAGTGAGACTGGCCTTTATCAAAAAGTCCCAAAACAATAAATGCTGGCGTGGATGCGGAGAGGTAGGAACACTCATACACTGCTGGTGGGACTGCAAACTAGTGCAACCTCTGTGGAAAGCAATATGGAGATACCTTAAAGAGATACAAGTAGAATTACCATTTGATCCAGCAATCCCATTACTGGGCATCTACCCAAAAGAACGAAAGACACTCTATAAAAAAGACAACTGCACCCGAATGTTTATAGCAGCACAATTCACAATTGCAAAGATGTGGAAACCACCCAAGTGTCCATCAATACATGAGTGGATTAATAAAATGTGGTATATGTATACCATGGAGTACTATTCAGCTTTAAGAAACAATGGTGATGTAGCACCTCTTGTATACTCCTGGATAGAGCTGGAACGCATTCTACTAAGTGAATTATCCCAAGAATGGAAAAACAAGCACCACATGTACTCATCATCAAATTGGTATTAACTGATCAACACATAAATGCACATATAAGAATAACATTTATTGGATGTCGGGTAGGGGGGAGGGGGGAGGAGGGGATGGGTATATGCATACACAAAGAATGCTATGCGCACCATCTGGGGGATGGACACACTTGAAGCTCGGACTTGGGGGGCGGGGGCAAGGGCAACATATGTAACCTAAACATCTGTTCCCTCATAATATGCTGAAATAAAAAAAAAAGTAAAAAAAAAAAAGAAATTAGGTTGCAGATGGAATTAAGGTTGCAGCTGACTTTCAGATGGGAAATAATCCTGTATTATCTTGGGGGCCCAATATAATCACAAGGGCGCCTCTGAATGGAAGAAGGAGGCAAGAGAGTCAGTATCATAGTGACAAAATGTAAGAAAGACTCAACCGCACATGCTGGCTTCAAAGCTGGTGGGTGGCCATGAGCCAAAGACTGTGAGCAGCCTCTAGAAGCCAGAAAAAGAAAATGGATTATCCCCAGAGCCTCCAGAAAGGAACACAGCCCTACTGACGCCTTGACTTCAGACTAGTGGGATGCATTTTAGACTTCAGACTGTTGGAACTTTGAGATAACATATTTGTGTTTTAAACCACTAACTTTTTAGTAATTTGTTACAACTGCAATAGGAAACTAATACATCCGGTAAACACTTTATGTGCCATATCTGAGGCAGGACCTATCATTATCCCCATTTTACTGAAAATAAAAATGGAAGCTTAGAGAAGGCATATCCTGGTCTGACAGCAAAGCTCATGCTTTTAAACCACGATTTTCTCCCCCTCCAAATTCTTCTAAAACATGTAGAGAGGAGTCACAAGACATCATCTTTCTTTTAAAATTCCTCAACGTAGTTCTCATCTAAAAATACTGAAGTCATGGTATAATGGGATAAGAACGGATGATAATCACACCTAATAAAAACAGTATGATTGGATTGTCTTCTTGTTAGGATGACTAGTTACTTTGTATCAGCTGCTCTCATCCAGGAATATAAAAAGGATCTTGTTGCAGATAACAAATTGCCATTCCTTGAAGCTATCTGTGTTGTTTCCATCTAAGTAAGAAGCAGGAGATACCTGATTTGAGGTTTTTAGCAACGTCTTTGTTCTCAACATTAAATACTAGCTATTTCTGTCCTGGTTCCTCCCCTACAGAATGTGGTTGGCTCAATTAAGGCAGGCCATTAGGCAAGTCCAGACTGAGTCTTGTTGGGGAAGAAAGAAGAATATCTGATCCATATAAATAAATCTCAGACAGAAACCAAATCAGCAGTGCAGAGAGCCAACCATACACTATCCATGTGCTTTAATTCCCATAGTTTTAATTTTGATAATTTCTTTTTAAAAAATTTTAAAGTATAAGATATTACAGAAGATTTATCTTTATAAATTATACAGCAAACTCTTCTAAAAGCTTGTTTTTCCCAGTGGAATCTGTTCCCCACATCTCTTCCACACAACGGAACAGTTTTGCCCCAGTGCAAATCAAAAGTCCCAGGATCTCACCCCCTTCAATTGGTAAGATTTCAAGAAATCTAAGTTGAAGAGAGCATAATGCAGTGTCTGACCTGTTAACTGATTGTAATCTGATGTGGCTTTCTACTCAGGATGAATGACATCCTGTGCTACCTCAAATCCTTTGTGAAAGGAGAAGTGTGAGTCACACACATACACACGTGTACAGGCCCAAACAAACACATGCTTTCGCACACAGATAACCAGCTTAAATCAGTCCTGAAATGCTTCGTTCTTGGGATAACCTTCAGGCATATTACATAAACTCTTTGTAAACAACTCTATGAGAACAAATAAGAAAAGCTTATGTAACAATTATCAAAAGGTAGGCATGTCTTCTATGTTATTGCAAACACCTGTATAACCATTTGTTAAGCAGCTGTTTACTTGAAAGTTGTATTCAGTAAAACTCTTCCTCTCTTATTTTTGTCCCAAGTTTAAAATCATGCAATCTAACACTTTAGTAAAGCAACTGAATTTTGTTACTGCATAAATTGTCTGCATCTGTCCACAAAAAACAAAGAGCTCAAAAGCAGTGATTTTTAATACTGCAGGTCTTCACAGGAATGAAGTCTATAGGAATAACCATGGAATTTTGCAATAAGCTAAATATCCTATCTAATCTGGAGGATATCAATAACAACGTATATGACATAAAAAGAAAAGATGGTGGCATCTAAGTGTTTGTAAAATTCATATAAATTATAGATTTTTTCCAGCAAATTACACACGTTGTGTTCCCCGTAGTACTAAGTTGCAAACACAGGAAACAAGTTTTGTACTGTCTTTCCATTAATAGCAGTGGCACTGGTATAGCTATATTTTCCTGTTCTGAAGCTCTTAGCTATTAACAGCCTATATTTTTCAAATAACACAGCAGTCCATGGCCATGCTACACAACAAATCTTATAGGCAGATGATAAAATTAGGAGGGAAATAGTACAGAAGTCCAAATATGTTGGCTATAAAACTAATGAGCTGCATAAACCTTAGATGAGAATTTTTAATTAACCTTAGTAAGATCGTATCCTGTGCTAACATTTATTTTAGCAAAATTATGTAATTAACCAAACTAATGAGATCAAATACAAACTCAGAAGTCATCTTCCATTTGAATGATCAGTGATAATGCCATCACATAGAGTGTCAGCTTACGTGGGGGTAATTTCTAAAGCTAACATGGAAGAGCTGAGAAACCTATATTGTCAAATTTATGATTGAAAAAGGTCACCAAATCATCCATATACACCATATGCATGGTCTTGTGTATATATCACAGGTAGAGAAATTCTTAAGCACATTAAAGTATGTTTTAAGGCAGAACAAAAGGAAAGTCTATACGTAGATGTTTGGACACTCAAACCATTTTGCCTTTAAGATAACTATGAAACCCTGGTGGTGAATGAGGTATGAACAGAGATTCTAAGGTGTTTCTGCTTGCTTGTCGGTATACTCAGCTTTTTAGTTCTGTGTTTCATATACAGCTCTATAATTTTGGTAGATTTACTTATTTTGAGGTTGAGATGACAATAGTGAAAGCACATTTTGTACTTTATACGGGGTTAGGTTCTAAAGTCCCTGGAAAAGTTCAAAGGGATGTGATTCCACTGGAGCTACAGATGGTAGATATGTCTAGGAATATTACCCAAGCCTACAAAGCTACTTTGTTGAAGAGGTGGGCCCATGTTGGTTCTCCATGACCCTTTCCTC
Source organism: Propithecus coquereli (assembly GCF_000956105.1). Lineage (NCBI taxonomy): Eukaryota > Metazoa > Chordata > Mammalia > Primates > Indriidae > Propithecus > Propithecus coquereli. The sequence continues at coordinate 6,268,735 of NW_012147841.1, forward strand.
AGAGCTGATTGGATGATGAGGATGCACCTGACACTTGCCCCAAGGGCTGCTCTTCCATGGGCAGATGGTCTGGGCCAATCAGACACTCTCTCAAATTGAAACTAAGAGATGGATCCTGGAGCTCAAAGACCATATAGCATTGGAGCCTAATTGAAGTCATAACAACAAAAGCAATGTGCAGGCTAATGGACAAGGAGAGAAACTAGTCTACACAGAGAATGGAAAAGACTTGCAGAGCAAAGTGGAAGTCAAAGACCTTGGGAAAGCAGGGAGAGAGAGCCAGCCTTGGCTCCTGACTTCCTGGGACTGAGTATTGTACCATGAAGCCTGGCTTGTGGATGTCCATGCAGCTCCTTGCTCAATCATTGCCATCTCTACCTTTGTTGAATTCGGTTGTATCAGTTTTAATTTCTAGCCTTGACTACAAATAATGCTACCATTTAAAGAGTACCAAATAGCTTGCTAGAAAATTTACTTTTTTTTTTCATTTAACCTTTATTAAATCTCTGAAAAAATGTTACTCCTATTTTATAAAATAAGGTAGTAGGAAAAGGTAATAAGAAGATTTTGTCCAATGCTGTATAGTTTTGTCCAAAGCTGGCAGAACTAGGATTTTTAGCTTTGCACTGTCCTACTCCATTTTCCTATGCAACCACAACCATAATTCCCAGAGACACTTTCTTCTTAGTAGCTAACAAGCTTCCTCCACAAAATGAATGCTTCTTGTTTTCCTAATAATTAATATTATTTCCTAATACCATGTCCAGAATGGTGTCTAGGAGCGGGGAGCTTTCTTACCCCTAGCACAATGATGCCAAAGCTGCCCTTGGAAGTCTTAGCTCCCACATCAGATCTGTAAATCCGATCATAATGCATACATGGTTTGAGGGATACAATGAGTAAGGGAATCTTTCCGAGAATATAGACTACTTTAAAGAAACATATCCTTCTCAACTAATCACAAAGCACTCTGAGAGTAGGACCATGACTGTGTCTATCCCATAATAAAAACCCAAATATCTTGTTGTCACAGTTAATCTTATGTGTCAACTTGGCTAAGCTATGACGTCCAGTTGTTTGGTCAAATGCCTGTCCAGATGTTGTTATAAGGCATTTTTCAGATGTGATTAACATTTAAATCAGTGGACTTTGAGTAAAGCTGATTACTCTCCATAATGTGGATGGGCTTTATCTAATCAATTGAAGGTCTTAAGAGAAAAGACAGGTTTGCTGAAGAAGAAACTTGACCTCAAGATTACAACACAGAAACCCTGCCTGAGTTTCCAGCCTGCCTTGTCTGCCCTGTGGGATTTTGACTTAAGACTACAACATTAACTCTTACCCGAATTTACAGCAGGTTTCCTTATAAATTATGGACTTGCCAGCTCCCAAAATTGCAACAGCCAATACCTTAAAATAAAGCTGTCTATCCATCCATCTATCCATCCAACTAAGATTCAGTCAAATATCCAGGGGTCTATGATGGATGGATGGATGGATGGATAAATAGAAAGACATTGTGTGTGTGTGTGTGTTCATTATTTCTATGTCTATATTTATACATCCTATGGGTTCTGTCTCTGTGGAGAACCCTAATGTATTAATATAAGGTTTGTTGAGGTTGTTAGGGGTGAGATAATTTAATTTAGGTGATGCTAAAAAAAATCCATTGTAATTTCAAATCGCTAGTCAGTCCTTTGTAAAGGTGAGGGTAGAGATCCTGACTAGATGGCACTTTACTTAGCAGAATATCTTAATGAATTGTTGAAATACAAATGGGAAATCAGAGGCCAGACTGAGGTGGGGTATGGAGAGCTTAACAGCTGTGCAACCTTCCCAGTGTGGGAGAGTTTTGGAGAGTAAGAAGCTAGATGGGAGTTATAAGAACAGTTTACAAAAGAAAGGCAGAAGGACAACATGCCAAGAGGCCTGAGTCTGAGAAAAAAAAAACCCATGGTGGGAAAATATCAACAAATTCCTAGGAACAGTGGTGTTTGATACTGAATTTAAATTGTGTCCTGTTCTTTGCAGTAATTACCTTCACCCCCTCATTGTACCCTCCAACCTCCAGTTGAGTGTGTCACATCCATGACATTGTTTTAGTTGTGCTTTGAGAGTCCCAAGGAAGAAAGTGGGGTTTCTAGTTGGAAGAAAAGTTGGCCAATGAGAGGTTCTGCACCCACTGGGAGCTTTAGTCAACAATGATTAATGATGATAATGGCAGAGAACAGTTTGCAGTGGAGTCTTACTCAGTGACAGCATACTCTTAAAAGTGGTCAAATTTAAATTTGTCTCCACTGGGGGGAAAACCAGTTTAGAAAGATAGCAATTGTGAGTAGTAGCTGAGAACAATAATTAGGAATTAGATAATCCTGGGGTCAAATCCTACCCTCACTATTTACCAAGGGGTAATCTTGGACCAGCTACCTCTCTGAGTACTCTATTTGTAAAATTGGGTAATGTAAAAAGTTCTTTAAGTCTTTAAAAACAGAGTACATGTAAAGAATGCAGCAGACTACTCAGCACATAGAAAAATCTTAAATAATATATATTATTATCATTAATAAAGAGAAGCTTGTGGGTCTTTTAATGTGGTTTGCAAGTGCTATTTTATAAGGGGCACATGTGCTTGATGCCGAGCTTCTTTAAGCCAACAGGAAAGCACATATTTCCCTCTGAAATCCAAGCTTCCTGCCTTCACTGCATCATGGCTTATCCCCTCACCCATAAGAATCATAGTCCTTCTGACCTTTCCCCTGATACATTTTAAAAATATGCTTGAAAATATATTTAAAGGGTAGATTGGGTTTTTAAAAAGTATCATTGGTTTGAGGCCAAGTGTTATGGGATACAATTAATACAACACATACACCTGCTTTTTCAAAACTTTTTCCATTTAATCTCTGCAAATGTTTAGGTTGCTTGTTTTTTCTTGATTTTTAAAGCAATTTCAAATAATTACTTTCTAAGACACGTGAAAGTGCTCTTTATTAAAATCTAAAGCTCTGTTCAAATCTTTCTTTTTAGGGAGAATTACATGTTCAATATTAAATGTTTGGGAGATACAGAAAAGTAATAAAAATAAAATAACAACCACCCATTATAAGCCTATCAACCAGAGGGAACTGTCAGTAAATAACACACACCTTCATATACTGAATACACTTCTCATTACTGATTTGCCAAATATATTGTCGAGATTTTACTTGATAGTTTTATTTCAGAAGGATGGTAGTATTCTACCATTTTAAAAATATAGAAAAGTGGGATGAAAATGTTAAAGACATTTTTTGGTTTTTCTTTTATATAGGCAAGCTACATAAAAAGTATTTTACACTCTATGTTTTTGGAGGAAAGCTGACTTGTGGTTGAGGACAGCATCAAGGTTTTCTGATTCTAGATATAATCTCAGGAAATGTCAGTGAAAATGCCCACGTTATCACAGAGGATGCTTGATTTAATGGCATCATTCTTACTAACAACAGGACCTGACTCTGTTGATACGCACTTTGAATACAGTAAGAGAACTCAGGCCAGACTGGTAAAGATAAAATAAAAAACTGAAGCACACCTTCAAGATATACAGGCTATGATAACTTAATAGGGAAGTGAGATTTTTTTTTCACCTTTAAAATTGCAAAGATGCTTTTAAAACAATAATATCCAGTGGTGAAAATGAGGTGAACTAGCTTTCTTATATAGTGTTGCAGGGAATGTAAATGTAAATCATCTTTCTAAAGAGTAATATAATATATTTGAATTTTTAAAAACTCTAAATAATAAGAATATTCACTAGGACATGATTCATAAAAACAAACAAAAAAAATAAAAACAGTTTAACCATCTAAGAATAGGGGAATAAGGAACTGGTTAAATAAGAATATCAGAGTAGAATTTTTGCAATCATTAATAGTCACATTTTTACTGTTAACTGGAGAAAAAAGTAAAATAAATAACTGTACAATCATCCTAATTTTTATAAGACAAATACATAATCATATTGTGTGTATATATATACATATACACATGCATATGTACATATTTGTATATATACATGCATATGTATACGTATATACAGATACAAGTATATAAAATATATCTAACTGTTAACTTGATGAAATATAACATTTTTAGAACTGAACACCATTTTCTGCCACCTACCCCACAGGCCAAAACGTCTCTCCCATGTTTTTTCAATATTTACTAAACGGTACCACCATCCCCTCATTTGCTCATGCTAAAACTATATTCTTGATTATTTCCTTTCTTTAACCCTCCAAATTCTATTTATTAGCTAACTCTGTTTCACTTTCAAGTATTTACATTCTATGTCTTTCCATCTCTTCTGCCAAAATCCTACTCCAACCTACCATTATCTTTTGCCTGGGCCTTGATAGTGACTTTCCAAATGGCCCCTACTTTTGTCCCTCTTCAGACAGTTTGGTTAGAGAAGATCATGTCATTTCCTTCATAGGAGTTTGCTATTGCTGTGTAATAAACCACCATACATTTAGTGACTTAATAGCAACAAATATTTATTATCTTATAATTTACTACTCACAGCTTTTGTGGGTCAGGAGTCCGGGCACAGCTTTGCTAAATTCTCTCTTCAGGGTCTAACCAGGCTGAAAAGAAGGGTTGGCTTGGGCTGTAATCTCATCGGAGTGAGCCTCTTCGAAGATTGCTGGTTGTCATAATTTATTTCCTTTTGGCTGTAGCACTGAGGCCCTCAGCAACTAAAGGCCACCCACCGTTCCTTGCCACAGGAGCTTCTCCACATGGCAGTTTGTTCCCTCAAGCCAACAGGAAAGCGTATCTGCTGCTCTGAACCTCTCCAACTACTTCTGCCTCTGACCTCTAGACCCTCCTTTAAAGGGCTCAGTTGATTAGGTCAGGCCCACTCAGGTAATCTCCCTCTTGAATAACTTAAAATCAACTGATTAAGAACGTAAATTACATTTCCAAACTCCTTCACCTTTGCCACATAATATAACCTAATCATGAAAGTGATATGTCCTGACATTCACGTTCACATTCCCTCCCCTGCTCAAGAGGAAGAGATTATTCAGAGAATGTAGACCAGAGGGAGGGGACTCTTGGGGGCTATTAATGGATTGCATGTTTGTGTCTCCTCAAAATGCAAAAATTGAAATTCTTACTCTAACCCAATTGATAGTATTAGGAGGCGGGGTTTTGGGAGATAAAATTAGGGTTATATTAGGTAATGAGGAACCTATGATGGGATTAGTGCCCTTATGTTATATTAGGTGAAGAGGCCAGAGTTCTCTCCATGTGAGGATACAAGGAAGAGAAGGCTTCTGCAAACCAGAAAAGTGCCCTCGCTAGACACCAGATCTGCTTGCACCTTGATCTTGGACTTCCCAGCTTCCAAACTGTGTGAAATAAATTGTTGTTTAAGCCACTCAGTCTGGCATTCTGTTATAGCAGCCTGAACAGAAGAAGATAGGAGTCATTTTATAATTCTGTCTACCGTACCTCCCATCCTATACCATAGTTGTCTCTGGATGATGGTATCTTGTATAATGTATTTTCCTCTTAATACTTTTTGTATTTTCTAAATTTTATGCACTGAATATATGTTAGCATTCTCACTTTGTAAACAGTTTTCTAAGATCATGTCATTCTTCTGCTTAAAATCCTTCAGTGGCTTCTCATTCTGTTCTTAGAAAAGTCTAACAGTAGCCTGGAACTCCCTGCATTGTCTGGCTCCCTCCTGCCTGCCTCTCTGGCCTCTATTTCTTTCAGAGAGCATATCAGAACTTTAAATTATCCTGCTTTTGTTTCCTTATGTTCATTTCCCTGACTAGCATGTAAGCCCAAGGAAAGCAAAGTCCTTTGTACTTTTTCTCCACTGTATCCCAGTACCTACACAGTGCCTAGCATGAAGAAATGGCTCAGTAATTATGTGATGGGGTGAACAAATGCTAAATGGCAAATAGACCTTTCTGAGATCAGCCTACATGACCTAGCCATATAAGTAAACTTGGAACAATACAATCACATATGAGGACCCATTTTGTAGTTCAGGAAAGGTAGTTATAACCCTCAACAGTGATAGTCTCAAGTAAAAGTCACAAAACAAAAAGAGGACTATTGGACCCTGTTGGTCAGAGCCATCTACTGTTAAAGTTCACTAATCCATTGTTATTTTTATCCTAAAGCACAAAAAAGACTACCATCACTACCACCACCAATAGGATTGACAAAGGACTCGGCAGCTCCAAAAGTTCATGAGTTCCTGTCACTGGAATTGTTCAAACAGAAGTTGAATGACCACTGTCAGGAATGTTCAAGAAAGGATCTGAGCTTTGGATGAGAGGCTAAAAGAAACTGTAGTCTAAGCTGGGCTAAACTCTAAAGGTAGCAAACTGGGAAGCCATACGCACATTTGGTTTGTGGATGAGTTTTGTATGGAAGGCACACTATTTTTAAACTGATTTGAATATCTTTAGATAGGGCATATGCTCTCGAATTCCCATGGTTTCCATCATTCCCATTATTTACAAATGATGTACACACTTATTTATAATAGCTGCTTGGCCCTGAACAAGCATATGGATTTGCTACTCTTTGGCTCTCTCAGGTACATTCTGAAATCTGACACTGCAAAGGACAAGGTAATATGTTAAAAGAGTTGTTGGCACGGAGGGATGTAAACTTTACACTAAGAATAATCCTTACTTTATGACTTGCAAATCCTTTCTCTGCTCTTTATCCTTGGCATTCTAGTCCACGCAGTCTAACTCTCATTACTTAAGCTTGTGATTCACTTTGAAGATTTTATCTGCTGTCAAAATATTAACTTAACCTTTCCCAGTAAGAAACTTGATAACAATTCAATACCTATGTGAACCAAAAGAAAATTAAAGAATCTCTTTTTGTTCCTAGGGTTGAAGAAAAAATATGACCCAGTTCAGATATCAGAAAGAAGACATAAAAAGTAAGAAGTCCATCTAATAATGAAAATACTGAATTCAGGCTCAGTGTTCTTTTTGATTTCAGACCATTGAGTTACAATTATATTGATTTTATCAGCATACAATTTTAAACCACTATGATTGAGAGACTGTGTCCTACCACCAGTTTTCACCATTTGAGATGCTGAATTAATTTCTGCTAAAGGAGATGCTGACATTTTCTCTTTTCAGTAATAAACGGCAAGTTGGAAGAAAGAAAACTAATCAATGTGCATGAAAAGGAGGTAACACTATTCCTTAATATGTCTTTCAGCTCATCTCCTTAAAAGAAATGAGGCCTACCAAGTAAAGCCATTGAACTTGTCTAAAAAGTCCCCTCTTTCTCATTTGTTTATACTTCTCCAAAACAAAAGTCAATTTTTGTAGTAACTTCTCATTTTATCAAATGAAATCTGTAAGAAAACACTTTTTAAAATTGAGGACATGAGGTATCAGAACTAGAGACCATTCTTCTAAGCAAAGTATTGCAAGAATGGAGAAACAAACACCACATGTAGTGACTATTAAATTGGAACTAATCAATCAACACACATGTACACATATGGTAGTAAAACTCAACGGAAACCAAGTAAGTGGGAGGGGAGAGGAAGGGACGGGTAAATTTACTCCTAACGGGTACAATGCACACTACCTCAGTGATGGGCACACTTATCACTTTGACTCAAACTGCACAAAAGAAAATCATGTACAAAACATTTGTACCCCTGTAATATTCTGAAATAAAATAAAATTGAGGGCATGAGAAAAAATTCTTTACAAAGTCAGTCTTAATTTAAGGCAGTTGTATTTGCTTAAAATATCAGGCACCTCTCATCAATTTACTTTATTTTATTTTTTCTGAGGGCAGGATATCCCTCAGTTGTGAGATTAAGTTTCTAAAGATTGTGTTCAAGGGCAAAATTTATATTAAAACTTCATTCTGAATGTATTCCATCTGGACTATGTAAATAT
>NW_012147841.1:6280013-6281104 GCF_000956105.1 Propithecus coquereli
CATATGCCTGCAGTCCCAGCTACTTGGAGGCTGAGGCAGGAGGATCACTTGAGCCCAGGAGTTTGAGGTTGTGGTGAGCTAGGCTGATGCCACTGCACTCTACCTGGGGTGACAGAGCAAGACTGTCTCAAAAAATAAAAATAAATAAAAAAAAGAAAGGAAAGAAGAAAGAAAGAGAAATACTGTAATATTCCTTTCCCTCACTGGACAAAGTACCAAAAACAGATATTGTTTAAGAGGTTTATTTTGTAGAATTGTTTGTGTTAAATCTTCCTTAGTCCATTTCAGCTGCTATAATAAAATACCATAAATTGGGTGGCTTACAAAGAACAGAAATCTATTTCTCATGGTTCTGAACGTTGGGAATTGCAAAATCAAGGAGCTGTCAGACTCGGTGTCTGCCAACAGCCTGTGTCTTCATTGGCAGTCATCTTCTCGCTCTAACCTCATGTGGCCAGAGGGGCAGGGTGTCTTTTTGGAGCCTCTTTTATAAGGGCACTAATCTCATTCATGAGGGGTGTGCCTCCATGACCTAATCACCTCTCTCTCAAAGGTCCCTCCATTAAAAACATTGCCCTGGGGGCTAGGATTTCAACATACGAATTTTGGGGGGACACAAATATTCAGACCAGAGCCCTTCCCCTCTTTGCTTTAAAGATATGTATTCTGTTAGTATACATTCCATGTTCTAGCTCTCCACCAGTTAACTTACACTGTTTTGATAAATAAAGAACCACTTGAGAGTGGAAAATTCAATGAAAAACACCAACCTCCCCTCTGCAAGTCATTGCTCAAAAGTCACCTGAGGCCCCACCCTGATCTCCCTATCTAAAAATATACTGTGCACAACACTATCGCAATCCCTCTCAACCTGCTCCACTTTTACTTTTTCCATTGTACTTATTTTCTTCTAATATAACAGGAAACTTATTATCTGTTGGTTCTGGAATGTAAGCCCCTTGAGGGCACGTATCTTCATCTATTTTGCCAACAGATTTATCTCATGTGCCTAGACTGGTGCTTGGTACTAGTAGGTACTCAATAAATATTTATTGAATAAATTGAATAAATTGAAGAAAGGAAAAGTCAGT
>NW_012147841.1:6281154-6286567 GCF_000956105.1 Propithecus coquereli
TACAGCATATACATCTGTGAATCATTAACACCTCCATTTATGGTAATCTTTTCTTTTAGTCCAAATTTCATTTATGATTATACTGAATATTTACATGTTGTTGGCACTTGTTCTCTTGTTTAAAAAAAATTTTGCTTTCGTTCTTTTCTTCACTACATTCCAAATAGCTAAAATTCGACACAAGAAAACTGAGGCACAAAGAAGTAACTGAGATTGCCCCTTTCCACTGTATTTCTCTGAATTGCATTTGTCGGCATGAAAATTCAGTTAAGCAAAATGATCTGCTTAACATTCTGGTTAACTGAGAGTTGTTCAAAGCGTATATATGAGGATTTAAGTAATTTGCACCAAAATAGGAATACTTATTACTCTTTAAGAGCTCATAATAAAACAAAAGTCTAAACAAGAGTAATGGATGAAGGAACTTTCTACTGGATAGAGTCTGGTCTCTTGAAAGGTCCCGGCATTCAACAGAGGGCTAGCTACGTAAGAGCACAGTTTTATAAAAACAAGAGCTGCTGAGAGGTGCTACCATTCAGTGGAAGAAGCACCTGGGTTGATGTCCTAGTTCTGTTACTTCTGTGTGATCTGGGCTGGAAAGATCATTTGACTTTTCCAAGGCTTCCATGCCTCATCCATAAAATAGGCCTCATGGGGTTATGAGAACCATGAGACAATGTGGGTCAGAGGGCCTTGTCTACCTGAGGGCCCTAAGAGAATCTCATGTATCAACAGTCAAATCTTCAAATTAAAATACTCTAGTGTAATTTTATCCCCACTGAAACCACCAATCTGCCACCATTATACCTGGAAGAGGTAATCAAGGATAAGGAGTTCCCAAAGTTCTACATTGAGTGAAAAATGAAATAACAGAGCAATGTTGGTCCATCCTGAGCCAAACATATATGGAAGGTGAACTGGACCATGGTGCCAATGATGTTTAATATCTCCCTTTGAGCTACTGATGTTTACTGCTAATTGCTCTGATCAAGAAAGTGTCAGCCATTCAGACGAATAAAATAGCTATGGGTATTTTCCACCCATGTACAAGATCTTTGCTTAGCAAAGGGAAGATGAAGCAGTAGGCAATTCTGAAGGCACGAATCAAACTGCACCGAACACACTGGGTTTGCTTCCATGGAGCAAAGAGAGGACAATCACAGTAGGATTGGTAAGTAATTATCAAAACTGGAGAAGTTCTAGAGAAGCCAAGAGAAAAAGAGGAAGGAGCTTCCTTTTCTTCTATAGTGATAGAGATGTGGTAAGGATAGGAAGCACCTGGCAGGAAAAAAATAAAGTTAGCAGAAGTAGTGAGCCTGAAGGAAATACCTTATGGGGCATTAAGCTCGCAGAAGAGGCATGTATAAAGCCATTAAGCCATCATCTTGAAAGATCAAGAAAAAATTAAAAAAGAGGTGGAGAAAGTCTGACCTAGTCATCTTATGGACCATATCCAAGCTGCAAGACTCCTCCAGAACAAGTTTAAAAAGTTTGGATGAGGGGTGAATATCGTCTTGTAGGACTCTAAAGGGGAAGTGTTGAGATAAACTATTAAATATAATGACCAGGAGGCACCTATGAAATAGGGGGAAGGCCCTGGACTCTGATGATATTGCATGGGAGGTTCTAGCACTGCAACTTCCCATGTAGTCTGAACAATTGATTAATCACGCTGTTTATTCACCAGATGAAAGTCCCATATGGGCCATAGACCATGCTAAAGACTGGAGATAGATAAGATATAGCCTCTGCTTTCAAGAAACTCACAGACAAGGAAACAAGCGAGTACAGAAGGAGGAGTTACTGCTCTGACAGGGACTGATAGGGACTGGCACAGGGTGCTGAGGAAACGGGGGAGTCAGGGATGGGATTTCACCCAAAGGTGAAATCAGGGAAGGCTTACCAGAGGAAGTGATGCCCAAGTGGATACTGAGAGAATCCTTGGAGGGTGGCCAGAGGAGGTGACAGAGAATAACAGGATGTGCAAAGGTCTAAAGGCAAGAAAGAGAGCTTAGCAAATGGAGAAAGGAAGTAGCTTGGTATGTCTGGAGCACGGGCAGTGGAAATTGGCAAGAGATGACATGGAAAGGTAAGCAGGAACCAGATCATGAAGAGCCTTTTGAATCATGCTCAGAGATCTGGGGAATGGGGAATCTGAGGAGGGAAACAGGGATCACTAAAGGGTGAGTAATTTAAGCAAACCTGTAAACTTCATTTTTTCACCTAGAATATGTAAATAATTCCACCTGCCTCAATGAGTTATAATGAACATCAACTACGAATGTATGAGAAGAATAAAACTTTACAGAAAAATACTGTAGGCCGGGTGCAGTGACTCACACCTGTACTCCTAGCACTCTGGGAGGCCGAGGCGGGAGGACTGCTTGAGCTCAGGACTTTGAGACCAGCCTGAGCAAGAGTGAGATCCCGTCTCTACTAAAAATAGAAAAAATGGCCAGGCGCGGAGGCTCACGCCTGTACTCCTAGCACTCTGGGAGGCCGAGGCTGGCAGATTGTTTGAGCTCAGGAGTTGGAAACCAGCCTGAGCAAGAGCGAGACCCCGTCTCTAGTAAAAATAGAAAATAAATTAATCGGCCAACTAAAAATATATAGAAAAAATAAGCCGGGCATGGAGGTGCAAGCCTGTAGTCCCAGCTACTCGGGAGTCTGAGGCAGAAGGATCGCTTGAGCCCAGGAGTGTGAGGTTGCTGTGAGCTAGGCTGACGCCACGGCACTCACTCTAGCCAGGGCAACACAGTGAGACTCTGTCTCAAAAAAAAAAAAAGACTGGGGGCTAACAGTCAAGGAGGCAGTTAGTTAAGTAATGAATATCCTAGGACAGAGGTTAACTCAGGAAAGCTACACTGGAAATGCTACAGAGTTCAAAGGATGAAATTTTTATATAATCGAGGAATCCAGAAAAAGCTTCACAAAAGAAATCTTAAAAGGTAGGCTACAATAGAAAGGAGGAGAGGGTTCAAGGAAGCGACTCTAAACAGAGGAAAATACCTGAAAAAGGAACAGGGCAGGGGAATGTAGCGGCACATATAGGAAACCCCATGGGGTTCAGTATTGCTAGGGTCTATGCAATGTCTGTGTAAATGATGGAAAGAGGTAGATTGGATCCATGCTGCAGAAGGCCCTGGAGGCCAAGCTGAGGATTCTGCTTTTAAATCAGCAGTCACGGTCTCATGTGTTCTTGAACGGGAGCTAATGATAGTGTTAGGTAACAGTGTTAGGTAACAATTATGAAATATTGTGTGCCAAGCTGTTTGCTAAGCCCTTGCCATGCATTATCTAATTTAACTCTCATGACAGTCTTTATGAAATATATACTGTTATTATCTCCATTTTACAAACTGGGAAACCATGCTTGAAAGGTTAGTGCTCCCAAGGCTGTACAGGCTGGTAAATGGGACAGCAAGAGTCAAGTCCCTTTATAATTCAAAAGGCCTTAAACATAAGTGTCCTTCTCATGCCATGAGTCAAAGCTATGCTTTGGCCATAGTGAGTAAAATGAATGGAAATGGAGAAACAAGGATGGAAAGATTATTGCAATGTTCTGGTGAGAAGCAATGAGGACCTATAGTGGCAGTGGAGGTGGAGGGGAGAGAGCTCATTTGACTGGCATTGCAAAGGAAGAAGGTTACAGACTTAGTAACTGACTGGCTGTTCAGGAGAGGGAAATGTTGATAACAAAGGTTTAAAGTGAGGTGCTCAGCAGAAAGGCAGTGCTAAAGATGGTCAGGGGAGGGTTTCCAGGGACAGTTGAGCTGGATGGGCTGGAGGGGTGTTCAGGTGGAGGTATCCCAGAGGCATAATGTCTGGAGTGCTGGCAGCCATGTGAGAGATAGAAAGATCCTATGCACTAAGGATGGCAGAACAAAAAGACAGAACAAAGATGACTATGTGGAACCCAAGCTGCCTCCCTCTGGCCATTTTACATGAGTATAAAGGCTTAATTTGTCTAAATACTGTAATTGGGTCTCTGTAACCACCAGCTAAACATACTTCTTTTTTGATACAGACATTATATACATTTTCACTTAAATAATGAAAAAATGTGGTTCCGATGACCCTGTTTCCATCAATATCCACAATTTATACAAACAAGGTTGAGGATTCTCCCCCATTCCACCATAGTTCTGCTACAGCATTCATGGAACAAGGAAGTTTTGTTCTCTCATAAAATGCTAGTCCAGATAAAGTTGATATAAAGTAGGTAAGAGGTTTTAGATCAATTTACTCAAAGTTTGGGCAAGGAGGATATTTTCAGCTAAAAAAAGAGCAATCAGAAAGATTAAAACCCAAAGCACCCTTGTTGCTGGGAACAAAGCAGGCCTTTACATTGAGAAAGATGAGAGTTGGTCTTCACATTTTCTAAAAAGAGGAATCAAAAGAAATCTGTTGCTTACCACATGATGTGAGACTCTAGGCTTTGTAAGGATCAAGCTAAAGACACAGCGATTTAGATGGCTGAAGATTAAATCTCGCCTCCGATGGGTCACATTAGGAAGAAAAGCAGAGGGAGCCTCAGACTGCCTTTGATGCATGACACGTGATTAAGGCAGGTATTGTCCCATTGTCAGATGAGTTTTAGAGTGGTGTGCCCAGCGCTGGGAGCCACCCTGGAAGAGGAACGTTGAAAAACCAGAGGACATCATAACGTCACCAGGCTGCAGGCTCTGGTAAGAAGAGCTAGGGAACTAGGAACGTTAGGCTTCCCAAAGAGAAAGCCCGGCTGGGACATAAGTTACCAAATCTTGTCCTGCAATCTGTTTTCCTTTCAACACCCAGGGTGAGACCCGGCCACTGTTAGTCTTTCTGCATGTTCCTTTAATACAATGACGTATTTTTGTCTTTCTTTTTTCCGTACTTTGATATTTCAAACTTACTTCCACCTTTGGGCCTCTGTGCTTGCTCTTGCCCTGGATCTTTAAAAGCTTGGCTTCTTCTCTTCATTTCAGGGGAGCTGCCCTAAAAACTTCTGAAGTCAGATGCGGTTTTGTTTCAAATATTCGTTCCACCACTTAGGAGCATTCTGGCCTTGCCTCAGTGACTGTAAAGTGGAATAGACTTGGGAGTTGCTGTGAGGATCGGATGAAACAAATCATGGAAAGCACTTGGGACCATGCCTTTCATTTTTTGTTCTCATAGTGCTCCAGAGATATTTATCATTACTGCTATTTAATGCATCTATCATCCTCTTTAATTATTTATTGATATTTTTAATTTATTGCTTATTTACTCACACAAGAATATGAGTTCTATCAGTGTGGAGATCTTGATTTTCACTTCCCCATCTTGAGTGAGTCTAAGTAGGAACACAGTAAATAAAAATGTGTTGGCTTTTCATTTAATAGGGAAGAGGCAATACGGTAAAGCAGGAAGAAGTTACTTTTCAGTAGTCTAG
>NW_012147841.1:6286617-6288147 GCF_000956105.1 Propithecus coquereli
GAAAAAGAAACATTTAGAATTCATTTTTCAACAATCTAAAGCCTTATTCAACAATTTCTTTTACAAGGGTTCTTATTAACTAGTCTCTTCTGACCTGGGTTTCCAACAGCCTATAACTAGACATGCCACAGATCCCATTTCCAAAAATATTCAAGTGTGTACTGAATTCTAATTTCAGCAAGTTATTGAGAATTGAAACACTGGTCTAGGAGTTTTATTTGCCACCAGTATTTATTGAATACACTGAATCCCTATTATGCCTGTGGGCTTGTTTACAAACAAAGAGGAAAAGGCTATTTGTACTATTACTGCATACTGGCAAAAGTGATCATAGAAACAAGACAAATGCCGCCTTTCTTACTACTTTTTTTCCTATGAGGTATAGTTCTGGCAGTCTTAAGGAGAAATGATGTTTTTATTTGAACAGAGAGGGTAATGATGTGACTGCTAATTAAGCAAAAAGCTAGTTCTGTGCATGCTCCTTTCTCAGAGTCCAGGGACCAGGAGTCGGTTATAGTATTTTAAAGCAAAGGTTGCAAACTGGTGGTCCACAGGCCACAGCTGGCCTACACAAAGAACAGTGTGGTTTTGTCTGTTAGTTTCAAAAACTTTTTTGAATTAATTGCCAACATTTAAGGAAAACAAGGTGTTTCATAAAAATACAGAATGCCCATTTCCACTGAAAAATCTGGCAGCAATGAGCAAGCATTTCTGCAGGCAACGGTTTAGTGGAGCTAAACAAGAGCTGTCTGTCTGACCAGGCAGGAGCTTGCCAGTTCCAGTTTCTCCCCCTGGCCACTTTCCCCCCCAGGTAGTACTTGCCCCTGCAGGCACCGGGCAGTTGTGCAAAGACCAAGCACCTTTCAATGGAGGAGAGCCAGCCCTGGTTCATTTGTGCCAACTCCAGAGTTCCATAAGACAGTTCTGACACTTAGCTGCAATATGAATCAGCCCATTTTTAACCAGTAACCTTAGGCTGCAAATTCCATACTTCAAACCCCTCTCGGCTGGCATCCTTGTATTTTTTAGGTGCCAACAATTTTTACTCTATCAGGGACAAAGAGGAAGTAAGTCCTCAAAATAAAGCCACATGTCCTTTAAACTGCCAGTTAGAGAAAAAAACTTAAAGCCTCAACAATTTAATAGATATTTAGATTTTACTTCCCCTGAACATTTGGTGACCCTTTCTGAAAATACATAATTAGCAATCTTAACAAAGTCCTCAAAGTTTTAACCTATGATATCACAGATATGGTGCACTGCAGTGTTGTAGCATTCCAACATGATGGCCTGCTCCAGCTTGAGATCCCTTAAAACAAATCCATCCCCTATACTTTTGTTTCATTGCTTACACAAACCACAGCCTACCAAGCAGTTGACATAAGGGCCCATTCAGTGGGGCTTGGTAGGATGCCCAACCCCATTCCTTTCTTCATATGGCCTTGGTAAATGACCAAAGCATACCATAAACCTTGAGTTCGTGGTCTTACTTCCACAACTATACTTAGTTAAATGAGAATCAATCAAACC
>NW_012147841.1:6291742-6295656 GCF_000956105.1 Propithecus coquereli
AACACCAGGTGTCCTCATTTCCCATTGTATGAACTACCTTGTGCTTAAATTTCCCTTTAAACTGTTACATCTTGTGAGATAAAGAAATAACTGATGTCTTCAGAGAAATTAAAGTGTAAACGGCCTCTTCTTTCTGTAAAAATGGGTTTTCAATTCAAAGCTCAATCAAAACTGATTCTGGGCTTCTGATTTTACCCAAATGGAAAGCAGTCATGGGAACCCCAAGAATTGGGTGGATTATGGTAGTGGTTATAGTATTTCTCATTCCCAGCGACATTCTGTTTACTGGTTGTGTGACTTTGGGAATGCTGGGAATAAGTAGCAAAAGGTAACTTATCTGTAATTATACATTTAATTCTCAGACCAATCCTAAGAGTTAGATATTAAAACACCAAACACAGAGAGATTAAGTAATCTGCCTAAGATTATGCAGCTGAAATATACAAGTCCTGATAGGAAGTTTATAACTATTATGCCATACTATAAGACATTGCTTGGTTTAAGAGTAGATGAGGAATTATATGCATTTCTTGCAAATAAATGAAAATGAAGAACCAAGGAACATTTTCCTTCTTGCTCGAAAGATTAGATCATTAAATAAGATGTTCAGTGTTCAGTTAACCCAATGTCTGGAAGTCCCATTAAAGATAACTCAAGACAGTTTGGGAGTCCTTTGAAATAGACTGAATTTCCACACCATCATCCTGCTTTCTTTTGGTTTTATTCTGTTTATATTTAGAATAGGATTCAGCTGGCCTTACATTCATGGGCCTATCATTCTGAGTAATTCCTTATCTAAATCTATATCTTTCTGTTCTCAGGCATTGTGGTACCATTTTCTTTTTCCTTTACCCCAGCTCAAAAATAATAGTTATACTTAACAGTGCAAATATTAATGTTCCCATCTAGATGCCAACAAGAAAGGGAAAACATTCAGGAAAGGGATACAGAGAGGTTTCAAGAAGAGGAGGGGAAGAAAAGCCAGGTTGTGTAGTTTATCCAGGCACATCAGTGGCCACATGTGTGCACACGCACCAAACTGAACCCAGCTGACAATTAGGAATCCATCTATTTGGACTGCTCTGAGAAAATGTAGCCTATTATTTGAGAACATTCTTTATTTAAATTCCATCTTAAAGAGCAACCATAATTAAGCTTCTTTTGTATTTTCAATTATAACTCTATTGTCATGATAAGCAAGCTTTTGGGAGATATTTATGAGTGTGAACTTCCTGTGGACCTTTAATGCTGCCGGGCATTTGCACTATATTTTTCTAGCTCATTCAGTCTGCCACTCTCCCAGAAGATAATTTCATACCATTCTTCTTTCCTAAAAACCCCCAAAGCTCTTCCTCCATTCTTATTCTCCGTTGATGATCTTTGGTTCTCAATTTACTGAAAAAAGTGAAGCTTTCAGAGAACTTCTACAGACTCCTAGTACCTCATCCACCCACCTACCAGCATCTGCGCCCACTGACTCACCCTTCTCATGTGCTCCTATTTTAAGCTAATTTAGCCCCATCCTCTCTCACCTATTCAAAAACAACCCTTCTGAAACTCTCTGCTCTCTTCTACATTGTCAAATTTTCCCTCTCTACTGGATTGTTCTCATCCACATAAAAATACGCTGTTATTTTTCCCATCTTAATTAAGCCCTCTCTTGACCCAATTTACTCCATGGATGAACACTCCCTTCTGATGCTTCTCTTTACAGCAAATCTCCTGGAAATTCTCTATATTTGCCATTTCTAAGTCCTTCCTTCCCATGTTGTCTCCTAAATCCACTCCAGTTGGGCCTGAAGACCCACCACTGCACTGAAGTACTCTTGTTAAAGTCACCAATGACCTCCTCCTTGGTAAAACCAACAATCAGCTCAGTTCTCACTCAATATGTTGATCTCTACCTCCTTCTGTACCTGCTTTTCTCACTGGCTCCCAGGACATCACAGTCTCCTGGCTTCCTCCTCCACTGGCGGCTCCTCCTCAGTCTCTTTTTCAGGTCCACTTCTTCCCCTCAGCACTGGATACCTGAGGCCTCAGTGTTTGGTCGTCCATCTACGCTTCCTCCCTTTGTGAGCTTACCCATGGTTTTTGTTATCATGTATAAATTGAAGACTCCTAAATTAATATTTCTAGCACAGATTTTCTCCCAAACTCCAGATTTGTATAGCAAACCACCTTATTCTACATGTCCATTTGGAGACCTAGCTGACATTTGAAACTTAAGATGTTCAGAAATAAACTCCTAAATTCTCCGTGAACTTGTTCCACCCTCATTGTTCTCGCTTTATAGGAGGGCAAACCCATCATTTTCCCAGGCCAAATGCTTTGGAGGGATACTTGACTCCTTTTTTGGTTTATGTTCACTTTCTCTCTACTCTTTACACCCCATATCATATTTATTAGGAAAATCTGTCAGCTCTACCTTTAAAATATTAATATATACAGAACGTGACCACTTCTCACTACTTCCATCACTGCCGTCTTGGTCCAAACTACCATAATTTCTCACCTGAATCATGGCTATAACTTCCTAACTGGTCTCTCTGCTTCCCCTCTTGCTGGTCCAACAGTCTACTCTCTACACTCTAGCTAGAATGAGTCTTTCAAAATGTTAAGTCAGATCTTGTCAAGTCTTTGCTCAAAATCACTAACCACTTCTCATTTCACTCTGAGTAAGACCTATAGTCCTGTAATTCAGAGTAAAATTTTTTAAGGAATCCTCTGATTTGGCACCCATTATCTCTCTGCACTCATCTCCCATTTATTCTTCGCTTCTTTACTTCATTCTAGCCACTTTTACCTGGATGTTTCTGAAATATGTAAAGCAAGCTCCTGCCTCAAGGCCTCACTTTCCTTCTTCTTGGGACTCTGTTTCCCCAGGTACCTGCACTGCTAACTCCCTCCCTTCCTTAAATCTTTGCTCATCTTTGCCATCTTCTCAATGAGGAAAATCATGGCACACCCCCTCTCTGGCACTCCTGATCTCCTTTTCCTGGCTTGACATTGTCTTTACTCCACAGCACCTATTAACTAATTTACTATACGATTTACTTACTGATTATGTTCATGTTTATTTTTACTTTTTCTGCCTCCCTCTGCTGATATGCAAGTTCCATAAGGAATTGAACTGAATAACTATAGCTTGTAGAATGGTGGATAATAAAATGATGTACAGTTAAAAAAAAGAGTACTGAATTCAATCAGACAGAAAAGATAAAATTCAATCTGGGTAATGGATACATAACCTAGTAAATCAGTTTGAACAAAAGTTGCCTGAGGTGACAGGGGAAAAAATGAATAAAGGAACATGAGATGTATGACTAGGATGTAAGAAAAGGAGTAGGCTTATAAAGTCCCATTAAAAGAAGGGGCTTGGCTGGCTAACTTTCCATTGGATATAATTTTCCTAGAAGTAGCACTGACAGGCCCTATTCTAGAATTACCATCCACAGCCTAAAACTATGGTCACAATTGCTGCAGTGGACTGGAGATGAGGAGAACAGTCTCCTCAGTTGAATGAGTAACTTTTAATCCCTGGAAAATATACCAAAAAAAGTGCAGAGATGATGAAGAAATGAATAGAGTTCTAGTTGGGTTTATAGAGGCATAGTGGATTTCCTAATCATCATGATAATTTAATTGTTTTGTCCCTTTATAGGTTTAATTTTAATTTTTATCACAGTTTCACATGAACTAAAGAAGTAAATAGCTTTGTCTCCTGAACTTACACACTAAAGCAATCCTCCACCCCCTTCCTGTTCCCCACTCCTCAGAGCCAAACACTTTGAACTCTTTTCACCTGACCTGCTCCAGCCTGAACTGTTCTCATCTGGGACAGCTGTCTTAGTAGAATAGCCCTTCAAGGGAGTCCCTTCACTTCCTCCTTACAGATATCTCATGTTTCCTGGATT
>NW_012147841.1:6297311-6297620 GCF_000956105.1 Propithecus coquereli
AGGTTTGATTTATTAGTTTACAGGGGTTGGTTAAGTATTTAGCAGAGATTGGCTTATTTCATTTTAAGTTTGTCCCACAAGGCATTTAAAGTGTTTGTTAAAAATTATATCAATTTGTAAATATAGTATGAAGTGTTTAAAGAAGTTTAATTAAGTTTGGAAATGGGAATAAATTTCGGGGGAATTTAATCTGTTAAATTTATGAGTTAATGGAATCAAGTGACTATATTTTTACACAAAAATACCTAGACTTATAAATTGTGCTTATAACTTAAGGAAAAGCTACACTTTCTAATTAATATCCAGTTT
>NW_012147841.1:6309424-6310662 GCF_000956105.1 Propithecus coquereli
CAGTTCAAGTCATCAATAAGAAAGGTGGCATTTATTTCAGGAGGGTTTGATATATTTTCATCCTAGGCAAAAAAAAGAAAAAAAAAAAAGTGATAATTATCTAGGTGGTAACTAAGGTTAAAGGTGCCATTATAGTAGTGGCTGAATTCAAATGGTGGCAGGAACAGGGTAGAGAGTAAATTAGAAGACTGGGCTACCCTGTTGATAAGAGCAATGCAAACACCATGTAAAAACCTCTGAGCTGACGAATATGTATCCAGCTATGCTAAGTACTTTTCTAGCTAATGAATTTAGTACTCAGAGTCTAGAACTCAGATGCATGTGGGACAATGAAATTAACCCATTTTACAAATTAAAAATTAATCTATTTTACAACCACATTAAATCCATGAGTTTTCTTTGTCTTCCTGTCACATTTTTACAATTGCACACACAAACTACATAGTAAATTCTTAATTCCTTAAAATGTTGATAAAGAAGATATGCTGTGCACAAGAATTTACTGTGATGTGTATCCTTGAACCATATGGAACTACAAATATTCTAGATATGAACTCATTTCTATGCAAAGTAACCAAAGTTCAGATAGCTTCTATCAGAGTTGCCATATATGTATCCACATTAACTTATACATGGAAATGTTAACTGGTGAGAAAACTATCTTATCTATCCGAGTATTCTGCTTTAGAAAATTATGCTGTGTCAATCAGTGTAGTCAGGAGACAAAACAGAATATAAAGAATAGTTAGGTATACAGTTGATACCACCAATTTATCACAAAGGTAGCAGTTTCAGGAAGTAGCTACTAACTCGAGGACTGGAGAACAAATGGAAGTGGTTGAAATTATTAAAACACAGAAGCTTAGAGAAGAAACCCTGTATAGGGCTGCAGATAAAATACAGAACACACAGTTAAAGATACAATATTGGGAATGTGCTTATATGAAATGATTATTCATTGTTTATCTGAAATTCAATTTTAACTAGGTGTCCTGTATTTTTATTTGTTAAATGTGACACCTCCGTCTCTGTGAGGCCATAACCCAGACCTCCACAAGGGGGCACCGGCCAGCTGATTCTGGGGTCTCTGAAGAGGAGGTGCAATGGAGCTGGTTATGCAAAACCACGAACTGGATTCAGTAGTTGCTACTGGACTGAACCCTAGCTGCCAAAGCGAGAAAGGGTAGCTGGAGAGACAAGCTGGAGAGCAAGCAGACATGAAGAACTGAGTTCTTGCT
>NW_012147841.1:6310712-6312432 GCF_000956105.1 Propithecus coquereli
AATTTTGATGTCATAAAATGTAAGATTTTAACATTTTACATTAGGTAGCCATAAAAATCATTATTTTATTCTGTTATAGGAATTGCTAATGCAGTATTTTTTATCATGGAAAAAAGAAAGAAAACCAGACGTTTTATGAGTATATCTAGTATTCACTCTTACCCCAACAATTCTAATCTAACAATGCTCTTCCTCATTAGTGAAATGAGGGAATAGCTACTTTCCCACATCCCAACCAACTTGGTCCTTCTTTGATTCAGTGACAGTGTATACAGGGTATGCTGAATACGGTTATGTGCACTGATACAAGGCCACTGGTGTGGGTAGGGGTGATCGTCAAGATATTTAACATGTGCCACACTCTGCACTAATGGCTTCTAGCTGAATATTACCTTGAATGTGGGCTGCCCACCATGACTCAGGGTCTGTGTTATTGACAGGAAACTGACACTGTTTCTTGGATTTAAAGTATTTCACAACATTTAAGCATATATTTTCATTATTCCTGGATCCTGATAAATGCAGTTTCAGAGATCACAGCCTTTGGCTATTATTGCCTATGGTACTTTTAGTTATACTTTAAAAAAAAACCTAAATATTTCTGGGGATCAATAATGTTACCCAGTTATTATATTTTAAAAGATCCACCAAAAAGACAGAAAAATAGTCAAAGAAAAAAATGGTCTGATAAGAATATAAACATATTCTGAAAATACCCACCTTCTGCTAATGCATGCACACAAAGAATGAAACACGCCACAGGCTTCCATTGTGGATCCCACATAAGCCAATTTGGGCAGAAACCGGTAAGCAAGTTGGCTGATTTGTTACTAGTAGCATCTTTAAAAGGAAAGCATGATGAAGCAAATTCTATTTTATTACTTCATAGAACGGTGAGGCAAATTGGGGTATGTGTAGCACTGTAAACCTTTGCTTAGTCTACGGGGTAGCAGCACCTTACACCTGCTGGAAACACGACAGAGAAGAGGAGCCATCCAGCCACTGTCCCTGGCCTTTGAGGACCTCTGTAATCTCCAGGAACCCCCAGAATATTTACATATATATATACACACACATAGTATTAGTAACTTTTTATTGTAGAGTCATTGTATAATGGCAAAAAGTGAAAGCCAATTACATGCAGATTTGCCACCACGTGCAAATGTCTTATTTTGGGCGGGGGGCAAATCTATGCATGTATGACTCATACATGCATCTAAAGTGCCAACTCAGACAGACTGTTAATTGCCTAACCCAGCAGCTTAGCTTTGGAACAGTCTGTTCTAAGATCTCTGTACTGGTCACTGTTTCTTCCAGTTTCCTTCAGTCTTTGAACCTTTCAAACAGAGGCTAAAATAAGATTCCAAACTATTTTGTCAATAGTGATTTTCTCCCTTTTTCTTTTATGGAAATAGATGCAACATAAAACAGAGCAACAATATTTGTGCAAGGGAAGTTAGGCCTACTCAACAACCCTCCCATAATGATCCATAAATCAGGAAAATAGTCATTTAGACATGACATTCAATTTTAGGTATTAACAAAATTATCAAACACCATGATTGAGAGATAATAAAAACAATGGCTAACATCTGAGTATTTTTTATGCGCTGGACACCTCTAAGAAATTTGCATAGATTATTTAATGTAATATTTACAATCATCTTGAGGTAGGTACATTCTATTTACATTATAGTTAAGAAAACAGAGACAGAGAGAG
>NW_012147841.1:6312482-6314959 GCF_000956105.1 Propithecus coquereli
TATACAAATATCCAAATCTACTGTTATTTGCATAATATTCTACTATTTGATTAATTTCTAGGCTTTAGCAGCAGGATTCTGCTTTCCTCAACAAATCAATGGCATTTCAAGCAAATGAGAAATAAAAAAGTAGAAAAGCATGATTTCAGAAACTTACTTCTCAGGTTCTTGAATATTGGGCATATTTCCTTGGGATTCAGCTTTCTGCAGCAGTGGGTTGTCAAGTTCTCTTTCAAACATTCTTGCTATTTCATTGGGTTTATTTCCTTCCCAGGTTCTCAATCTCTAAGTACAGACTGTCTTTGAATAGCACTATTTTTCTCCATCTTTAGCAAACTGTTGAAGTGAGAAGTCTACACCTTCCCACTTGTCTCCCTCTGACTAATTTTAAGAAGATTTTAATGCTAGGTAAGACAGTGCTAGCCAGAAGAATGAAGAAACAAATATGTGTTTTGGGTTCAAAAGAGCAAGTTATTCATTTACTCAAGGAATGTTCAGGAAAATATTTAGCTTCTGAAGTTAAACACATTTAGAGGGCTGGAGAATATTTGAATATGTTGGTCCTGTATTCTTCCTCACAATATATTAGCTTAAATCGTGTTATATTTTTGGAAATAAAAAATATATTCCTTCATCAAAAAGGAATGGAAAAAAGAATGTTTTACAGGCAATAACAAGTGTTGGTGAGAGTGTGGAGAAATTGGAACTGTCATCATGGTTGGGGGGATGTAAAATGATGCAACCACTATGGAAAAGAGTATGGAGGTTCCTCAGAAAATTAAAATAGAAATGACATCGGATCCAGCAATCCTACTTCTGGGTATATTTTCAAAAGAATTGAAAGCAGAATCTCTAGAAGACATTGCACACCTATGTTCACAGCAGCACTATTCACTATTCAAGTTGATTCGGGGAGAATCAACTTCAGTGTCCATCCATGGGTGAATAGATACACAAAATGTGGTATATAGGGCTGTCCAGAAAGTACCAAGCCGTGTAACTGTTCTCGTTATATTAATAATGCCTGGATACTTTCCGGACAGCCCTCATATGTACAATGGAATATTATTCAGCCTTAAAAAGGAATGAAATCCTGTGACATGCTACCACATGGACGGACCTTGAGAACATTATGCTAAGTGAAATAAGCCAGTCACAAAAAGATAAATACTGTATGATTCCACTTCTATGAGGTATCTTAAGTAGTCAAATTCATAGAAACAAAATGGAGGCTGGTGGCTGCCAAGGGTTGAGGGGAGGAGAAAAAGAGTTGTGACTTAATGGGTACAGAGTTTCAGAATGAAAAAATGAAAAAGCTCTGGAGATTTATTTTACAGTGATGTGAATATGCTTCACACTGCTTAACTGTACACTTAATGTGGTTAAGATGGTTACAAAAAAGACATAATGCTTTAAAGGATACTTATTTATTCTCTGCCTAGAGTTCTGTGCATTTAGAGTCACAGCTGCCAGTCGATCATACACAGGAAGATGGTGCTGGCCATCAGTCTGTTTTCCAATCTACAATCATGAGTCATGATTTTATGCAGCTGGCTGGAATTGTGTGGTCAATCAGAATGCATATGCTTCTGCTGAGAGCTGGGATAACAACAGTCTTTGGTCTGCTGCCATGAGACCAGTGAAACTTTTTGGAGTTTCAACCAATCATTACTACCCCAAACTTCACTGAATTGAAGAACTGAACAGATTGTGAAGACTCAATTATATAAAAGCAAATAGATACAGCATAGTGATAAAAAATAGGGGACCAGAACTCAGCCTGAGTTTAAACCTTGCTCTCCTACTTAGTTACTGTGTGACTTTGCACAAGTTACTTAACCTCTCTAAGCTTTAAGCTTTCTTTCTTTTATATTAAATATGTATAGTGAAAGAGTAAGAACGACCCCATGGAGTTCCCATTAGCATCAGATAAAGGATGTAAATGCTTATGCCCTGCTGGCACAAAATAAACAATTAATCTTGACTATCATTATCATAATTATTTTAGGGAGGATATCTGAAATTAGAGATTTTCTTCTCAATATTCTGGGTTGGAAAACAAGAACTGCTTTAGTGAGTTTCTAAAATCAGGTTTTATAAATCTTTTGCTTTTGTAGACCATTTGTTTCTTTCAAATATTTCATTTTTACCATTGTTCCCCTCAAATTCTGTGACATCCTATGAAGTAGCAAGAAAGTTGTGACATCACACTGAAAAAAACACTACACTTTGAGTAATGGTATGAAGGAGTAGATGTGCTGCCGACCACTTGCTATGTTCTGTGGACACATGTGTAAAGTTTACATGTTTGGGTCAGTCTCCTAATGCATAAAATTAATTTGCTATTATAACCTTGAAAGAAAGTTCAATGTCATCAATTGTAACACTGTTTAGGAAAAAACTCTGTCAACCTTAACTCTATACAAATGTAAATAGCAAGTTCTTTAGAGTTATTTGGTAATTAAAATCTAAATTAG
>NW_012147841.1:6320205-6324105 GCF_000956105.1 Propithecus coquereli
GTGTTCCCACCCCTGCCGATGTATCTATTGTTAAAGCATGATTCTTGGCCATTCTTCTGCTTTCCTACTGTAATTTCTCCTTTGATTTTTCAGCAGCTTTCTTTTCCATAAGAATCTCCTTCCCCTGCAGGTAGAGGCTAGCATCTTTGCTTACTTTTATATCATCTCTCTCTAGTATGCATCAAAGTTCAAGTTTCCCATTTTTTTTCTCTCAACAGCCTGATTATCTTTCCTTTTTAAATTCTCAATTCCCTCCCCTCTCAACCTCCAGATTCTCACTCAGCCTTCTTCCTAACTGCTCATGTTAGCTACTTTGCAAATAGCAAAATCATGTCTAAAGCTCTCGGTAATCATTAACTGATCATATCAAATTGAGCTCTATGCAACACAGAAAGCACAAAGCAATGGGCTCTGGACTTCCAGGACTATGTATTCCAGAATATCTTCAAGGGAGAAAAGTCTTAAGTCTAGAGATGCAGACACAATGGAAGCAGCATTAATGATTTTCCTGAATGTCAAAGTCAGAGAATGCAAGGAAGCACTACTGGATATTATCAGATTTATTGTTCACATAAGAGAAGATGATAAAAATGTGAGCAAGAATCACTGCTAGAGGTCAAACTCAGATCAAGCCATCAAAGCTGCGCCATGACAAAGCGCTGACAAGAACGTAGTTGCTGTGAAAATTATATAAGGGCACATTCAGCTGCAACAAGTTCTGGTTATTTCAAAGTATTTGCACCTAGAGATATAAATAATAATCTATTTACCTTAGAAAAACAGCTCCCACACAGACATTTCACATTTGATTCCATAATCAGAGAATATTATACAGGCTACAAATACTTCACAAGGCTTTATGGTGTTTCCGGATTTCACAGCAATTTAGGGTTCATTTAAGTGGGCACTGTCAAACTATCAGAAAATAAATTTCTCTTGTTTAATCCATCAGTCTGTGGTATTTTGTTACAGCAGCCTGAACTGACTAATACAAAACCCAATGTTTTTTACAGCAGCCTGAACTGACGAATAGAAAACTCATTTAGTTGTACCTCCTCTGCTGGATATCTGCCTTTTGCCCACGTAGCATGTATTGCTCTTACTCTTAGTCATAGCACTCCCATGTGCTTCAAGGGTAGCGGGCTTAACCTCCAAATTAAAAGTAGAACCTATGACTCAAGCCTAAGCTAACTGGCATACCCCCATACTCCAGCTGCGTGATTGGGACAGGATGGGCAAGTACTCTGAGGTGATTCATTTAGGCCAAAATTCAGGATTTTTGTTTGAGAGTAAAAAACCTGTGCTCTTCTTTGCTGAATGTGAATGAGGTAGCATGTATGAGATTCAAGTTCTCAACTGTTCACGATAGAATGTTAGTTACTTCAAATTGGGCATCTTAATCAGGAAGAAACTCGAATGTGAACAAGATAATCATCTTGGGACCATAGGTAGGAAGGCCACATAGTATGGGGTCAGCACTAAAGAAGCAGAGCCGAGAAAGGAAGACAGCATGAAAAAGGGCCCTTCTCACATCAATTCAGTGGATAGAACAATTCTCACCTCATGTCAGCTTCCCTCTGTATTTCAGTCACATGTATCTGTGAATTCCTTTTATCATTTAAATCAATTTCAGACAGAATTTTTCTATTATTTGTAACCAAAATCATCTTGATAGAGCCAGCAAGAAACTGAGACACATTCAGAGCTTAAACAGCCTCCTAACACAGATTTTGGTAGTTAGGGGGGCTGCTGTAACAGACACCTAAACATGTGGAAGTGGTTTTGGAACTGAGTAATGGGTAGAGGCTGAAAGAATTTTGAGGTGCATAGCAGAAATGCAGATGTTAAGGGTAATTCTGGTAACATCTCAGACAGAACTGAAGAAAATGTTATGAGAAACTAGAGAAAAGGCAGTCCTTGTTACACAGAGACAAAGAACATGGATGAATTGTGCTCTAGTGTTTTGTGAAAGGTAGAACTTGCATGTGAAGAAACTGGATATTTAGCAGAGGAGATTTCCAAGCAAATTACTGAAGATGTGGCTTGGGTCCTCCTTATTGCTTATAGCAAAATGTGAGGAGAGAGATGAATTGAAGAAGTAATTGTTAAGCAAAAAAGGAACAAGAACTTGGGAGATTTGGAAACTTCTAAGGCTATCCATATTGCAAAAAATGAGAAAGCTTGTTCTGAAGAGAACAGTAAAGACATGGCCTAACAACCACTTGATAAAGAGATCACAAGTGTGAACCAGGATTTAATCAGCCATCCCAGTGGAAGCCAGGAATAGAAATGGGATTATACCAGCAGAGACACTGCCAGTTTGAATTTAAGGGATGGAGGTTAGGTGAAATAAAGGAGGGCTGTCAGACTTCTTGGAATTTACAGGACAGAATCATAGAGCTATTTGGCTGTGAACATGTACTGTTCTTCAAGAAGAGAGAAGGATGACATGGAAGGTGATTCAGAGATCATCAAAGCTGCCACTCCCACCACAGGCCCAGGGGAAAGGGCTGTTTCCTACTCGGTTTCAGAGGATGGGGCCATTGCAGAGAGCCACAGGGGTGGCGATCTCAGGCCAAATGGGCAGGGCCACCCCTCCAAGCCATGGGGGCAACACTGCCACCCCAGTGGCCCTGGAGGGCATGGCATCAAACCAAAGAAGATTATTCTGGAGCCTTAAGATCTAATGGTATTTGCCTTGCTAAGTTTTGGACTTGTTTGGGACCCATCACCCGTTCCTTCTTTCCTATTTTCCCTTTGTAATGGGAATGTCCATCCTATGCCTGTCCACCATTATATTTTGGGAGCACATACCTTGTGTGGTTTCACAGGTTCACAGATGGAGAGCAATTTTGCCTCAGGATGAATTCTACTTTGAGTCTCACCCACATCTCACTCACATGATTTAGATCAGCGGTTCCCAATCTTTTTGGCACCAGGGACAGGTTTAACGGAAGAGAATTTTTCCACAGACCGAGGGGGGAAGGTAGGGTTTCATGGGTTGGGGGGAAGTGGTGCAGAGCTCAGGTGGTGATACACAGCCCGTTTCCTAACAGGCCATGGACCAGTACTGGGCTGCAGCCTGGGGGTTTGGGATTGCAGATTTAGATGATGTCTAGATGAGACTTTTGACTATAGTTCATCTTGGAATGAGTTAATACTTCTGGAGCTATAGGGATGGAATAAACGTAATTTTGCATACAAGAAGGACATGGATTTTGAGGGGAAAGGGTCAGAATGCTGTGGATTGAATTGTGTTTTCCCCTACCTCCAGTTCATATGTGGAAGCCCTAAATCTCAGTGTGGTGATATTTAGAAAAGGAGGCTTTGGGAGACAATTAGGTTTAGATGAGGTCATGAGGGACAAGCCCTCATGATGGGCACCAGAGAGATACCAGAGAACTTGCTCTCTGTCTCTTTCTCTGTCATGTGAGAACACAGTGAGAAGCAGCTGTCTACAAGCCAGAAGGAGAGCTTTCACCAGAACCTGACCATGCTTGCATCCTGACCTCTGCCTCTCAGACTTTACAATGCGAGAAAATAAATTTCTCTCGTTTAATCCATCAGTCTGTGGTATTTTGTTACAGCAGCCTGAACTGACTAATACAAAACCCAATGTTTTTTACAGCAGCCTGAACTGACGAATAGAAAACTCATTTAGTTGTACCTCCTCTGCTGGATATCTGCCTTTTGCCCACGTAGCATGTATTGCTCTTACTCTTAGTCATAGCACTCCCATGTGCTTCAAGGGTAGCGGGCTTAACCTCCAAATTAAAAGTAGAACCTATGACTCAAGCCTAAGCTAACTGGCATACCCCCATACTCCAGCTGCGTGATTGGGACAGGATGGGCAAGTACTCTGAGGTGATTCATTTAGGCCAAAATTCAGGATTTTTGTTT
>NW_012147841.1:6324155-6325976 GCF_000956105.1 Propithecus coquereli
CCAGTTTTCTCCCTAATATCTGTACTTATCTTCTTCTCTAGAGATACAGGGTTTAACTGGGCCCAAGGCTGTCCAGTAAAAGATCTTATGTCCCAGACTTTCTTGGTTCTAGGTGTGGCCACGTGATTAGTTCCTGGCCAATGAGAAATGAACAGAAGTGATGTGGAAATGTTGAGATCATGTTCCTACAAGGAAAGTTCTGTGCTCATCTTTCCGAGGGCAGACGGGATAGGGCGCGTTCAGGGCGGTGTGGCCGTAGACTCATCTGTCCTTTCCCCCCTTTTTTCACTGGCTAAAATGCAGAAGTTGGAATGGGTACAAAAGAAGCCTTTTCAGACCAAGAGATGGGAGCTGAATACTAAGGATTCCAGTGAAAGTAGAAGGAGTCTTTACCCTTGAAGCAGAAAAACCTGCCCAGGAGGTTACTTATCCTCAGACTGTTGTGTGGGACAAAAATAAACCCTTTTGACCTTTATTATAGCAGCCAAATTAGTATCTTATTACTGCTTCTATCTGGCAGAAGCAGCTGGATTGAGTTGATTACTCTTAGAAGATTAGTTCACCATTAATTACCCCAAAACTAAAATCACTATATTTAGTAGCCATTCCTCAACATTTAAATAGCTAATCTTAAATAACCCATTCTATAGGCCAATTAATATAGCATTTGAGAGTGCAGAGTGCCATGCTACTTGAAACCAGATGTCCCAGAAGCCATTTAAGGTTCTTCTAACAGTGAACGCCTTCTTTTTTTTGTTTCAAATTAAAAATCACTCATTAGATGCCATATGGCTCATACTCAACTGATGGAGAAGAGTCAAAAAATTTATTTATTGGAAGAATTTTGAAAGTACTTCCAGGTCACATGGCTTCCTACACCAGTGCTTAAATAAGGATTTGGTTCTCAACCCTGCACAATACAATCTTGGGCACTTCAAATTGAACATCTTAAGTATAAAGAAACTTGCTTCATTTAATAATTTAAAATGCTGTACTGTAATCCCTTCTTAGAAAACGAAACTATTAAGTAACAGCAATAGAATACTGCTCAAGATTTGAAATGGCTTTATTTTAAGGACTAATGGATATATCAGTCATTTATTCTCGATTTTCCAAATCATGTCTCTCATTATAGCATCAGAAAACAAAATATGCATGTAACAATTAGTATTTGACCAGCATTTTTGAGATTATTTAGCAGAATCATTACTAAATATAATGTCTCTGTTTTGACATTCCATTCAATAAACTCTTCCTTGAATTTAATTTCTGAAAGTATTAGATAAAATTCAAGCTTTCTTTTTATACATGATATATGTCATATAATATACATACATAAAAAATCCGTGATAGTTAATTGTATGTGTCAACTCGACTGAGGCAGGAGGTACCCAGACATTTGACCAAACATTATTCTGGGTGTACCTTGTGTGTATGTGTGTGTCCCCAGGGTTCTTGATGAGACTGACATTTGAATCCATAGACTGAGTAAAGCAAATTGCCCTTCCTAATGTGGATGGACCTCATCCTATCAACTGAAGACCTGAATAGAACAAAAAAGCTGAATAAGAGGTCCCTTACCTGTCTGCTTGAGCTGGGACAATAATCTTTTCTGGCTTTCAGACTTGGACTGAAACATCCACTTTTCTTGGGTCTGCAGACTAATGACTTTGGACTAGAATTCACACCATCCCAGACCTTTGGACTCAGAATGGAACTGCACATTGGCTCTCCCAGGACTCCAGCTTGCTGACTGCAGATCCTGGGGGTCTTCAGCCTCCACAATTGTGTTAGCTAATTCCCTATAATAAACCTGTTCTC
>NW_012147841.1:6341876-6343263 GCF_000956105.1 Propithecus coquereli
TTTTTAGGCCATTGTTCTGTTGGTAAAATATTCAATGATGAAATATCATCCATATAGACAGCTTCATGTCCTGAACTCCATTTACGTTTTATCTGAAGATATTATGACTTTATTAACAAACTAGAATGGAGAGCCAAAATTATTTGTAAAAATTATCTAGTTTTCATTATCCTTATCAACTCTTCCTGTATACTTTGTGTCCCGAAAGGAAGCATAAGAGACACAGGTTTCAAATTATGCAATATATTTACTATTTTGACACACCCATGTGAGCTTCCAAATGTTTGCCATTCTAATAGCATTTGTATTTGGTATTATAATAAATTTTGGCAAGCCAACTCCAGAGAAGTAACTCCTTATTTGAGTAATTATCCAGCCATCTGCTCATAGAAAACAATGTAAACAGATGAGGCTAAAAAATGGATTTGAACTCATTCTTTGATGAGGTAAGCACAAAACAAAAGCCATGGCATTAAACTAAATATCTCTCCTTTTTCAGGCAGCATCTGTACAAAGCACACCATACTGATAAAATTGCAGACCATCTGGTGAAGTAATGAGTAATCTTTTTAAAACCTGGGAACCTACCTGACGTGTTTGGTCCACCTGTCTTGAATCTAAATAAATTCAACATCCCAGAAACCTCTATATACACAGCAAACATTTATAAAAAACAAAGTTCTTCTCTTGCCTCTTCTCAATGCACCCAATGAGACACAGAAAGTGTGAAAACAAAATAACTTCATGAGAGGTAAGACAAATAGGTTCTTAAGTCAAGTCTGTTGTAGCATATGGAATAAAAATGAGACGTAGAGTGGTTCGATCAAGGGGTCATGGCCCCTATTGTCCCCTACTTGTCATGGCACCTAGAGAGTATCCTGTGACTTCAAGGCAATCTGGAGCCCAAGGCCATCAGGCAAACACCCATGCTCAGCAAATGCGACTTCCAGGAACATGCAGATGCTTCAGGAAAGCGTCTACATGTTATCTGTCAAGGTTCAGGACAGGAACTACCTCTGGATGCCTGCTTTGATCAATCTTGGCCAGCTTTATACAACTCCCAGAGAAGTAAAATGAGTAAGTGGGGACTTTCAGTGCTATCAAGACAGACTTAAGAGTGGGGTTATGCAAAAAAAAAAAAAAACTGCAGAGGAAAAACCCTAACCAGTTTATGGGGCAGAACCCTGTAACCAGTGGAAATCTCAAACTTGCCTTAGCAAGCTGAAGTCATTAGTTCCCTTTTACAACTGCATTTCCTCAATACAGCGAATAGTTTGTAGCCAACAGTTTTCTCACTTTAGTACTAGTAAGAATCATTTGTTTAAAATACAGACTTATGGTTGCCACCCGAGAGATTCTGGCTCTCTCTATATTACCTCTAGTTTCA
>NW_012147841.1:6344346-6345709 GCF_000956105.1 Propithecus coquereli
TCAAAGTGAGAGTATTGATGTGAATGTCAATTTACAGGAACTTTCCTGTCATTTCTCCTAAATTAACCAACTTAGTGAAACAAAAAAGACAGAATTTTCTTTACACTGTTTCAGCAAGACTGCATCCTTGCTGGGTTTTAGGATTTGTATCTAAAAAAGGAGATTGGAAAGATATCTTGGGCTGGTAATGTAGCATGCAAAATGGCTATTCGTGCCGCCCAGTATGCAATGACTTGCTCTATGAACTGGTTTTTAATTTTTTTTTCAACATAATACCTATATCTGTCTGAGTGCAGGGTAATGGTCAATCTCTGTTGACTGGATTGTAAATGGACATACTCTTTTGAGGAGCAGTTTGGCAATATGTAATAACTGCCTAAATTGTGAGTAGATTATTTGAATTCCACTTTTAATAATTCATCCTAACAAAGTCATTGAGAAGAAAAATGCAGAAGGGCATAGGTTTATTTTCAGGGGTGTTGATTAAAACACTGTTATAGGAAAATGAACGAACAGAAAACCTGACAAATCCAATAACAGAGGATCAATTAAAGTGTGATTTTATCTATGCTGTAGAATATTGTGTAATCATTGAAAAGGAAGTGGTAGAACTGCATTATTGACACAAAAGATATATAGGCTATATTAGGTCAAAAAGAGTATTAATATTAAGTAGGTACTCTGTGACCAGCATGTTCTAGTTGCTGGAGCAACAGCAGTGAACAAAACAAAGCACCCCAAGCCTTTGCAGAGCACATATTCTGATGCTTACATTAGAACTAAACGGTATTAATTGGTTTTGTAAATGTGTTACATAGTGTTCACATGTGGTTAGAATATGTGGCAAGTTATACAAAGTAGCCCTCTTTAGAGGGTGTGTTTATGTATAATTTCTTATATATGCTTATATTTTCTGGTATTTTGTATAATGAACAAAGAATCCTGTCATTTTTAATTAAAAAACTGGGATATGCAATAGTAAAAAAGAATGAAAAATTGTTGAAAAGGAGCAATGAGAAAAAGTTTTCTATCATCCAGAAAGCATGCCGCTTTCTCATGATTCAGATATATTTAATTTACAAAAGTAAGGCCAATGCTAGACCTCAATGACAAGAAGAAAAAGAAACCTCAGGGAGGACAACTGTTTTCAATAGATGCCATCATTCTTCTTACTGAGACAACTCAGGAGGAAAAAATTGTTTTTTAGGCTTTATCTGCTGTGGTTATCATCTATATTTTATTATCCTTCTAGTACATTCTTCAGAATTGTAATCTTTTCCAAAGGGACCAAGAGGCCAGAAGATTTCGTAGAAAAGCATATTTGAGATTTCTAAAATGATGCAAGATAAGAAAAGGAATATAA
>NW_012147841.1:6347980-6350869 GCF_000956105.1 Propithecus coquereli
AATTATATAAGAATAAAAGTGCATCAAAAGTCAATTTGGGGTTGAATTTTTGACGTGCAATAATTTAGGTTTATTTTCCTCTACAGTAAGAATATATTTCCAATTACGCATGCACATTTTTTTTCTCCCTTTGGCTTAGAAACATTTTCTTTCCTAAGACACCAGCAAATTCCTACAAAACACTAATGGCATGCCCAACACTGAGCAGTGTTGAGGGGGAATAAAAGAGAAGGAGAATAAAACATAGTCTTTCATAGTCAGGATGCTATTATTTATTTGGAGAGACAAGTTGAAATGATCCACCACCATGACCACACTCAGTCTGATAGAGACCACGCAGATTTAAGTAAACCAAGAATCCACCGATGTCACTACTGTTAAGAGAAATGAAATATTCACACTAATGAACTGAACTGCATTTTAAGTGAATTTCATATCTGAAAATCTAAGGATAAATATAGCCTTTAGCCACCTCCATCAATCAGAAAAGCTATCTATATTTTGCAAATGCAAGAGTCACTGAATCTTCTCTCAGGAAGACAGAGAATAAATGAAATCACAATGCACTTCTTCTTTGTGGTTTTTCATCAATATATCTGGCCAATTAACAGCTAAATTTACAAAATGTCATCTATCAGGAGGCCTTAGTATTTAATGTCTCTGAAGTCCCTATGGCTCTAGCAGGCTTCAATATACTGAATTCAACTTTGATTTTTAAATGTTACAATAGTTTAGGCCTGAGATCCACATATTTCTTCCAAAGAATAGAAAATATAGCTGGCTGCCCACACAGAATACTCACATAGAGGTTAAAGGACACG
Organism: Propithecus coquereli; assembly: GCF_000956105.1. NCBI lineage: Eukaryota > Metazoa > Chordata > Mammalia > Primates > Indriidae > Propithecus > Propithecus coquereli. The sequence goes on from NW_012147841.1 coordinate 6,348,802, forward strand.
AACACAATTTATTTGCTTGATACATAGAAATGGGGCTATTTAAAATAAACTCATAAAAGAAAGCACAAGTCTCCCAACAACATGGATTTCTGCCATGCACCTGGTCTGCCGGCCAGCACAAATGGTGACGGCAGCTTCCAACAGAGGTAGAGCCTCAGCATCTCAAATGATAGATAAATCCTCCCTGTTCTCCTCATACAAGTATTCCCTAGTATGAGTGATCCCCTTAGTTCCCCTAGTACAAATGATTATTTATTGAACCTCCTCCTCCTCTTAAATCAAATCTACTTTAAAAATTTAGCTAGCATAAAAACAATGGAATATCCCTACGAAGCCCATCTCACTCTCTCTCCTCTCTCTCTGGAATACTGAACTTATACTTGGCCTCAGCATTCTAAACTGAGCTACTATCACAAACAAAAGCCAGAATTCGAGTAGCTGATGGACTACCTAGTTTTAGCTATACAAGCAAAAAAAGTGAATCAAATTCTAAAGCAAATAACTATTTAAAAGTTTGTATATTTTTGTACTTACACCCCAAGCAAATAGAAGAGAACTTTGGAGTAGTTTTTCTGTGGCTCATTTCTTTTGTTAATCATTATGTTTCAACTAAATTTTGCTCATTTCAACAAGAAATATTCCCTAATCACAGCAATTATTGAGCCCTATATAGCTGGTTGCTAGTTGAATACTATGTCTAATCGACTATTTCCTAAAATAAACATAGTGCCCTGGGATGAGTGAATTTTCTGGATAATTTACATACTTATTTTAAAATGTAACTGCTCTTGATGGTAAACTGTTTGAGTTATATTACCACAATTAAATGCCCAAGTAAGCAAAGGTATAACAGAATGGAAGCATTGAGGAAGGAAAGATTCATTTTGGGGCTGGGAGAAGGTTTCAGAGGAGAGGCACCATTTGAATTAAGATTTAGAACTTTAATAGGTTATTAAGTAGCTGAGGGTTAAAAAAGAGGAGGATCATTCTAGGATAAAGGAACAACTGCGCGCTTCAATGTCGCAACAGTTGCTTTCTGCACTGCCTGGTCATCATTTAGTTTGGACTGTCAAGTGTTCTAGACAAGGGATTTGTTTCTACCGTGGGTTAAATCAAATGAGCGAGGCTTCTGGAGGTCTTACTAATGGATTGGGTAGAATGCTGTTGTGTGAACATACTGTGATTTTGACCCCTGCTCTTCCTTGTCTGGTGCACACCGAGTTTTCTGAGAGCTGTTGCTATAACATTTTTCTTGACTGGAATCTTCTGCCTAGAGAGGGAGCAGTTTGGGATTGTCTGCTGGTGAACGCTTGGTGACCACATTACCAGTAGGACTCAAGATCAACATCACAGATTCCTGAGTTCTACTTCTTAGTAGGATTGTGACTTTGGGTAGATATTTCAGCTCTCAAAGCTGCAGTTTTCTCATACATAATATAGGAATGATAAAAATATCTACCTTATAGCATTGCTATAAGGATTAAATCAGATATCCAGGAAAAGTTCATTAGTACAATGCTAAGCAAATATAAGACTTCAGAAATTACAGTCATTTTTATTCAAGATGACCTCTGCCTAATGATGTTCTTCCCCAAAGCAGAAGATACTGCAGTCAAAATCATATGTAGACATCTAATCCTCAAAGTGATGGCATTTGGAGGTGAGACCACTGGGAGGTGATTGGGTCCTAAGGGCACAGCCTTTATGAATGGAATTAGTGCCCTTATCAAAGGGACCCCAGAAAGCTCCTTGTCCCTTCGGAATGTGAGCACATTGTGAGAAGATGTTGTCTATGAACCAGGAAGCAGCTCTCGCCAGAGAGCTGGAGCCTTATCTTGGACTCCCCAGCCTCTAGAACCATGAAAAATAAATTTCTGTTGTTTATAATCCATCCAGTCTATATTATTCTGTTATAGCAATCAAAACAGACCAAGATAAGGACCATATCACTTTAAAAACAGATATGATAGGATATTTGTAAGAAAGAACCCTTAGTGTCATGTGCAGAAATAAAATTCCAGAGTTTTTAAAAATTAGAACTTCCCCAATTGTGCTCATATATATTTGA
>NW_012147841.1:6350919-6353088 GCF_000956105.1 Propithecus coquereli
GCATGGAATTATTTCCTTGCTTCTGCTACCTTCTTAAAAATAGCAAGAAATTAAAATGGGTTTAAGTACCAATAAAGAAGAAAGATTTCTTTAAAACCTACTGATCAGTTTTTCAGGTAATGGGTCACATATCCTTATGAGAAAAAGAAAAAGAATCTCAATTAATTGGAAAATCTCAATATATTAATAGAAAATGTTATATTAACTAGAATTAGCGCAAACACTAAGATAGAAAAACGAATATCTGTTTGTACGTTATGTATGAGAAGAAAAGGAAAGAATTAGATCTGTATAAGAGTTTAGGAAAGAAAGAAAACTGCAGGTATTTGTTCAGACTGCTGAAATACCTCCAAGCTTACACAATTAATGAGGGAAGGGAATTGCTCATTCTCAGATGATTAGAACAAGAAGCCTTGGCCTGAAGCTACGAAGGACAGCTCAGACTAGCTGTGGGGAAACTCAGTGAGTTAGAAAGAATGTTTAGCAGTAAAGAACAAGCACAGAAAAGTGACTGTGAGGCAACACCAGCAGAGATATTATATAATCAGTGAGGAAAGATTATGTAAAACACAGACTTGGCATTAGTTGGTCGGCTTGCTTAACAGCGGCTTCCGTTCAGTTTTTGCTGAAGTGAATTTTCATTCTCTTTTTTTGTGCCTTCCATTTTTTTAAAGACATTTGACTTCCTACTGTGCTGTTTTCCATGCATGATCTCATTTAATTTTCACAATTTATGAATTAGCTCCTTCCATTATCCTGTTTTATAGATGAAGCAAATGAGACCAAAAGCTATTAAGTATTCCACCCAGCTCACACAGTGAATAAAGGCAGAGGTGGGATTTGAACTCATTTCTGTCAGATGATGCCAACACACGTGGTCATCACTGGACTCCGTGGTTTCCGGTGTTGAGACAGAAATGTAACTGAGTCTTAAACATGAAGGGCTTGCATTCTTTAGCACTGCAAGGCCTTAGTTTGTCTTTCTTCCTGAAATTGCCTAAATCCAGAGTCTTCAATGAAAGCACAGTGCCAAACAAATTTGTGATGCCTTCTCATTACTCAGTAGCCTTCTAAATTGTGTCCACGGTCAAGCAACAGGGCCTGGAATATTGGGTGTTCAATCTGTTTCTTTGGGCTTCCTCAGTCTGCTATTAGGCTTTTCTCTGCTTTACAATATGTACTTTCAAGAGAGCTCTGGCAGGTCCTATGCAGGGGTCATGCTTAATGCTTTGTTTTGCTGAGTTCTCGGATACTGCTGGTGCTGAAGGCTGGAGTGACAACAGAATTAGCAGAGAAAACAAGGACATCCATTTTGCTGCAAGGCTTAGAAAGTTAGTATCTGCCACTGCTCTATCCCTTAACATTTCCCCAAATAATGTTTCTCCTTGCAATATCCAGCTAAACTGAGAGAACTTCCACTGCTCTGTTTGGTTCTTTATTACCCTACAGCAGAATAGAGCTTTGTTTCCAAATGGACATTGCAAACTTTCCTCACAGGAGACTTGTTGGCTTATAATAGATGTGTGGGTGACTCTGTACTACATCCAATTTCATCTTCTCCCTAGAAGACTCTGACTATCTACTTTTCTTGAACCATGGTCTGAGGGAGTCCCGACATCAAAGAAAAATAACGTTTTCTACTCAATGGAGTGATAATCTAGTTTTGGGAATGGGCCATTGATTTATACCTAATATTATAAATATCCAAAGGGAAAGGTTTACCAACAAATAAACCATTCCGTAAGTTGAGGAACTCATAAAACTTAGGACAAAATAAATAATTTAGAACTGCCTGAGGTAGGAAAAAAGTATAGTATGTCAGTATCCTGAAGTATCTTTTTAGGTGAGCAAATACAACATTTAAATAAATCATTAGTCTGTGGCATACCATCTGTGCCACTGATCCCAAACTTTATCAATATTTCCACCGTCAGTTCATACTCTGTGTTAAAGCCTTATCTGGAAACATGAGTATATAGTTAAGGGCTGACATTGTGCTAAGGTAGTTTATTAAGCTAATCATGAGCAAAGGCTAGAAAGTCTTCAGTGCACGCTTAATTAAAACCTTGGAAAACGCACTGCTGGTGGGACTGCAAATTAGTGCAACCTCTGTGGAAAAGAATTTGGAGATACCTCAGAGAGCTAAAAATAGAAATACCATTCGATCCA
>NW_012147841.1:6353138-6355174 GCF_000956105.1 Propithecus coquereli
TTTTTTTTTCCCTTGGTTCTGCTTGACAAATCTGATTGTTATAATATTGAAGTACTGAATATATTTTTTCAAACTACCCACCTACTGTGGTCTGAATGTTTGTGTCTCTTTCACAGCAGAATTTTGTTAGATTTTGACAAAATTCATGTAGAAATCTAATCCTCAATATGTTGGTATTAACAGGAGGGACCTTTGGAAGTTGACTAGGTCATAAAGTTCTGCACTCCTGAATGGGACTAAGGCCCTTATAAAAGAGGCCCCAGGGCACTAGCTAGCCCTCCTACCATGTGAGGACACAGCAAGAAGACACCATCTATAAAGCAGTCAGAGCCCTCAACAGACAATGAATCTGCTAGTGCCTTGATCTTGGACTTCCCAGTCTCCAGAACTATGAGGAATAATTTTTTTTATTTATAAATTACCCATACTATGGTATTATAGACTAAGACAGAAATTGGTACCAAAGAAGTGGGGTGATGCTATAGCAAATATCTAAAAACTGTGGAAGCGGATTTGGAACTGGGTAATGGATAGAGGCTGGAAGAGTTTTTAGGTACATTGCCATGAAAGAAGTCTTAAGGATGACTCCAGTGAGGCTCAGAAGAAGAGGAGAGCTGTAGAGAAAACCTCAATCTTCCAACAGATTACCAAAGTGGCTGTTATCAGAATGTTGTAAGAAATATGGACAGTAAGTGCCGCCCTGATGGGTTATTAGATGGAACCAACGAACATGTTATTGAAAACTGGAGGAAAGGCCATCTTTGTTTTAAAGTGAAAAATAACTTAGCTGAATTGTGTTTCTGTTCTAGTGTTTCATGGAAGATAGAACTTCTAAGTGATTAAATAGCATACTTCGAAGAAGAAATATTTAAGCAAAGTGTTGAATGTGCAGGATGACTTCTCCTGACTGCTTACAGTAAAATGCAAGAAAGGAAAGTGAATTAAAGATATTAATAGAATTTATAATTGAAGGGAAGCATATTTATAGATTATGAAAATTTTCAGCCTGAAATACCATCACTGCCACTTTTTCTCCAATTAAGAACTGTGGCCCTATTCCTAAAAAGTATTTCTATAATTTGTATTTGTTCTTGATGTGGGTTCACTGGAATTTGGGGTAGGTAGAATGGAGAGACACATGGATGTAAGCAGTATCTTTGGTGTGAAGATGTAGAGAACACAAATGCTAACTGAAAAGTAAAGAATATTGATAATATAATAAGATATCAAGAGACTTGGGGCAACCTGGACAGGATGATAATTATATAATAACATGAATGGGACAGGGCTAACAGTCAACCAGTGTGTATGACAAATACTTTTATACTGGCTACTATATAGCTGCTGCCTCAATCCCCCAGATGGCCCTTTCCCTTGCTGTCCAGGCTCCTCCATTTGGCCCCTCAGACCACCTGATGATGTAGAAACTAAAGGTCTGACAATCACCTGGCTGGGGGCATGCAGGCTGGTAATTCCGTACTGCAGGCAGACTGCACTTGATTGGTTCAAGCCTCTGCCAAACTGGTTGCTAAATATTTTGAATATTACCTCTGAACAGGGGTAAAATATATAAATATTCATAAAAACTTATTCTTTTGATTGAGCCAACCACGTGAAGGAGCCCAGATGAGACCTGAAGAATCACCTGGCTAAGCTAAACCTAAATTGCTAGCTCAAAGAATTGTGAGCTTGATAAATGATTGTTGCTTCAACCATTGTTGTTGTTGGATTTTAGCCTGGATTGTTACACAGCAATAGGCAACTTATACAAAAGGGCCATGTGCTTTTACTTCCTACAGTAGCCTCTTCAACAGGGAAGCTTTTCCCAAGCACGTGTCCTAGGATTAGGAGTTCAGCCCTCACAAAATTCTCACAATAACTCTATGAAGTCATGATTGGTATTCCCCCTCCACACATGGAGAAATGGAAGGTTAGAGAGGCAAAATGACTTCTTCAAAGTTAAAAAATCCAATCAATACTAAAGCTGGAATTCAAAGCTAGTTACATCTGACTTCAAATCATTGAGGTTAACAAAT
>NW_012147841.1:6365909-6367183 GCF_000956105.1 Propithecus coquereli
AATAAAAATATCAATACCTTGGCCCAACCCCTGAATATTCTGCTTTAATTTGGGGTAAAGAATGAGCAGTAGGATTTTAAAAAAATCTTCCCGGGTGATTCTAATGGATAGCCAAGGTCAACTACTATTGGCTTAAAGTATTGTTTCTCAGCTTTTCTTTCCACTAGAATCAAATCACCTGTCCCAGTTCCCAGGGCTCAACCTAGAAGAGTTAAAATAGAACATCTGGGGTGACATAAGTTACTTTTCAAAAGTGTTTTTTTAACTGTTTTAAAATAATTATAGATTACAGTAAAGCTTCAATAATGGCACTTAGAGTCACCATATATCCCCCACACAGCTTCCTCTAATATTAATGTCTTACCTACTCATAGTGCAATTGTCAAAATTACTAAATGTGATGGAATATTTTAACTAATCTATAGATCTTATTAGAATATCTCTAGTTTTCCTACTAATGTTTATTTTCTGGTTCAGGGTCCAATCCAGGATCCTGAATTAGATTATAAAAATGAAGGTGAAATTCATGTAACTTGTAATTAAGCATTTTGAAGAGTGCTGGCCAGTCATTTTGTAGAATGTCCTTCAATTAGATCTGCCTGTTTCCTCATGATTAGATTACGTTATGCACTTTTGAGAATACTACAGAGATGATGTTGTGGCCCCTCCATACTTTATATTAGAGGCAAAGGATATCAATATGTATTATTATAAGCATCAATCTGTTTTCAAAGTCCCTAGGTAATTCCAATACGCAGCCAAGTTAGAGAACCATTGGCACAGAAGATACTATGGTGACTGCTTCCAGCAACCTATGGTAACTTAATGGATCCTGTGATTTGGATGTTATAGAAAAGATAATAAGAGGAAAAACATTCTGAGATCATGAAAATTAATGATATAAATAGAAATAACTGGCATTTAGGCTTAATAAATTTTATTTAGTGTTTATTACATGACAAGAATTGTGGCTAGATTCTCGGAAACAAAGATAAGCAGGATATCAACCGGGCCCTTGGGGAGCTTAAGGTAATGGGGAAGAGACTATTTTAAGCATAAAATATCAAGTGTCAATACAGAGGTACTATGAAGGCTTCCTGTAAGTAATGCTACTTGAGCTGAACCTTAAAGGAAGAGTAAAAGTTAATTGATGAAGGGTGAGCAAGGCCCTGGAGCAAAAGAGGAACTTCAAGAGTAAAGCACTGTAGGCAAGGAGTGAAGTTTGCGGGGGGCGGGAGGAGGAGGGTGGATGTATAGCTAATACACATTTTGCT
>NW_012147841.1:6367233-6369323 GCF_000956105.1 Propithecus coquereli
AGAATGAATATAGACATAGTTATTAGTTCAATATACATAGCTGGTATAAGCAGAATTCATTATTTCCACAGAAGGGGTGGAAAAGTATCAGTATAGACTGCTTTCTGACAAAGATACTTATTATTCCATATTTATCAGCATGGTGCTAGTTATTTTTCAAAGAAAAAAGATTAGAAAATTATTTCTATTGGATATGGAAAAGGCAAAGAGGCAAATTTATTTTCACATATTTTTTTCTCTTAAACATCAATGGCATGGAAAAATGTATTTTAGTAAGGATGGAGGAGCCATGCTCATTCTTTGTAAAGATCCCACATCAGATTTGCACTTGCTATAAATGACATTTTAGGGAAGTGTAGCTAAAATTGTACTTCTTACTAAATGTTTTTAATAATAAGGTTAACTCATAAGAGACATCCCTAGAAGGGAAATTATATGAAACCACTTCCTTAATGAAAGTATTGCTGTTGAGAAAAACAAGGCGGGACCACATGGCCTTCCCACTTGTCCAGTGCAGACCAAAGGTAGAATTGTTAGGCTCTACCTTCCCCAAAATTGGCAGACCATCAATCATTAGAGATCACAGATGGGAGGGAAAGCAAATGGTTGCAGTTCAAGGAAGGGGTCAGTGCTGCCTCTGCAGTGGTGTCTTCTAATGAACCCTTAATGAAGACCCCCAGATGCTCTCAGAATCTGCAAGACAGCCCCCTATAGACCTGGTCTGAATGACGTCTACAGGAAGGCATTGATGTTTGGTTCAGTTATTTATTTCTACTCTAACTCCATATGTTTGTGCATGAGAATTCAAAGCATGTAAAGAATCTTTGTGTTAAACATTTACATTGGTTACTAATTCTCACTTGGATCCAGGTACACAGGTAGGCCAAATAGAAAAAACAAAAAAAACAAATGTGGTGATCAAGGAAACATCTATTTCACCCCCTTGGAACAAAGCAGTCAAGACTGATAATCGAAAAAGGTCCTTATTGTCAGCATTTAAAAAGGGAGCTCCTAAGACACCCTTGACATTGATCATCAAGATAAAATAAAGAATTCTCTAGAGCCACCAAGACCCTTAGAGCTCGAGAGACGCTAAACACAAGCATTTTCTCTCAAAATTCCCTTCCCCTAGCCTATTTGAACTGGGGAAACTTGGGCTCAAATACACTCCATCTCTATTCCTCTTTCCTGCCTCATATTTCTCTATCTACTCCACCAACAAGCCCTTCAAAGAGATGCTGAATCCATTCACTTCTATCTCTCACTGTGACTATCTCTCTAACCTAAGCGACTATCTTTCTTGCCACAGTGAAATAGCATCTTACCTGGTCTTTCTGCTTCCAATTACCTTGTCTCCAACAATCCATTCATCACAAACACTAATTAAGATGCATAGATATATATACACACATACATACACCCCATATATATAAAATTAGGTTCAGATAATGGCTCTGTTTAAAGCTCCTTACTCTCACCTATAAGCTCCAGTATGATTCTCCCCAATCTTCCTCTCTAACTACATCTTCTGCCATCCTCTCCCTCAATACCTTAGCCTTACTTCTTCTTTACAATATGTCTAGGTCATTTCCATTTTAGGGCCTTTGCACTCACTCTCCCTGCAATTGGGATTCTCTGCCTCTTTATGTTTATATGACTGGCTGCTTCCTATCATTTAAGTCTTAAATTAAAAATAATTTCCTTGGGGAGAGTTCATTTTGAAGTACTCACCTACCATCTATATCTCTCTATGATGTCATCATAGTGAAATTTAAAAATTATCATTTTTATTAAGGTGAAATGTACATAACATACAATTAACAGTTTTAAGGTGAACACTTCAGTAACATTTAGTGCATTTGCAATGTTGTGAAACCACCACCCCTCTCTAGTTCCAGAACATTTTCATCACCAAAAGGAAACGCCACACCCATAGAACAGTTTCTCCTCATTTTGACGACTGCCGTCCCTGTCAACCATCACTCTGCATTCTTTCTCTCCGGATTTACATTTTCTGGATATTTAATATTAATAAATTCATACAATAGGTGACCTTTTGTGTCTGGCTTATTTCATAAGGTTTTCAAGGT
>NW_012147841.1:6382058-6400193 GCF_000956105.1 Propithecus coquereli
GACCATATCACTTTAAAAACAGATATGATAGGATATTTGTAAGAAAGAACCCTTAGTGTCATGTGCAGAAATAAAATTCCAGAGTTTTTAAAAATTAGAACTTCCGCAATTGTGCTCATATATATTTGCTAATATTCAATATTTATTCACAAATTCAACAGATGTTGACTGAGTGTTTACTAAATTCTAGCCTCCGGTAAAGCACTGAGGGGACAATGAGGCACCAAGCAACCATGATTCCTGCCTTGCTGGAGCGTACGGTCTAGATACGGATGAAATTAACTCCAAAAATGTTTGATATGTTCTATGATAGGAAAATAAAGGGGGCTCTGGGATTTTGCAGTCAGATTTGTGACATAAGAAATCCCATTGCTTCAAGAAACATTGTTTCTATTTAGGCTGTTTCAATTCTGTGGGGGAACTGGCAGCCCATAGCTTAGATTTATATCACTGCTGTTGTTTTTTTCCAGTGATTTTGACTTTGAGGCAGGTGTAATCTTCCCAGGCAATGCAATTGCTGCTTTTATACTGCTTTAATATATTCATGAATGTGCGGGGGTTATTTTTATGTTGTGATCCATTTGAGTGGGGGGAAGGATTCTGTGATTGGATGTTTAGACAAGCAATTCTTTTTCTGCAGCTGGTTTCAGGCTGCCAGAAAATTGCACATTTTATAATATTCATAGACTACATTTACCTCTGAATCCCAAAATATTTTGAGAACTCTAAAAATCAAGCCCAAATTTCCTCATATTAATAGAAAATGACAAAGCAATAGTCAATACACACCCCAATAAGACATTTAGCACTCTTTTACACAAAGCAATTTCCTCCAAACTGCTTCACTGAGGCCCCAAACATACAGTATACTAATGAATTAAAACTACTTTAGCTGCTTTTTAATTTACTGTTGAACAAGAGAGTATAAGCTACTTTTTAATTCACCTTTTTTTTTACTGGTTTGTGGAGAAAATAATATTTGCTCATGTTTCTTATTGAGCTTTTCATATATTATAGCATTTTTATAGTTGTTTCCTCTGTGACCTCATATTTTCCTATGTCTGTTTTTTGCAGTGAGATATTAGAAAATGTTTAGCTATAAAGCAAGAGAGAGACAAGGGTGAAGTTAAAATGAAAAGTTTCTGGCCTGTCCCTCTTTGTGTCTACTTAAATGACCAGAGGGACATTCTGGTGTGATGGGAGGAGCACTGAACCAGGAGTCAGGAAAGGTGTTAAGTAGCCACAATAAATAATAAATCCCACAAATAAATCCCACAAATCTCTGAGTCTGAGTTTTCTTAAGGCATAATGTGTGAGTCAAATCAGATAACTGCTAAGATACATCCTAAATATAAAAATGAATGATTCATATCACTTCATATCCATTAGGATGGCTATTATTAAATAAAGAAAAAACAGAAAATGGTAAGTGTTGGCAAGGATGTGGAAAATTGGATTCTTGTGCATTGCTAGTGGGAATGTAAACTGGTGCAGCCACTATGAAAAGCAAAACGTCAGCTCCCCAAAAAGTTAAAAACAGAATTACCACAAGATCCAGCAATTTCACTTCTGAGTATATACCCAAATGAACTGAAAGTCGGGACACAAACAGATTATTTGTATACCCATGTTTATAGCAGCATTATTCACAACAGCCAAAAGGTGAAAGCAACCCATGTGTCCGCCAATGAATGAATAGATAAGTAAAATGTGGCATGCAATGAAATATTATTCAGTCTTAAAAACGAAGGAAATTCTGACACATGCTATAACATGGTTGAATCTTGAAGACTTTGTACTAAGTGAAATAAGCCAGTCACAAAAAGACAAATACTGAATGATTCCACTTATCAGAGGTACCTAGAGTAGTCAAATTCAGGGTCTGGGGAAGGAGGATTGGGACATTTAATGGGTATAAAATTTCAGTTTTGCAAGATGAAAAGTTCTTAAGATGGTTGGTGGTGATGGCTGCACAATTTAAGTGTACTTAATGCCACTGAGCTGTCCATTTAAATGGTTAAAGTGGTAAATTTCATGTTATGTATATTTACCATAATTTCAAAAATGAATAATTCATTTATAAGTGTTCTTTACCAGTAACAGATCTACTATGCTAGATCCTGGGAATGCAGTGATAGAAGTCTCCTCAAAATGAGGGCAATTTAGCAAAGAGGAGAGCGAAGGGACATTCATGATAAAGGCTAAGCATATCCTGGTATGGAATTCTGCATGAGAGGTATCTAACAGAAACTGCAGTGATTAGGGAAGGAAATGACTCAGGTGAGCCCAGGGGTGATTGTCAAGCAGCCCATTGAAAAGAAGACACATGAGAGTCAACATCTATTAATATTTCATTGAAATGTAAAGTGTGATGTGTTTAACATTTTTCTTCCAAATGGTTAACCAATTGTACCAGCATCATTAAATAAACTTACCTGCTTTTACCTTCTGATTTGTGATGTTAACTTTCAAAATTAACTTTTATGTAAATTAAAGTCAGTTCTGAAACTGCATATTCTGTTCTACTGGTCTATTGGTTTGTTACTTCATTGGTGTACCACTGTTTTAATTATTATAGGTTTACGGTACACTTTAATGTCTGGAAGAGCAAAATGATTTCTTTCTTTTTATAATGCCTACACATTTATTCTTGTGTTATTTCTAGTTTTTTTTTCCTTTTTTTTTTTTTTTTGCTGCCCATTATATAAGGGACTTCTAGATTACCTTTCTAACTTGTTATTGATTTTTGTATATTTATGTTATTTTGGCTATTTTACTGAAGTCTTTAGTTCAAATAGCTTTTCAACTGAATGTTCTTGGTTTTACCAAGCTAAAATCATGTTATTTAAAGTGATAATTTTGTCTCCCTTTCATTTGCTTTGTTTCTAATTTCTATTTTGTATTCCAGCGCATTGTCTAGAGGAGTGGTTCTCTACCAGGGGTGACTTTGCTCCCAGAAGCATGTGGGAATTTCTGGGGACATTTTTGGTTGTCACAACTGGGGATGGTGCTATTGGCAACCAGTGAGTATAGGCTACGTATGCTGTTAAACATCTTACAATATACAGGGCAGTTTTCACAACAGAGAATTATTTAGCCCAAAATGATATTAGTATCAAGTTTAAAAACGTCTAATCTTAAACTTTGAGAAAATATTAAATAACAGTGGTAAAAGATGGACGATATTAACTTGTTTCTAATCCCTTTTGCAGTGATAAACTCTAATAAGCTAATCTAGATCTAGATGGTGAAATTGCACAGTCTATTTAAATGTGCTAGCGATTGTGAAGGTCCTTATAACAGGACAGTCACAAAAAATAATTAAATAATAGGAGATACTTTGGAGCCAATTTAGAACAACCTTGTTTCAAACTTTACAAATTGTTCCAACACAACCATATGATCTTTCACAGAAAACTTTCAGAGAGAATCTATTTCCTGTGACAATGAGATTCAACATTATCATTTTTCCCATTATTTTTATTTGCAAGGGAAAACGGAATACTTCTACATAGCTCTATGACAGTCAAAAAGAATTTGACATCCCAAGAAAAGTAGTGCTCTTTTCTCCACGGCTTCTTTCACTGATAATACGTTGTATGTTTAATTGCTTTCCAAGAGAAAACAAATCAGATATACCTTAAAGCTGTGGTCCCCAACCCCCAGGCCATGGACCAATACGGGTCTGTGTCCTGTTAGAAACTGCGCCACACAGCAGGAAGGAGGTGAACAGCAGATGAGCGAGTGAAGCTTCATCTGTATTTACAGCAGCTCCCCATCGCTCGCATCACCACCTGAGCTCTGCCTCCTGTCGGAGCAGCAGTGGCATTAGATTCTCAAAGGAGCACGAACCCTACTGTAAACTGCACAAACGAGGGATCTAGGTTGCGTGCTCCTTGTGAGAATCTAACGCCTGATGATCTGAGGTGGAGCTGAGGCAGTGATGCTAGCACTGGGGAGTGGCTGCAAATGTAATAAATGTAATGTGCTTGAATCATCCCAAAACCATCCCCCCCACCCCGGTCCGTGGAAAAACTGTCTTTCATGAAACTGGTCCCTGGTGCCAAAAAGGTCGGGGACCACTGCCTTAAAGAGTATTTCCATGAATGGGGTTAATCCCTGGTCTCTAAAACAAGATAAACTGAAAATATTAAAATAGTTTCTGCTCCACATTTTAATATGATTAGACTTGCTAAGGAAAATACTTATAAGGCAAAGAAAAGCTGAAAGTTTCACATTATGTTGGCTGCTAGGGAACTCCCTTATAACCTGTGTGTTGCATATCTGTCTCCTTTTGGATATATGCTTTGACAAGAACATCATCTTGTAAATACAAAATCAAAAGCTTGTCCTTTTTAAAATTAAGAAGCAGAGTAAGAATGGACATGTACACATTCAGAGTATTAATTCATTCAACATTACTCAAGCCAGAGCTTTGGGGAAAATATACAATTCTACATAAGACTTACACAAGTTGACCAGTGTGCTCTTTATTATATAGATATCAATGCAGTTCCACCCCTGAGCAATAACCCAATGGGTTGGAAGCCTGAAAATCATATTTTCCTAGATTCTCCTAGTAGTAAGGGTTCCATATAAATTCCATCAAAGAGAGGTACTCATAAAAGATTTGAAAATGAGCCAATGCAGAGAAGCCATTACTTTCCTCCATTTGTGGCATAGGCAGACTTAGGGGAGGAGGGCAATGGGAAGTTTGCAGGGGCTTCTTGGTAAATCTGCAAGTTACCTACTTCAGTAATTCAGGCCACTAAAAGCATTGGCCACAGCTTCCTCCCAGGTTGGCACCTCAAGGTTTGTTCAAAAGCAGCAATAGTTCTTCCTGACCTTCACTCCCAGCCTTTTCCATAGCTTTGTGGGCATATAATTTCCCATATTAAGTTCTTTCTTGCTCAAATATCTAGAGTAGTTTCTGTTTTCCTAAGCAAATCTTAGCTGATATCTGGTATCAGGTCGTCAATGAGTACTTGTCTGAAGAAATTCACCTTATTTGTATCTGAAGAAATTAACTCACCTCTCTAAGGAAGGTAGTAGATTTTAAAGATATCAACTGTGGTTAAAAATTACACAATTTCTACAGTTTTTTTTTTTTTTTTTGCCTTCTCTTTTGTTTGATGTGGATATAGTATTCAGAATAATTAGCTGGGCACGGTGGCTCATGCCCGTAATCCTAGCACTCAGGGAAGCCAAGGAAGGAGGATCACTTGAGCTCAAAAGTTCGAGACCAGCCTGAGCAAGAGCAAAACCCCTGTTTCTACTAAAAATAGAAAAATTAGCTGGATATCATGGCATGCACCGATAGTCCCAGCTACTCGGGAGGGTGAGGCAAAGGATCATTCGAGCCCAGCAGGATTTTGAGGTTGCCGTGAGCTAGGCTGATGGCACGGCACTCTATTCAGGGCAACAGAGTGAGACTCTGTCTCCCCAAAAACAAACAAACAAAAGGAATAGTTAACATCTTACCCACACAGAAATGAAATAATCCATTAACATAAAACACAGAAGAAAAACAGAGATAAAATGCATCTCAGGTGGGGAATGTTAAAAAAAATGGGTGTAAAAACAATGAAATGACCACACATAAATTAAAGTAGTTAAGTTGAATTAATTCTAAAGCAGGTACTTGATCAAAAGAATTTTTATGAAATTCTGTGAATGACATGAGTGGGATGCTCATTAAGTAGCCTCTTTCTCCTTTTCTCACTTCTGCTCTGTAAAATCCTCCGATTTCCAAATTCAGAGCCAGTCACAGAAGATGTTTCTGAGATGTACTGACATGTAGGAGGCCTCTTCTTTGGGCTTCTGGTGCAGAAAATTGCAAATTTCATAAAAAAGTCAGAGAAATAGGAGCTCAGAGTTGAGAGTCTCAAGTCAAAAGCTAAGGGACTTACCGCCCACATCTGAAATCAGCTGCAGGCAAAAAGAATTGACTGTACTCTCAATCCTCTTGAGGAGATCGTCAACGCAAATTATCCATTTATGAAAAGGAGGACAAACTAGAATGGTGAAAGTTTGCTAAAAAATATAAATAAAAGTAAGAATCTTCTGAGATGCCAGAACTAAGTTACATATAATTCCATTACTTCTTTTTTTGCTCATGACGCTAGGCCTCAAGCCAAATAATGAGAAATTTAGTTTCTTGCAGTGATATTACTTTTTGGTTACTGCTAACAGCATGATATATTTGAAACATTTAAACAGAATCTATTTATATGCAGTAATGCTACCACGGTTTTATTGAAGGGAACGGAAATTATAAAAGAAAAAAAAGCCTAACCCACACTTGAAATTTACTAAGACAAAAAAAGTTTTATGATTTTATATATGTGAATATATGCACATGAATAACAAAATTTGGCAGAAATATAGATTGAGAGGAAAAACATAAGTCTTTCCTTATGAGCTTTTTAAGTTCTTCATAAGAATTTCATGTTTAGTAAGCTCTGCCTCTACGATTTCCTAGAGTTTTTTTTTTTTTTAATGAATAAAAATCCATTGGGGGGGGATGTTTTCCCCAATCAGGTGCATCATTAGTTTAATAAACACTAGTTTTAGGCTACTAATAAGTAGCCTGTTTTGTTTTCTTGTGAACTTGTGTGATTTTAGGATTTCGATATTCATAGTAATCTCTATGTATAACTTAGCTGCTAAACAATCAGCCTACGTCTAAAAACTTATCTCTAAAGGGCTTGGGAAGATCATCTGCCTATCTACTAAAATCATGAAATAATTGCACGCTGTAAAAGAAAGGATCATTTTAGCCATTGAAGGCAGGGACATAGAGTAGAGCTTTTGTACGGAAGCTAGGCTCAAGTCCTTACTCTACAGGGACCTCAGGGAAGCTAGTTAACCTGTCTGAGCCTTAATTTTGTTCATTTGCTAAGTGGAGGCTAAAAACACACAGAATTTATATACTCAAGATTAAACAGAATGATGCATGTAGCCAAAGGCAAATACAAGCAATAAACACTGGGCCTAGACAGAATATTGGTATCTCATCCCCACTTCATATTCTGTGTTTCTTTTCTAGCACTTTTGAGACTGCTGCCTCCTCCCTAGTTTCCCCTCAGGAACTATTTTTAAACTCAGTGTTAATCCTCTTCCTGCTTCTCTCACCCTCACTGAAATCAACTGTTTCCATAGTTTATCACACCTCACGGAACTGCTTCTGTGCTTCTAAGGTATCAACTACCAATTTGCTAAACCCAGTTTTCTCAAGGTACTATTAATAGTAAGCAAGAACAAAAGTTTGGTCTGGGATCAAACAAAAAGAGGAAATATTTTGGGGTAGACATGGCTTTACAATATTTCTTGAATCAGTGTGTGCTGGCACCGATGTTTTCAATGCATCTTGTTTCCTTCGTTTCTTCACCATTGTATTTCTCTTGGTAGGGACTAATATAGAGAATAATAGTGAAATAAATTTGTTTTTCTTTGGGAAAACTAAGGAGAGCCTATAGCATGAGTTTATGCCTGCTGGTAGAGGCACAAGGATTGAGAATAAATGATTTGTGCCAGGTCCTTACACATTTGAAACACTGACCCAGGAGCACCATTCTGTTGATTTGTTTCACATTAACAGAATTGTCATTCGCTTTTATTTATTTGCCATTACTATGTGTCTGACGCACTTTTAAATGTTGTAAAAACATGAATTATCATGCTTTTGTAAACTGTTATTAAGGGGTATTATTTGTTAACTATTTAACATAGTTTAAGAGATGTCCTAATTTTAAAAGTACATAGTCCACATTTAATTTTTGGAACAGCACAGTGATGTAGACTATATCTTTTACTGATGTAGAAACTGAGGTTTAGAGAAGTTAAGCAACATCACACAGGAAGTGGTAGAGCCTGGATTCAAATCAAGCTCTGTAGCCAAAGCTTTTAATCTCTTCTACACTGCCTCTTACTAAGAGACCCTTCTAATAGAGGGCAGCAATGCAGAAGTACTAGAAGGAAAAGGAAATCATTTCAGAAGTCTATCAAAATGCAAACAATTTGATTATGGCATTGTATAGTCTAATAAATGGAATGGTATAGACATTATTATACAAAAATAAAAAATGCATTATTTTAAGAGAAGAAAATAGATAAGCTGTAGGACAGAGTTGCCTAGAATCCCTTATTTTTATATTTATCATTTTCATATATTCCTTCTTTATATTAAGCTAAAAAGTAATCTTCCTGGAAATTTTACCCATTAGTTTTAGATTTACTCTTGGGAGTCATGCAAATGATGGTTAACTGTATTTCTCAGGGTGGACCACAGCTAAAATGTGTCCCTGTGATCCTGATCCTTTAAGATTATATTCCCTTTTTGGCTCACTATGCCATTTTATTGACAGTCACCGCCCATGAACAAGATTCCCACTAAAATCAATGGATTTTTTTTTTTAATCCAATTGCTCTTACTTTTAATCCAAATTGCAGGTTTTCTGAAATCTGTATATGTGTAGTTGACTTTTTCAAACAAAGAGAAGAAATTAACATTTAAGTTTATTAAATGTTAACTTTTAAGTTTGGGTCAATTTTATAAAGTTTGAATCACTTACATAAATGCTTTTTTTTGTTTCAATTTGAATCTATCATTTAAGGTGAACTTATCTTGTCATATTTTGATCTCACTGAGCATTGTGTCAATTTACATCTTTTCTGTCTGGGTCAAAGGCATGAATGAAATTTGGATGAGCCACAGTAATGAACTCAGGCCTTGTGGCTCAGCACCAGGAACCACTTTCCAATCTCACCCCTCACTATTAGTCACCCTCAAAACTAGGAGTATTGTCTCACGTGTATTTCCCCCTTTTTAACTGACAGCCATAAATTTGTCAAAGGGTTCTGCTAAAATCAAGAGATTTCTTTAAGATATTTTCCTAATCCTTTACTCTTCTTAAAAAGAAAAGGTGTTCAACATGACTCATTCTTAAAGAGTGATCCCACCGCATAATATTTTTTATTAATTTACTATTTCTTTAGCAATATTAGTAAGCTTGATTTTGATTTCCATCAAAAAACTAGTGTAATTTTATCAGTTTGTGATTTACTAGTGCATAAAACATACAAATCATGGAAGTCCTATTTAGTTTTCACTAACAAACATACAAACACATATCCATGAAATTCCCAAGCCAAACCAAATCATACAATGAATTTCAAACACTGACAATATGGAAAGGACATGTTTAGTGCCTCAGTGGGAGCAGTGCATTGATTATAAAATGCTACTTCAAATACATGCATGAGAAATAAAATGACAGGAGCAAGACAAAGGGCATAATTGTGCTTATCATTTATTTATTTTTGTTCCCTCAGAACTTCTAATGACTTATCCACTTTTGTCAACTCCAGCAACAATAAGTAACAGTTGCATAGCACTTTACAGTTTATACAGAACTGATACAGCCATTATTTTACCAGATAAATAGCTAGGTTGCCACAAGATAGAAGATACATCACGCAGAAAGTGAAATTTAATGGAAAGAAGATAAGCTTCGAAGTCAAATGTGGATTTAAATCCTCTCTACCCCTTACAAGTTGGTTGATCTTGGGAAAGCCATAGACTATCACTGAAACTCATGTGTAAAATAAGGATTAAAAAACCTACTACCACGAGAGTTTTATGATGACTGAGATGATCATGCACAGTGCCCAGCATATGCAGATCCTCCTTCCTCTTCCCCCTTTTGAAGAACCTCACTCTGCATGCATTTTTGCTCAACCTTAAACTTGGCTTTAGTGCATGCAGAATGTCTCTTTTTATGCAATGCACAGTAATTGAGTTTGTCAGAACTATCTGGAGTCACGAAACCAAAACAAAGAGCTTAGCCACCGAGAAAAGATTCCGTTCTATAAAGAGATTTAATTATCACAAAGGTTGTTCATTTTAATGCAGCAATACAATTGTACTAAATAAAGAAGTTTAAGAGACTGCAAAATGACAAATCACGATGAATGGTTGGAATTATGAACAGGAAATAAACAGGTCCAACCTGAAACTTGTGCATTTTGGAAAAAGGGCCTTGTTTCATAACAACACATTTTAATGAGAGAATACCAAAAATGGCAGAAAGGAAATGGCACAAGGAATTGAACATGTTTTTTTGGAAACATAAGTTATTTTGAGATGTATTTAGAGAGGTGCAGTGCTAAAAATCAATGCTCAAAATAACTTCATTTGAATACAATGCTAATAAAATACTTCTCAGTTAAAAATATCAAAATCCAAGAATTTGAGGCTCAAAGGAGTCCTTGTGATCACAAGGACATTAAGTCATTGAATGTACCAGATGTGAGAATTAGAATCCCAGCAGGATAAGTACATTGCTGTTATGGACTGAACATTTGTGACCCAGGTCCAGTACCCCAGACTTGGTTAAGAGTAAACGTGGGAATAGTGTCAAAGTCATCTGATTTTCAGATCCTCTCTTCCCACTATTAACAATTATGTGTTGTGACTGTGAAGTCGGCTAGGAGCCTTTCTCTTTCTATCATATGTGTCTGTGTATATTCCGTTTATTTCTGCCCAATTCAACCAGGACAAAGAATTTAGCTTTTTTATCTCTTTCCACAGGAAATCCAATCATAGCCAGAATTTTATGATTTGTATACACTTTGCTGGAAATTCAGGGGTCACAGATAGAGGAGGTGTCGTAAGGCCCAGCATCCCCCTGTCTATTTCACTCTCCCCTCCTCTCTCTCTCCTTCCTCTCTTCCGTCAGGGTTCTTCTCCAAGCTCCACTCTCCTTTTGGATTCAGAGTACATTCCCCTTTCTCTGAACCCTGCATATAATTTGAGCTGCCATTTGGAATCCCTCCTTTATCTTCACTATGGAAATCGGTGCCTGGCTTTCAATAATGGCCACTAAGATGTGTAACCATTATTGAAATCCTTCTATAGTTGAAGGCTTACCTCAAATTTCTCCATGTTCTGAAGCCAGCCTTCCTAAATTAAATGTGATCTCCTCCTCTTTTAAATGCCCATGGCACTTTGCACCTGCCTTGGGACATTTGCATCCTGTCTTGCATTAGAATCACTGCACCCTCACTGTCTTTGCTGAGCTGTTCTGGCTGTCAGCTCCCAGCAATAAGGGGCCTCATCTTAGTAGCTTCTGTACTGTCTAGTATGTTGCTGCTATGGACTGAATATTCGTGTCCCCCTCAAATTCATTTGTTGAAGCCTAATTCCCAATGTGGTGATATTTAGAAATGAAGCCTTTGGGAGGCAAATAGGTTATGAGGGTGGAGCCCTTATGAATGCAATTAATGCTCTTTATAAAAAAGCACAGGAAAATTTGCTTTCTCTCTCTCTCTACTCTCCCACCATGTAAGGACACAAGGAGAAGATGTCCATCTGCAAACCAGCACGTGGGCCCTCACCAGATACCGGGTCTGCTGATATCTTGTTCTTGGACTTCCCAGTCTCCACAACTATGAAAAATAAATATTCACTGTTTAAACCACCCAGTCTATGGTAATTTGTCATAGCAGCCCAAACTGAGACAATTGCTTTTCAGATAACAGATATTTTATTGGTTTGAATTCTCCTGAGGATTGAAAATTTCCACTGGTGTCAGGATCCTTTGTGAGTTGGTTTTAAAAAAAAGAAGAATGGCCCCTGAGTCTGAGCAACAGAGGCGTTCTCAGAACTTGTAAGCATTATTAGGCTTTTGTTTCTGCAGTTCTGCTTCTTTTCCTTTCATATTTTCAAATTATTTGCTTTGACTGACCCAACACCACTTTTTTAAAAAAATGGCTGGCCAGATTGCTCTGTAAATGTTGTTTCCTAATAGCCCCTAGCTTAGTATTAATATAATCTCTGACCATGCCCATGAGGACCTGTGGAAACCTTTCCCGCTATGTTTCCACAGTCCCATTTCAACTTGTCCTTTAGCAATTGCTTGGGTATTATTCTTCAGTCTGCATTTGGCAATGAGCATGTGTTGTTATTGATGCCGATGGCAGGGAGCTGCAAATTCATAGCTTTGCTACTCAAAGACAGTCTGGTTTGTAGAGTGATGGGAACTACACTGGGCATATCCACATCATTTGGTCAGGTGTTATTTGCCTTGTGGGCAGACTAGAGAATAGCCTCATAAATTTTCATAAATTTGTTTTCCATTTTTAAAATTACTCACACAATGACAAGGAAAACAGTTCATATATTGGGAATTATTTAGGATGTATGGAGTGAATGACACATATTAATAATGAAACATTTCAAGGAAACTTGTCGGAAGCCTGTGTTTCTCTTATTATTGTAATAAGAAATAAAGATTGGGACGATTTGCTAGGGATGTTTTTGCTCTTTTATATTACATGAGGTAATTAATAATTGTGTTTTTCTCCATCAGTGTAATTTTATAATAAGGGTCATAATTGTCAGGGAACCATGTGAATAAGTTTCATGTTGCTACGTGGTCAGGCATTCTGAGCAAAGAAAATTGGCACCGGGGTTAAAGGGCGAGAGAATAGATAGAGAGCTCAGGAGAGATATCGAGACCTAGCTCCCAGGAGCTATGTGTTTACATTTCAAAGGAGGCAAAACCCTTGAGCTATTTTATTTACATTCCAAAGGGTTGTAAAAACTTAGGGACCTTCCCCAGAGAAGGTTCATTTGCATTATTGACAAAGGTTTCTCTCCCTCTTTCCAGAGGGGAGCAGGGTAGCTGTCCAGCCCTGAAATACATGTTGAGACTCATAATTTCAGAGTTCCTGCAGTATATATAAATCCTGTAGGTACAGCTGGGGACTAGGGAAGGGGGAGCCAGGGAGCTGTCATTGCTGGAGGTAATGAACCTGATCCGGAAACTTCATGTTTGCTTTCAGGACAAAATAAATAAATATAGATATGAAAAACTTACCAGTAATGTAAGTTAAGACTACTTACTATTGATTAGCTATTACTTCCCACATTGACCCCTCTCCGTTTTCTCTCTCCTTCTTTAATAAATTGCAACTTTTTGTTAAGTACTTACTAGTCTCATTCAGTACCAAGAGCTTTACGTGCATTACCTTTAGGGATCACAGAAATACTATGAAGAAAATGCTTTTACTCCCATTTAAAAATTGAAAAAAACTGACCGAAAAACTTGACCAACACAACTGGTGACTAGCAGAACTAAAACAGCCACTGAGTTGCTAAATTCTAATGTTTCTTTTGTGCTGGAACCTATGTTATTTCTACTGCTCTGCGCTGAAGTATACTATTCTGTCACAGCTAGAAGCTATTAATATGTTTCAAATGCTCCAATGTTAACAAAAGAATTTATCACTACTTTATAATAATTTATATCTGTTATAGTATTTAAACTATGTGTATGTCTGTATATCTGTGTGATAATATTTACACTTTTTTTTTTTTAAGAGACAGAGTCTAGCTGTCTCCCAGGCTGGAGTATGGTGGCGTGATCACAGCTCACTGCAACCTTGAACTTCTGGGCTCAAGCCATCCTGTTGCCTCAGCCTCTGGAATATCTGGGACCACTGGCGTGCCACCACACTGGACTAATTTATTTATCTGTAGAGACTGGGTCTCACTATGTCACCCAGGCTGGTCTCAAACACCTGGCCTCAAACGATCCTCCTGCCCAGGCCTCCCAAAGTGCTGGGATTACAGGCATGAACCACGGCACCTGGCACCACACACTTTTTCTTACTCTAAAAGTTTCTTATAGGTATTAAGAGCTGGGAGTTAGGTAGTTTGTTTTGAGAAAGGAACATGTGTGTTAATGATAAGTTCTTGATTCAGGATGCTAACTTGGGTGAAAGTATTTTATAGGTGTTGCCAAATGAAGAAATTTTCCCAGGACCTTTAAATTAGCCTCCCTACTCAGGATAAGCAGCATCAGCATCATCTGGAATCTTGTTACAAATGCAAAATGCAAAATTCTGGGCCCTACCCCAATCTACTGACTCAGCATCTGCATGTTTGTAAAGATCCCCAGTGCACATTAAAATTTCAGAAGCAATTCTTTGGAATATATTTAAGGCTTTAAAGCTTCCCTTCTGAGTCCTGCTGATAAGAGGTAAAGCCAAGCCTGTGCCCTGCTCATGTAGTGTATCATGGAAATGCCTTCAGACCCCGAGCCATTTGGTGTCTGCTGCCCAGCTTTAAGTTTTCTGTAGTCCAGAAATAACACAGGAGAAAGGTTTCAGACTTGTGATGTGGTATGACTCTGTAAGAGGTGTTTAAACAGAATGAATCATCAGCGTGATTTACACTAAGAGCACAAACTAATGTGCACTGAACCAAAATGCAGCTCCCTCTCTCGATAAAGAATCCCTCCGACCTCCAACATAGCTTTCATAAACTCCTTCCTTCTCTAATTCTAAAACGTCAAGGTCCCATTCTTATAATCTTCTTTTGTACTTTTGGTCATATGAGTGACACAGTTTCATGTTTTTTTTCTTGAAATAACTAGTAGAGGCTAAGAATGGACAGATTTATGGGATGACAGAGCTGGAAGAAACAACAAAGCTTTCCTCCTGTGTCTGCAATCATCCTTGCTCAGTTTCCTTTCCTGTTGGTCTCATCCTACCCCTTTGGAGCCCTGGTCCAGACATAGTTGGGGGCAGCCAAGAGCTCAACTCTAGCAGGGTAACTAGGATTCAACGGACAGCACAAACTATCACAGCCAAGAAGAATCCAAGACATGACAACTAAACATAACGTGGTATCCTGGATAGGATCCCAGAACAGAAAAAGGACACTGGGTAAAACAGAAGGAAATATGAAGGAAGGATGGACGTTAGTGAAGAGCAATGCATCAACGTCACACCTAATGGGCTGTCCTGCAGATGCTTAACGTGTGGTGTTTCTGATACTTATAACAGCGTTCTTTTAAATTCAATGCATATTAGTTCAAAAGACCCAAGGCTTCAATACTTATTCATTGTTATGCATTTTTATCCTTTTTCTGGCCCATAGCAATATTCACTTTTTATGAAAGAAGATATATCTTTTTAATTGAAAAATATTAGCTGTCATTGCTTCAAGTATTTAAAGCCTGAAATCGCAGCACTGATTGGAAAATCTTCCTCTTCTTCATTTCCAGTTGGTCAGTAATTCTTCTAGATTTACATCCTTCACCTGTCTGGAATCTTTCTCTTGTCAGGCTGCCTCTGTCTTAGTTTAGACTTTTGTCACTCCTCCTTAATAGTATGTTGATAATTTTCTTTTTAATTAACATTTACTGCATGCTTACTGTGTGCTAGGATCTTTTAAGTGATTTGTACACATTATTTCATACAAACCTGAGTGATACAGGGTAATAGCCTCACTTCTCTAATAAAAATCAGAAGTCCAAAGAGGTTAAGTGACTTGTCCGAGGTCCCAGAGCTACCCAGAATGGCTTACTAGGATCCAAACCCAGTTCTATGTAATTCCAGAGCCAAAGCTCTTAAACAACACAACATACTTTTAGTCCTTACACTATGTAGCTAAAAGATTCTTCTGTCTGTACGCACATATATCCCCACCCATTCTCCATATTATTCTAGAAACATCTCTCTATAAAGCAATCTTATCAAGACACTCCGTTAGGCAAAACCCTTCAAAAGTTCCCAAGGTGCAAAGATTAAGCCCAAATTTCACAAGACCCCCCTCTCCTCTCTCTCAAGCCTTATTTCCAACTATTGGTAGTTGATAATGCTATGCATCTAATCATTTTTTAAATGAATAAGTATTCTTAAAATTATCCATTGAATTGAGGTTTAGAAAGGCTTTTCAGGGGTGGGGGTGAACAATAAATACGAGAGCCTGGAGAGAGGGAATCGTTACCTACATTCTTCTTTTGCCTAGTTAAGCGCATCTTTTGGCTATTCCCACCCCAACCGACTCACCCTATGTTTATTTACAAGAGTGTTTCTCATATCACAAAAGAGCTGTGCCCCAAATATCATACCAGACACCCCGTTTCTTTACTTAGAGTAAATATTATTGTGTTGCTTTTGCCACATCTTGACTCAATTTAAATAGTACTTGAAAAAGACCTCAAAACTGAAACTACTTAATTGGAAAGGAAAGTCTATCGAATTGGTCTGTAACACACTCAATAAATCTGAGTCGCAAAGTTCAACTCTCTGTGGGCCCCTATGGTATTTTATCTACAACATATTATGAAGGATAATTTTTGCCTCCTATAGTTCAGAGGACTATGAGAGGATATTAATACCCTTTCTATCAATACATATTAAAATTTAAGCAACAAAATAACATTCAAGGATCTTTGAGTACAAATCCTAGCAAAAAGAAAATATTTAAATGCAGCAGGCAGGCAGATACTGTTATTAATAAAAGTTTTACTGAATTCTATGTTGATGGGCTGTCCTCCATATACTTAATGTATAATGTTTTTCATATCAAGAGAGTTTATATTATAAATATAATACTATATTTATAAAAAGAGATTATATTATATTAATAAAAAGGGTTCTTTTAAATCCAATACATATTAATTCTTTTCATAGGATAGAATGTACTGGAAGACTGAAGATTCAAATTTATGAATGACGCTTTCCAAATGAATGACCAAACAGAATGGGGAAATGAAATGCTAAGGTTTTTGGCCATAATTACAAAGAAATTTTGGGCTTTCTCCCCTAAGAAATATCAATCTAAATAACTAAAGGCTTGTTCTTATAATATTTTGAAGAAATTTCACTTATTTTCAAAAATATATCATAACATTAGTTAGCTAATAAATAACATTACTTTAAAACTGGCTTATCAATTTCTTTTAGTGGGTATTTTTCCCTACTATTAATGAAAAGCTGTGTGCTAAGCTAATTTGCTGAATCTAATATTTTCTGTGTCCTGAAATCATTTTTCCATTATAAATCCATATAGATTTTTTTCACATTATACTAACACAAAGTGTAGATGTACACACTCATATAGGGAATTTATTACAAATCGTCATTACAACATTTATAATCTTTAGTTGGATTATCCAAAGTTTCAACTGTAGTAAAAGTAGTTTCAAAACCTTGGTAGAAATAGCAATAGAAGCTTTCCCCACAATTGTGTCTGGCTTTTGACTATTTTTCCATTCTTGTAAGTAATATTCTTTTGGTCATAATGGTAACATGGTCAAAATTTCATTGAGGAGCATAAATCCTGCAATATTTTTACATGTAAAAAAACATCTTGACTGGGGTACAGTGGCACATGCTTGTAATCCCAGCTGCTTGGGAGGTTGAGGCAAGAGGGCAAGCCCAGGAATTTGAGGCCAGCCTGGGCAACATGGCAAGACCCCATCTCTAAAAGAAAAAAAAAACTAAACTAAAAAAAAATATTTAAAAAAATCAGGATATATCAATAGTTTTATTTCCAAATATGTGGAAGATTCTAGAAGTTCTTTAAATTCATACTCTTAAACAAATGGAAATATTGAAGAAATTTGGACATATTATTTCACTTCTCAAAGTGCCATTAATTTTATCTTTAAATGTTTAAAATAAAGTAGGTCTTTCTTAACAACCTGTCATTTTCTTACCCTAGGCATGGTTCAGTGAAATGGAATGTTCCTACAAGTGCTGGTGGGTGAAAAGGGCAAGTTTTGTTCACTGATGGTGCTGAAGGACTTATTTTAACAGGGATTAGTAAATTTCAAACAGGTTCATGATTATTTCTCAACCATGAACAATGTCTATTTTAATTACTCCACAATTTAAACCAGTATAGGTTTAATTGGGGAGTCTAGAAATAATTAAATAAATTGACAGGTATAATTTGTCTTTAATAAATTATAAGACTATTACGCTGCAACTTAAACACAATACCAACACAATTTGCTCAGGGAAACCTCAGGGTTATTGACATTTCTTAATCCATTTATCATAGCCATGAGTAAGCTGTGTTTCTTGATCCTGGATTGATTACTTCCGACAGAGAACAATCACAGAGTTAGGCCAAAAAAGAATACAGCAAATCTGGCGCTAGCTCTGTAAAATTAAAGTTGGCAAGCTTATCTAAAAAATTATATGCATTACCAATCTATAGGGATATCAGGCAAACATATTTTTCCTCCTTCTGAGTATATGCCCTGCTGTTTAGTAAAGTTTAGTTAAAATTACATAAATGATTAGTTTTTCTAAAAAAAATGTCTAATTTCT